>NW_025726159.1:1645833-1975000 GCF_021461395.2 Schistocerca americana | reverse complement strand
TCATATGCTCCACCCTCAGGTAGGTGGGGAAGATCCACTACTGCATGGAGTAATAAAACGAGCTCACTGTCACACTTTACAGATAGGGTATAATAGGATATTTTCGTATGTTAAAATATGATTCGGATTCAAAATGTGTTCAAATGTGTGAGTTCTTAAGGGACCAAATTGCAGAGGTCATCGGTCCCTAGGCTTACACACTACTTAAGCTAACTTAAACTATGAAACTTCCTGGCAGATTAAAACTGTGTGCCGGACCGAGACTCGAACTCGGAACCTTTGCCTTTCGCGGGCAAGTGCTCTACCAACTGAGCTGCCGAAGCACGACTCACGCCCGCTCCTCACAGCTTCACTTCTGCCAGTATCTCGTCTCCTACCTTCCAAACTTTACAGAAGGTGCGAGACGAGGTACTAGCAGCTGTGAGGACGGCGCGTGAGTCGTGCTTGGGTAGCTCAGTTGGTAGAGCACTTGCCCGCGAAAGGCAAAGGTCCCGAGTTCGAGTCTCGGCCCGTCACACAGTTTTAATCTGCCAGGAAGTTTCATATCAGCGCACACTCTGCTGTAGAGTGAAAATTTCATTCTAGTAACTTAAACTAACCTACGCTAAGAATCCATGCCCGAGGGAGGACTCGATCCTACGGAGGGAGGGGACGCGGAGTCAGTGACATGGCGCCTGTAACCGCGCTACTACTCCGCGCGGCTGTGGTTCGGATTGTTGTTATTCTGTTTGATTATAGCATGTAAACAGTATTTAAAACCAATATTTTCATAAAATATATTTTTATGTAATTAAAGCCTAAAAATTATTAAATATCAAGATCTGATGACGTGTTCTAAAACACTGTATTAGTAGCTGATGCTCTAGTGACGTCACAGACAAAAAGTAAGACAAAGCTGTACGTGTGTCACAGGAGCGTTAGCCGAAGTTACGAGGTTTTTACGTACTTTCCTGCAAACAGTTTACCTATTTTGTGATGTAACACGCAATTACAACTTTAAGGTAACAATAGAAAGAGGAATTTTATTAACGCTGATGGTGGAACCCTTGGGAAGTTGATGTGTTTATGCACCTTCATTTGGAGCGGTGATATGTGCAACGACGGCCATTCTTTTCCCTGCTCCCATCAACATCATTAAACTCGCTCAAAACTAAGGAACTGTACAACTTTTGCAAATGAGTCCGTATATTATAACTAGGTTGTCAACTATCACTCATGAGCTACGATCCAAAGCACAATAAAATTATTCTTGGCAAAATTTAGTGCTGACTTCGTGTGTATAAGACATCCAGCAGAAATACGTTATCCAGTGGGCGTTCGCTGTCGCAACGTATAGCGTATCCGACCGCATAGGTCACATGTTCGAATCCTACAAGGGTGACATATTCTTAAAAATCTTACACGAAATACAAAAATAGTGTTAGCAAGAACTGATTGTAGCAACTATTTCGACTATGGAATGTATTAATTGTTGCTTCACATTAGTCTTAGTCTGAGAAATGGAACCGGCAGGGGTGGCCGAGCGGTTCTAGGCGCTACAGTCTGGAACCGCGCGACCGCCACGGTCGCATGTTCGAATTCACCCTCCGGCATGGATGTGTGTGATGTCCTTAGGTTGGTTAGTTTTAAGTAGTTCTAAGTTCTAGGGGACTGATGACTACAGAAGTTAAGTCCCATAGTGCTCAAAGCCATTTGAACCATTTGACAAATGGACAACAGAGGAAAAATGCATTTACTTTGCAAATAACCAGTTCACTTTTTTGAAAAGCATTGCTAGTAGTGGAAACACACCATACGTACAGAGTACAATGACATGTAGGACGATGATGTCATGCGGAGAGATACATATGCTGTTCAATACGCAGGTAACACAAACGTAAGGGTTGCGGTGTTTGTGAGTGACTTACTTCATCTTTATGTAAGATGATGGAACTGTAAAGTTTAAACACTAAGGTTCTTAGCTGTAAAAAAAAATTGTTTCTAATAAAGTAAAAAGTGTGTGGTCACGTTAACTAGAAAATATCTATTTGAACGTGTGTGAACAGTGATTGCAAATGTAAGCACATGTAAACAGCAAGGGAAACACTATAATATTCTCTTTCTGATCAATGTGGTGAAATTGTGTAATCATGATTTGGTTTTCATATGAGAGGACAGTCGAGTCGTTTAACAAACAGGTTAAAATGTTCTTTCAGGGTAAATTCGAGCCAGTGATCTACGGACACAATCTTGAAAAGTTCGACGGATTTCGCTCTAACAACTGAGCTACGAGTAGTTGTGTAAAACGACAATTTTCACTTAGCGTTTAATTTCGTTGAATGACGCCACCCTTCGTTCTAAAAACTGGAGATCATATTTAGAAGACAAAATAATTTTAACTTTAAAGTGCTACGCATTTTTAATGAAGTCAGTGAACTTGTCGACGTGGTGGCAATTTGGCTGTACAGTGTACCACATATTACACATCTTCTCATTCTCTGGAACACTTTTCAGAAGTTTTTTATAGATGTAATTCTACAGTATTGCACTACAAACCATTTTTAACGCATTTTTCAAACGTAAATTCCAAAACAAGGCCTCACTGTGAGTTAGCATTATGACAGTAGGAGTAGCTAGCTAGCCGTTGACGTCACAGGCGTCACATGACTCGAATGGAGCGCTTTAGTGGGCTTTCAAATCATCTGAATTTTATTTCCATTTTTATACAAAAATACAGAAGTTCAAATTGGTAAAGAGCATGTTAGGAGCATAAAATGACATACTTAATCATTTAATGATTAATTCCAAAAAACAGTCAAATATCCTCTAATGAATATGTAGATGATTGTGTTTAACCTGAAAAGTAGCTGAACGGTTGGTATTAATGTTGTTCATATGTTGTAGTAACAGTTTCTAACAACGAATTCGACCTACTAAATGTAAACCAAGGTCTATCGTGGCTTAGAATTAGTGAAAGTAACAGATATTGCATATTGTGGCAACGAAGTTGAAGAACTTGTACTCTATGTGAACTACGGTCAGCCATCACGGCAACAATCTGAAGGCTGATACCAATGAAAAATGAGTTTGGAATGTAGACGAGGTGACCACGACCATTACGCTCACCGGTCGTTGAAAAAGGGAGCGTTTACTGAACACAGACGCGCTGGGTAGCCGCGCGATCTCAGGCGCCTTGTCACGGTTCGCACGATTCCCCTCGTCGGAGGCTCGAATCCTTCCTCGGACATGCGTGTTGTCCTTTGTGTAAGTTAGTTTAAGTTAGGTCAAGTTGTGTAAACATAGGGACCGAAGACATCAGAAGTTTGGTTCCATAGGATCTTACTACAATATTTTTGCTATAGACAATTAACTTATTACCGTAGATGCCGAATAATCACATATGGCCCTCATTTAGCTTGCAGTGTGACAGCAGGAGCATTTTATATAGGTAAGATTGTAAAATTCTAGAAAATATTGGCATTAGTTCAATACCACGAATACCTTCGAACTAAGAAGTGTCTGTACGTCGGGTAACGTACCGTTAGCTCTAATGCCAGACAGCCACTTCATTGCGCAGGGGGCTGTGACAGCTAAAATACATTCAAGTGCCGAATAAACTGGTATAGGCATGGATATTCAAATACAAAGATATACAAACAGACAGAATACGGCTCTGTGGCCGGCAACGCCTCTATAAGACAAGTGTCTGGCGCAGTTATCACTCCTGCTGCAATGGCAGGTTATCAAGATTTATGTGAGTTTGAACCTGGTGTTGTTGTCGGAAACGCACGATGGGACACAGCATCTCCGAGGTAGCGATGACGTGGGAATTTTCCCGTACGACCATTTCACGAATGTACCCTGAATATCAGGCATCCGATAAAACATTTAACCTCTGGCATCGCTGTGGCCGGGAAAAGATACTGCATCAACGGGACCAACGACGGCTGAAGAAAATCGTTCAACGTGACTGACCATTTCATAAATTGCTGCAGATTTCAATGGTAGGCCATCAACAAGTGTCAGCGTGTGAACCATTCAACGAAACATCATCTATATGGGCTTTAGGAGCCGAAGGCCCACTCGTGTACCATTGATGACTGCACGCCACAAAGCTTTATGTCTCGCTTTCAAATTGTATCTAGCAGATGAACGTGTTCGGATATGGAGACAACTTCATTAATCCATGACCCCTGCATGTTTGCAGGGTGCGTTGAAGGTGTTGGAGGTTCTGTAATGGTGTGGTGCGTATGCAGTAGGAGTGATATGGGACCCCTGATACCTCTAGATAGGATTCTGACAGGTTTCAGGTGATCCTGTCAGATCACCTGCATCCATTGACATCTAGTATGCATTACGACGGACTTGGGAAATCGCAGCAGGACAACGCGACACCCAACACGTCCAGAATTGCTACAGAGTGGCTCCAGGCACACTCTTCTGAGTTTAAACACTGCCACTGGCCACCAAATTCCCCAGACATTAACATTGTGGAGCATATCTGGGATGCCTTGCAACGTGCTGTTCAGAGGAAATCTCCACCCCTTCGTACTCTTACGGATTTATTGACAGGCCTGCAGGATTCACGATGTCAGTTCCGTCTAGCACTACTTCAGACATTAGTCAAGTCCATGCCACGTCGTGTTTCGGCACTTCTGTGTGCTCGCGGGGTCCGTTCACAGTATCAGACAGGTGTAACAGTTTCTTTGGCTCTTCAGTGTATATCCTTGATCTCCTACGGTGTTACTTACAACGAGCTGTAGCTGTCTGTTGCTGCTCTAGGCAATTGAACTCCCTGTTAACGTCACTTTTGCAGTGAAAAACTGGCACATTTACTTGTACACTAACTAGCATTTGAATAGGACACACGTGCTAGTAGCTTGTAGCACTTCCTGTCGTCCTGACGCGTCGTGTCATGGACTCGAACAGACATTGACAATGTTGGGAAGCCATCCTCATCCCCGAAAGCTCAACCACCGTCCAGACCTTGCGAGCATGTCCCTCGCTAGCGTCCAAGATATGCTGAGTAGTAGTGTGGCCTGATGACCTGGGACCCACTGAAGCAGCTTCATGTCCGTGAAGTGACCAGAAAACCATTCTCACATAATTCTGTAGCGACTGGGTGGTGCACTACCGTGCCGAAAGAACTAGTGGCTTGCGGGACAGTAGGTTTCTGCGCCGTCTGTCATTCACAGACTTTGTCAGACGCAGTAGGATTTAGCTTCATCTTATGTAAGCTTCCAGTACGTGAAATACATCCACTATAGAGTTTTAAAACTGTATACAAACTGTCATTGGTGAGACATGGAGCGTATTAACATTTCCAGTGGATCTTCTTTGTGCTTACACTGTTCTGTGGAAATGTTCCTACTGTATTCAGATCGCTGTAAGCTGTTACGAACCGACAAACATAGTACATTTTTGAGGCCGTCATACAGTGAGTTTTTCCTGTATGGTAAGCCGACTCAAAGTTATCCAGTGTTGAAGGGACAGAGTGATTAGTTGCTCTCTAACGGCGTATTGCCTATTTGAATAAATGATAGTCGACACAGTCTCAGTGTTCAACACGCTGTTTTCGAAGGTAGTTGGCTCTGTCAGTTTCGTTTGTCCCCGAATCGACGTATCGAGGGCACACTTTGACACCTGAGAAAGCCAGCGTCTGCACGCTGGCAGAAATATGCGTCTGGCGGTGATATCTCTTTTTGCCAGTCCTACGTTCAAATGTCAGTCAAAAGGTCTATTCACGTGACATACCGAACACTTAAGTTCTCTGCAGCGATATGAGTGTTCTCTGTTCAGCTCAGCACCCATCTAATCCAGCAGCCTAAGAGAACACATTTTCTACAAGCTCTAAATTCTAGCATAAATATTCTATACCGAACTTTCTTTCCATTATTTTTTGGACCATGCTGTTTGTTCTACATTAAATCCAGGTTTCATCAGATTGCCTCAAAGCATTTGTGGTGTCCTCATTTTAGTGCATTCTACTTAACGTTTTGGAACTTGCGTTGTTTGAGGAGTAACATTCAGGACGTTCATGAGTTGTGCTTTTGTCAAACAGTTCGCTAAACGTGATGAAGAACTATCGTTCTCGGAAATGGTGATGCAATAGCGGATTTTGAGATTGCGTGAGCAGCAACAGCTAGACATAATGGCTTCCTGAACTACCGAGCCGAATAGGTAAACCTCAGTGCTTGAAATTTAAGGGCCAGGGCATACCCCGTGGTACTCTTTGTTCCAAGTAATTCTTTCAGAAATTTGCCTTACTGCACAGATCTGTTAAAGTGTTGGTGATCCTAGATACAACACGTAATGATGTCAATCAATTCATTTAGAAAATATAACACCTCTATCACGTCATTAATAAGTAATTATTAAGCTAAGAGCTGTAATGCGTGGAATGACAGGTAGTCGTGGAGCCAGAAGGGGAAAAATAGCTAGCAAGAAAATTGAGAGGTGTCTTAGAATAAGGGACGACAATTGAAGGTTTATTAAGGGAAAGTGGAATACGTGGCTGGCCGGGGCGGCCGAGCGGTTCTAGGCGCTACAATCTGGAACCGCGCTACCGCTGCGATCGCAGGTTCGAATCCTGCCTCGGGCATGGATGTGTGTGATGTCCTTAGGTTAGTTAGGTTTAACTAGTTATAAGTTCTAGGGGACTGATGACCTTAGAAGTTAAGTCCCATAGTGCTTAGAGCCATTTTTTGGAATATGTGCTGTGAACTAGACATACTAATCGGCGTCGCATGAAAAAAAAAAAGAGTAAGGATCAAGGAGTAACATTCAGGACGTTCATGAGTTGTGCTTTTGTCAAACAGTTCGCTAAACGTGATGAAGAACTATCGTTCTCGGAAATGGTGATGCAATAGCGGATTTTGAGATTGCGTGAGCAGCTACGGCTAGCCATAATGGCTTCCTGAACTACCGAGCCGAATAAGTAAACCTCAGTGCTTGAAATTTAAGGGCCAGGGCATACCCCGTGGTAGTCTTTGTTCCAAGTAATAGCAATTTTACGGCTTGCGATCCGGCTTGTGGCGTTTACGACGCCACACAAATTGCATTGCGATTCTGTTGATAGTTCTGCACGCTTGTCACTAAGTAACATATACGACAATGTTTATGTTCTTGCTACGCGGAGACAGCTCTGCTGTTTACCTTTCGCCTGTCACATTTTTACAGCGCTTTTTCTGAAAGAATTCTCCGTAACCGTGCGTGACGCTAAGCGTAAGTTTGAGTTAACAGAAAGGTCAAGAGGCAAGGAATTAGCTGTTAATCGTGTTTATAGTCGCTAATCACCTTCTGCCCATTTTATACTGCTGCAGATCATTTGAATCAGTTAGTGGGTAACGTCAATTACTCCAGCGCGGTCGTTAGAATTAGAACACTAACACCACAGTACCAGCTAAATCTCTTATTATGAGTTATATACTTCCGTCTGTTTCCATCGAGAGTTGGATCTAAACTTTTATAGGTATGCAAAGCATCTTCTAAAATAATAGTATTTTTTTGATCGGATGGGGATCATATATACAAAATATGGACTTAATGAGCAAATGACTGAAAATCATCATAAGAGTAATAGATAACTCAATAATTTGCCTTACTGCACAGATCTGTTTAAAGTGTTGGTGATCCTAGATACAACACGTAATGATGTCTATCAATTCATTTAGAAAATACAACACCTCTATCACGTCATTAATAAGTAATTATTAAGCTAAGAGCTGTAATGCGTGGAATGACAGGTAGTCGTGGAGCCACAACCAGACTTAATTTACTTTTACGAGTAAAAATGAACAAAAAGCTAAAAACAGGAAATCAGTAATATCAGAGTGATAATTAAGTGCGACGTATTTCAAAAGGTATTAATAAATCAATTTTAACAATACATACCACACAGAGAAATAGCATTTACATACACAAAGTGTGGAGAAAACGAATAATAAAATTTTATAGTATAGTTTCTTAATATAATACAGTATACCGGAACAATCTCTGTCGAAGGAATGTCGCCGATCATACTAACCTTCCTTTGTATTCCTAAGCCTAACTCCTCCTTTGTTACGGTGAGATGCTTACACAGTTTTTCATGTATTGCCTTCTTTATGGTGGTATGCTACCTAGGCTGACAAATGGGAGAGCGAAAAGAATGTAATTGAAAGGTAGGCACATTTTTAGGGTACAAACGGCAGATCTAAGGGTGTTGATATGGTGAGTGCATTGCGTGCAGTGACTAGTGATTGGGTCCTGACATTATCTGCTCGCTTAGTCCATAATCATCATGAATAATTTCACATTAATTGCTAGATAAATGCTCAAAACGCATAATTCGTTGTAATACTAACACTTAAAGTAATTATAGCCAGCTTATTAAGGTTTATTACCTTTTACTTATATGTCATTGTAACCTTTAAATTTATTTTGTTGTTTCATAAGTCTTACCGGTGTGATATATATATATATACAAAGTGATTCATGAGATAAGCAGATATTTTAATGCGTTATTGTACAGGCAAAACTGAAGAAAAAAATTCACATAAACAGAGGTCCGCAAATGTTTAGTTACGGAGTTACGGCTAATAAAGGATTTTCTTGAAATTTAGCAACTTCGCTAAGATGAAGCCATCGCAAAATTGTACGAGGTTAAAATAAAACATGATTTACATATATTTTCTAGCTTTTGGTCTGGTGAATCTAATAAAACATGCCCCAGACTTGTATCTGCAGTAGTTTTCAAAAACATCCAGAGAAGCAAAGATTATAATACAGTGCTTATTTTCCATTAAGAATGTACAAACGTTTATGTCATTATTGGCAACCATTAACGAGTTGTTGCAATCGTTCCTAGTTTATGAGGATAAATTCAATACACGTGAGGTGTTACCTGCTCGCATTATGAATACAATAGACGAAATTAAGAACAACCCCGTGAAATTGAAACAGGCAACAAAATCTGTTCTACACCTGCAGATAAACGCATTGAACTAGATGGAGATACTTTTGAACATGTATTGTGAAATTATATATACACTCTACAACTTCCTTAACTCTGGCGCAATGGTTAGCGCACTGGACTCGCATTTGGGAGGACGACGGTTCAATCCTGCGTCCGGACATCCTGATTTAAGTTTTCCGTGATTTCACTAAAATCGCTCCAGGAAAATGCCGGGATGGTTCCTTTGAAAGGGCACGGTCGACATCCTTCCCCGTCCTTCCCCAGTCCGATGAGATCTATGACCTCGCTGTCTGGTCTCCTCCCCGAAACAACCCAACCCAAACATCGTTAACTTTGAGCACTGTTTTACCCGGTTTAACATGAATTCACGTGTGTTATAGTATTAATAAAAGCAGATTATCTGACACATTCATACAGCTTCAGTTAACGTTTTTACCATCATTTTTCCAATATTAAATTCTCTACAACTTCTGTTGCAAACTTCGTGCAATTGCCTGGCATGTAAAAAACATGTTGGGCCAAAAAGTTCATAAATTAAAATTTTTTCGGAATTACGTCTTTGCTTCCCTGGATGTTCTGGAAAACTACTGCAGAAACACGTCTGGTACATGTTTTATTAGATTCACCAGATCAATAACAGCAACATAAATGGAAACCGTGGTTTACTTTAACCTCGTACAGTTCTGGGATGGCTTCATATTAGCAAAGTTGCTAAATTTCCGGGAAAATATTTGCGAACCTATGTTTATGTTAACTTTTTTCTTTAGTTTTACTTGTAGAATAACATATTAAAATATTTCCATATCTTCGTGAATCGCTCTCTCTCTCTCTCTCTCTCTCTCTATCTATCTATCTGTCTATCTATCTATCTATCTATATATGTAAATATAAAGCTGACGAAACAAGTAACTGACTATCAAACGACAATAATTATTACTACCTCCGACGGTTTTGCCTGTCAAACACTGCCTAAGTGTCGTAACCGAACAATTTATTAACTACTTTTTTTTGTTTCTTGAATCTACATTTATTGGCGCTAATTCCTCTTGAGATGTTCAAAGAATGTGCAATAGACAACAAAATTTGTGCAGATCCAATAAACACCCACTCCACAACTATCACTCTGTAGAGCCCACGCGGAGATCAACTTCCCCACTTTATGGAAAAATTCAAAGGTAAGCAGATACCAGGAAAACTAGAAAGGGTCACTTGCACTATTAGATGAAAGATATGCCTCAGTTGTGACATACCGTGACGACTATAAAGCTGTTTGGTTACATTACGCATTGCTGCTACTACGTGAGACGTAAATATGAGTGGGTAGGCATGTAATATTGTTATGCTGCTACGGTTGGTGTTAATCATAGCGATCACGTTGGTTTTACTAGATTTTACACAGTTCCTTGTTATCATTTCGTAAGCATACAGAACCGCACAAACAAAATATTGATATGCAAGAACACTGACCTAGAGTTTTGGTCCCTCTTTGAACATCAGAAATTGTGTAGTTCTTTGTACCCTGAATTCTGTCAGTGGATGGCATCAAATGCTCATGAAATTTCTGTGGATTATGATGTTTGGAAATTGTGTGCCGACACACAATGTTGTGCGACATGAGTTTATCGGCGTAAGAAACTAACTGTAATTCAATTTCATACTCCTCAAAAGCCACTGTAACATGATTCTATTCTTACGACATGTACAGTTGCCCTGTTAGACATCGTCTTATACAATTAGAAGAAATCAGCCATCAAGAGACGCCCGTAATTAGTAAAAGTAGTGACATTGTTTATGAATTTAATGATGGCTTTTATGACACCTACTGGCATCGCAAATTTTAATTCAGTCGTCAGTTTCATTTACCCAGCAAGCAAAACCTTTTAACTGTAACACACTTCTGATCGAAATGGTAGTTTGATTACATTCGTTCAGTTTCGATACAGTTTGATGATAGGATGAGAATATCGAAAGAACTTCTCCCAGCCCATGGTAGTCGTTCTCCACCAAGTGACCATCAAAATAACACTGTAGCAAAGGTTTTTCAGTTTCGAGGTTCTTGCCCTTCTCTGTACAGAGTAAAAATGAATGCCTTCTCTTTATTATTTGATCTTGTTATATACATTTTGTAGCATCTGTTTTCGACTAATCCTGAGCGCGCTCATTCGATGATGGAGGGGGAGTCGTAATGTCCTACCTTGTCATGTCATTTTTATAGAAGGACGAAATTGCATGATCATTCTGAAAGAAATTTTGCAAATTTCGCAGTGTTGGCTGTATTCAATCTCATAACAATTTTTTCACATCAACGAAGCCTTCTTTCCGGCGTGGGACTCGTTTGCTTCCTACATTTGTACTAGAAAACGTTTAGCGTCTGGGCTATTGCAATGAATGTAGCTCAGAAAGATAATGGAAAAAACACTTGGTAATGAAGCGTTTCCTCGTGACCCTGTGAATCAAATGCTTGACAGTCTCAAAACAGTGCTATTATACTATTTACGATGTTAATGACAATGTTCATGTTCACTCTCCGATACTTAGTATTCCTTACTAATGGCATAATTTCTCTAGGTATTCTTAGATCGGAATAGTATGATTACAACAATTGCTACCTTCATATAATAAGAAAGTATCGTCTAATGTTTATGTTTCCTTCTACGAGGGTTGGAACTTTAATAGTGGCAACTATAAATTTACAGCTCGTACAAAATAGATACATGTTTTAAAGTTCTCCTGACCTTCAAAGTAGTCACCAGCATTGCGTATAACCTGTTTCCAGCGAAGTGGAAGTCGTACGATACTCTTAGCAGTGCCAGTTGTGTTGACAGTTCGAGCGGCGCGGTCTATTGCCCGACGAATTTGTAGCAATTCTAAAGTGAATGCCGTGAAGTGTTTCCTTCAGTTTAGAAATCGAGTTGAACACACGAGGGCTTAAGACAGGGGACTTCTGTAGGTGGTATAGCACTTAGCAGCCCCATCAGTCAAACAAATCAGTAACAGCCTGCACTATACGTGCTTGAACATTGTCCTGCAAAATTATGGTCACGTCCTGCAGAAGGTGTCATCACTTCTGCCTCTAAGCTGGTCGTAGGTTGTGTTTCAAAACTGAACAGCATAGAGACAGAAGTGATGACACTTTCTGCAGGACGTGACCATCATTTTGCAGGACAATGCGCAAGCACGTACAGTGCAAGCAGTTACTGATTTGTTTCACTGATGGGGCTGCTAAGTGCTATACCACCTACTGCACTCCCCTGACTTAAGCCCTCGTGAGTTCAACTCGATTTCTAAACTGAAGGAAACACTTCACGGCATTCGCTTCAGAACTGCTACAAATTCGTCGGGATATAGACCACGCCGCTCGAACTGTCAACGCAACTGGCACTGCTAAGAACATCCTACGACTTCCAACTCAATGACAACGGGTTATACACAATGCTGGTGACTACTTTGAAGGTCAGTAAAATTTTGAAACACGTATCTATCTTGTACGAGCTGTAAATAAATAGGTGCCACTATTAAAGCTCCAACCCTCGTTTGAAAGAAACGTATCTCACCACCGACGACGTGCCCGTGATACACAAATATTTTATTGATCGTTCTGTGTCGAACTGTTGGTATGTCTGTCTGAATTAACTCTATGTCGACGTGCCTTTCACACAGACATGTGTGTATTACACCTAGAGGGAAGGAAATTTATCTTCCCTTAAAAAAGCACCATATTTTTTGTCTGCGCCCATCTCCTGCACCCCAACTGTCTGCTGCCGTCTTCAAGTTACCATTCCTCCACCGTATTGCTTTTCTTTTTCTTTAATAAGCCATTTGTTATCTCCGTGGTCCCTGTTCTATCCCACCCTCTGTAAGACTCCATCATGCGTTTCCCCTTGTCATTTCTCCTCACAGCTACGCACCCTTGCAGCTTCCGTATTCTCTTTCACAGCATAAAAAAGAAAAAAAAATTAAATCATCCTTTGAATCACTCCCTTCCGCCTTCATCCTTCAATTTATCTTCACGGCTTCGTTCTTACCTTTACGCTCGTTTCCCTTCAGGAACCTCAGAGTCGCTCTCTCCACATATTCTCCATATATTTCTCCTACATAGTAATTATTTTCTTACTCTATATTAACAGTCCTTAGCGTAAAGATTTTAGTACACTGCCTCTTAATTATTTACCCAGTAACACTGTAACGATATTTCATGGAAATAAATAGCCTAAGCTTATTCGTTTTAATTTAAACAGCCCCCTTGTTATTTTATTGAACAGAAAAGTACTTTTTTAATGAGACAATGAGATCCGATAAACGTTCATTCAAAAGATTGAAGCATATTCTGAGATGTTACAGATACCTACCAGATTTTTTGCACACTGACCAGCATTCAATGTCTAAACGTATATAGTTTGTTTCCGACAGTTTTAAGACCCTCACCTGATAGTTTCTAATGTTAGTCCGAGACAAAATTTCCATGTGAATCTTTGTCCTGCAGTGCATTTACAGAGCTTTAGAAGCATCGCAAAAATATTGAGACCAGGTATTCCGGCCGTAAACTGTAGTTCATTCACAAGACTCCATTGGACGAGAAGGCATCATTGCTATGTGTCATTCAAACATTGACGAGTGGTAGTCGCTAAACATTAACACTGACTGGGACTGCATGTATGGTGTAGAATTATTCACGATCATCTAATAGCACGATGCAGGCTTCTGAACTTAGTAACTGACTTTACTGCGGACACACGGTTTGCATTACGGGAAAGCGCACGGTCCGGGAGACCGTCGGTTCATATCACCGTCCGACAATACAGATTTCGTTTTCGGCTCGTCTCACTAACGAACTAATCATACTCTGTGATAGTTCGTTTTAAATTGAGGCAGCCAGTTTCCATCCCAGTCCTTCCCCAGTCCCTACTTTCACTCGTTCGTTCTGACATTAAGTTACACTACTGGCCATTAAAATTGCTACACCAAGAAGAAATGCAAATGATAAACGGGTATTCATTGGACAAATATATTACTGCCTTCTAGTATTACAGGTGATTCAAAAATATTTCTGTTTGCTGATGACACCAGCTTGGTAGTGAAGGATCTTGTGTGTAATATTGAAACATTATCAAATAATGTAGTTCATGATATAAGTTCGTGGCTTGTGGAAAATAATTTGATGCTAAATCACAGAAAGACTCAGTTTTTACAGTTTCTAACTCACAATTCAACAAGAACTGACATTTTAATCAGACAGAATGGGCATGTTATAAGCGAGACGGAACAGTTCAAGTTCCTAGGCGTACGGATAGATAGTAAGCTGTTGTGGAAAGCCCATGTTCAGGATCTTGTTCAGAAACTAAATGCTGCTCTATTTACCATTAGAACAGTATCTGAAATAAGTAACAATTCAACACGAAACGTAGTCTACTTCGCATATTTTCATACGCTTATGTCATATGGTATTATTTTTTGGTGCAATTCTTCTGATTCAAAAAGGGTATTTTTGGCTCAAAAACGGGCTGTTCGAGCTATGTATGGTGTAAGTTCGGAAACCTCTTGTCGACCCCTATTCAATAGTCTGGGAATTTTGACATTTCCCTCACAGTATGTATTTTCTTTAATGTCGTTTGTTGTTAGCAATATTAGCTTATTCCCTAGATTTAGCAGCTTTCACTCAGTTAATACTAGGCAGAAATCAAATCTGCATGTGGAATGCACTTCCTTGACTCTTGTGCAGAAAGGAGTGCAGTATTCTGCTGCATCCATTTTCAATAAGCTACCACAAGAACTCAAAAATCTTAGCAGTAGCCCAAACACTTTTAAGTCTAAACTGAAGAGTTTCCTCATGGCTCACTCCTTCTATTCTGTCGAGGAGTTCCTGGAAGAGCTAAAAAATTAAGCAAATTCCAGTGTTACATTCTTCATTTTCTTTATTTAAACTAATGACTTGTCGCCTGAATATGTTTCTTATATTTCATTTTATCTGTTTCTACAATCGTGTTATAATTTCATGTATTGACTCGTTCCATGACCATGGAGACTTCTCCTTAATGTGGTCCCACGGAACAATAAATAAATAAATAAATACTAGAACTGACATGTGATTACATTTTCACGCAATTTGGGTGCGTAGATCCTGAGAAATCACTACCTAGAACAACTACCTCTGGCCGTAATAACGGCCTTTATACGCCTGGGCATTGAGTCAAACAGAGCTTGGATGGCGTGTACAGCTACAGCTACCCATGCAGCCTTAACACGATACCACAGTTCATCAAGAGTACTGACTAGTGTATTGTGACGAGCCAGTTGCTCGGCCACCATTGACCAGACGTTTTCAGTTGGTGAGAGATCTGGAGAATGTGCTGGCCAGTTTCAGCAGTAGATCCAGAAAGGCCCATGCAGGACCTGCAACATGCGGCCGTGCATTATCCTGCTGAAATGTAGGGTTTCGCAGGGATCGAATGAAGAGCAGAGCCACGGGTCGTAACACATCTGAAATGTAACGTCCACTGTTCAAAGTACCATCAATGCGAACAAGAGGTGACCAAGACGTGTAACCAATGGCACCCCATACCTTCACGCCGGGTGATACGCCAGTATGGCGATGACGAATACACGCTTCCAATGTGCGATCACCGTGATGTCGCCAAACACGGATGCGACCATCATGATGCTGTAAACAGAACCTGCAATCGTCCGAAAAAATGACGTTTTGCCATTTGTGCACCCTGGTTCGTCGTTGAGTACACCATCACAGTCGCTCCTGTCTGTGATGCAGTGTCAAGGATAACCGCAGCCATGGTCTACATCTGCATTTATACTCCGCAAGCCACCCAAAGGTGTGTGGCGGAGGGCATTTTACGTGCCACTGTCGTTACCTCCCTTTCCTGTTCCAGTCGCGTATGGTTCGCGGGAAGAACGACTGTCTGAAAGCCTCCGTGCGCGCTCTAATCTCTCTAATTTTACATTCGTGATCTCCTCGGGAGGTATAAGTAGGGGGAAGCAATATATTCGATACCTCATCCAGAAACGCACTCTCTCGAAACCTGGCGAGCAATCTACACCGCGATGCAGAGCGCCTCTCTTGCAGAGTCTGCCACTTGAGTTTATTAAACATCTCCGTAACGCTACCACGGTTACCAAATAACCCTGTGACGAAACGCGCCGCTCTTCTTTGGATCTTCTCTATCTCCTCCGTCAAACTGATCTGGTACGGATACCACACTGATGAGCAATACTCAAGTATAGGTCGAACGAGAGTTTTGTAAGCCACCTCCTTTGTTGATGGACTACATTTTCTAAGCACTCTCCCAATGAATCTCAACCTGGTGCCCGCCTTACCAACAATTAATTTTATATGATCGTTCCACTTCAAATCGTTCCGCACGCATACTTCCAGATATTTTACAGAAGTAACTGCTACCAGTGTTTGTTCCGCTATCATATAATCATACAATAAAGGATCCTTCTTTCTATGTATTCGCAATACATTACATTTGTCTATGTTAACGGACAGTTGCCACTCCCTGCACCAAGTGCCTATCCGCTGCAGATCTTCCTGCATTTCGCTACAATTTTCTAATGCTGCAACTTCTCTGTATACTACAGCATCATCCGCGAAAAGCCGCATGGAACTTCCGACACTATCTACTGATAGTCCATGTTGCTGCAACCGTCGTCAAACTGTTCGTGCAGATGGTGTTGTCTTGCAGTCGTCCCCATCTGTTGACTCAGGGATCGAGACGTGGCTGCACGATCCGTTACAGCCATGCGGATAAGATGCCTGTCATGTCGACTGCTAGTGATACGAGGCCGTTGGGATCCAGCACGGCGTTCCGTATTGTCCTCCTGAACCCACCGATTCCATATTCTGCTAACAGTCATTGGATCTCGACCAACGCGAGCAGCAATGTCGCGATACGATAAACCGCAATCACGATAGGCTACAATCCGACCTTTATCAAAGTCGGAAACGTGATGGTACGCATTTCTCCTGCTTACACGGGGCATCACAACAACGTTTCACTAGGCAACGCCGGTCAACTGCTGTTTGTGTAAGAGAAATCGGTTGGAAACTTTCCTCATGTCAACACGTTGTAGGTGTCGCCACCGGCGCCAACGTTGTGTGAATGCTCTGAAAAGCTAATCATTTGCATATCGCAGCATCTTCTTCCTGTCGGTTAAATTTCGCGTCTGTAGCACGTCATCTTCGTGGTATAGCAATTTTTATGGCCAGTAGTGTATCCCGTTCACAACTTTTCTTACATTAATGTGATGATTGATATCCAATAACTGCCCCCGACACACTACAGTATTAATGTTCGCCTGTCGTTGGACTGTACTTTCCCAAGACAGCAGACAGGTCTTCAGAAAAAAACGGTTTGACATGGTTATTGTCGTACTCTGAAGCCTTTGCATTGTGGGCTGCGAAAACCGTGTAAAATATGGTTTACGCTATTCCTGTTAATGATACAAGCAACTTAGAAGAACGTACTTAGAACACGTGCGCACCTGTTAAATAAGATCAAGGTATCACCAAGAGCTTCAGCAGTCCATGCTGAGTAGTAACAATGTATGTACGGCGGGGACTTTCAGCATATCGTATGGTATAGACGCCGTACAACATAGAACATTGTATGATGCAGCTCGCATGGCAACCGTCAGACCAAATTTTAATGAGTCATAGGTGTGTTGTTGGGGGACTTGCCCAGAGTACCTGGTTAACGGATTTTCATTCGACAGCTCATGGTTTTCGAGAAAATTGATGTTGAAATTTTTATACGTAAAGCTTATACCCTAACTTTAGTCATGTTTCGACCAATTAAGCCTAGCGCAGAGGTTAAAGTACACAACCATTATGCTGGCACTACGGCTTGAAATCTCGGCCATGTATTTCTTTCAGTTTCGTCGTACAGAATATCGTTACATATTAGGTTTGTGAATACGTTCATAGTGCCTTTGTCTTGCATGTTGGTATTCCGGTTGCTATGCGCTTAACTATCGGTAGCCATTGCTTGTTTGTAGTTCATTGTTGCTGTTTGAGTTTACATATTATCAATTTGTGATTTGGAAATAGTGAGTGGAGCTGTGGACACTACGAAATGGAGTGCCAAGTGGAGAAATCTGAACTTTTCTGACAAATTCTGCTGTTTGAGTTCAACAGAGGTATGACATCAGAGGAAGCAGCCAGAAACAGTTGCCCCGTGTTTGAGGATAGTGCCACTGGGCAGAGCATGACGAGAAAACGGTTTTCTCGCTTTAAGGACTATCGTTTTGTCATTAATGACTCTACATGTTCAGGAACACGTTCAGGGATTGATGAAGATCGTTTAAACGCATTAATCAACAATGATCTACATCAGAGTACTCGATACCTAGGAAATGTGATGAACTGTGATCGTTCCACCATCGCACGACATTCGCACGCAAATAGGCAGGCTCAAAAACCGGGGTGTACGGGTACCACAAGTTCTAAGCCAAAACCACAAAATCAGCGGTTGGCCATGTGTGCATCTCTGCTTGTTCGTCATCAATTGGCTCGTCAACAACAACGACCAATCCTTTCTTGTACTGTTACTTGTGCCGAGGTATGGTACCTTTATGTTAAGATAAGGAAATTGTGGGGCGGCTGGTGGAATTTATGGTGTTATTTAAATGTAGAATCTTATGTAGAAAAGATGCATTTCCCGGCCAATGCACCATTTGTCGGTCGGCGGGTGGATTTATCTTTATTTGCAATGTTCCTATTATTTATGCTGTCTTTTGCCATTCTCAACACTGACTCTCTAACTACAATATTGGTAACCAGAAAGTGATTAGCAAAACGTGAAGCCTGCAATTAGAATTCCTAGTGCCCACTTCATCTGAGAAATACATTTATAGCTACAGCCTATAGCTCTGAGGAATTAGGAGATTGTCTGGGATTCATAATCAAAAACGATCGTGTAAAAAACGTTCGCTGTATTCTGAAAGTCACAGATGAAAAAAAAAAGGAATCCACACAATCTGACTAACAGAGCAGTTCAGAGTCTAATGCGCTGATGCAACTATAACTGTCCAAATTAAATGTTTAAGTGAATTCTCGCCATAATTTGATGATAATGTTCATCAAACGCCACGCTAAATAATGGTAGAATGTTTGTCCCGCGGCGGCACGTGAAAATACAACATACGCAAACTCAAGATAGATCATTAATGTCATCCCAGAATTAACACTTCACTCGAAAATGATTTCATGGTTACCCGTATCCCGAGTAACTTATTACGGCATCCGAGGCTGTTTATAGTAATGATACCGACGCGACGCGATTCCCGGCACAGATGGTGCGCTAATCAGCGTCTGGAGAGAACTGGGACCTTTCTTCTTCATGCAGCGTTCTTATATATAAGACCGCGGTGCGGACGGTTAAGGGAACGCCTGATCAATTCCGTTCTCCCAACTAGCCGCTGGGCTAGTAATGCACCACTTTAAGTTATTGAATAAATCATCGCTTCCTTTGCTGTTGGCCGATGAAGCTCACAATTTAAATGTGCAATCAGCACACAGGTAAGTAATGATAATAAAAGTCTGACGTTGCTAAGTCAAATATTTTGGGCGAGAGAATTAATTTAATTACACTACACGCAGTAGACGAGCTCTGAACGTGCCCTTTGGAGATAGACTATCGCTATAATTTTATAGTTATTCAGTTGAAACTTCTCACATCTTTATGATTATAGCGGATCTCCCTTCTACTTCAATTTAAACATCCTAGCCTTATTTATTGGCCTACTTAATCTATTTTGCTTCCTTAATTTGTAAGACAAAAACCAGAAAATCAACAATTACAACTAAAATTTTAATTTGTGAGATCCAGAATACTGTTTCTACTAAATTATTATGAAAAAGGAATCTCTAAGTCTCTAGCACTTTTCTGTTGCGCCAATGATTTTTACAGAAAAACGTCCAAATTTCGAAAATGGTTAAATTTATTGAACTGATATTCAACATATATTGATTTAGTATTACTCCTGACATGCTAAAAATGTTTCAGGTTATTTACTTCATTTTTAAAGTATTGCGCAATATTTATGACGTCAGAGCTAGTTACAGCGGACTAGGCTGGCACACAATGGAAAGACTGATGAGAATTTTATATGGCGTGAGTAGGCTGCTTCCCTACATCACTCTCTACTTAATTTTTTTTTAATATAAATGGAGAAAATAGAAGAAAAAAATTATTAAAAAATCGAAGCAAGAGTACAGCTTAACTCCCTATGAAAATTAAAATTTAAATGTAAACATATAGAAATATTAAAAGAAAACTTATTTCCTACTTCAATTTTTTAAATTTCTGGCATGTTCACTGCCTCTTAAGCAACATTATTACTCAAAATTTAAGCAAAATCAATGAAACACTTTGGCATACATATTGCCTTAAACGAACACATAAAATATGTAAAATTATGAAAATCTTAAATCCATTAAATACATTTTTACATACACAAATTCAAAGAAAATAACACAGTTATTCATGATACATAAACAGATGATTATATCATAGCAGTCTTTTCTAAACCTGAAAGAAAATTTCACAAATCATGACAATTTCATTTTTACACACGCGGTTGTAGATGCTTTGACTGGCGTTCTACACTTCCATTCACAATGGTAGAGGAGGGGAAGTTGCTATGGTGTGCGTCCTTCACGTTCACTCTAAATTACATTGGGAAAAGGGAGGGGTCACTGTGAGTTATGTCCAAGCCACTCCACGCTTTCACACAACTACCAGGCTGCCATTATCTGGTTTGTCCTGTAGAACAAACAAAAAGAGTGCGTCAGACTCTGTTCACTTAATATCTAAGGGTGGGTCACAATGAAATGGGGATATATACATTTTATCTTTCAATAAGTTGCTGGAACAAAGTTAACAGAACTTTTTCAGTTTTACTCTCGCGGTTACTTAACTGTCATAAAATCGGTAAACAAATGACTCAAAACGCAGTTAGTCACGTACTAGAGAAAATTTATGCTCAAGGCATATAATCATAAATCCTATTTCATTTCAATTTATTATTTCTGGGCTGGAACACTGAACCAATGTTTGGTACATTCCTGATACATTAGTATTTTATTTACTTAGCTGACTCATCTTCGACTACCTTATTCTTAGAGACAGTATGCGTATATTTGATTAGTAGTTGTCTTCTCAGCTTCTTTGTACATGTGAGTAACTTGTGGTAATAGTACAGTTCTGAGTGTTCAAAACACACTACGTTTAGTTGACTACTAAGTCCACTTATTGACCCTCTGCTGCTGTGCCAGTTTCACATCTGCAATTATGTACTTACCTCATCGAAGTGTATTTATGCTGAGCTATGAATAATGTTTCACGTCTGCCATTATGTTACTCAATTATGTTGCTAGTGTATGTACTTATTTAACACTCACTCTATTAACATTTAACGCATAGGATAGCACATTTATTTCATATCTATAGTGTACTGCAGCTAATCAGTTTGCTCAAGTGGCAATCCATTTCCACTTGATCGGACGCTGAAACCACAGGTAGCCTCTCTCGACCTACCACTAAAATGCATTAAGTAATTATGGACGAGCGTAATGCTAAATTCCTTAAACCTATAGGACACCATGAGCTGCTCTGTCTCATCTAACATAAGGGTACCTATGGTCGCATTCACGCCTCCAACTCATAACCTCAATACATGTAGGTGTGTCCTGTCACACACTACACCAAATAACGGCCAGCTCCAGCCTTATAAATACTTCAGGGACGTGTCCTTCACGTCTCAACCACAAACACTACTCAATTCTATTACACTGCCATTCCTTGCTACACAAGGTGAGTTCATTCCTACAACTTATCTGCATAATTTTTCATAACACTAAGCAATCTCTTTTACTATTAATTAGTTAGCTCTACAGCATACAATGGGTTTCACTGCCACCTCAGATCCTGCTTGTACACGAATTTGTATATCTTTCTAAAATTACTGTTGGTGGACCATTTCTAATAAAACAACAACTTTGTACTTACATTATTACCAAGGTTCTATACATACTTGTTACTCAAATACATTTGTATCTTAATTACGTCATACTTCTCTGTTGTTTGTCACTATTAGGTTTGTTACATTAGGTATTTTCTTCAATAATCGGTGGATAGAATGGTTACAGAACTCATGGCTTGATAGCCATGACGGAAAATTTTTGTATTGCAAAGAAGGAGTCGAAACTTTGGTAGATAGGAAAGATGAAGAATGCACAGCTGCCACACTGTGTAGAGGTTACAGAACAACCTCCCCCCTTCAGAATTCATTAGCTTAATGCTGGCTTGATAGTCATAACGGAAACTTTAATGAGTTGGAAAGAAGAGGTCGAAATTTTAGGTGGATAGAAAATATTAATAGTGTGAGACCTAAAAAGGAAAGAAGATCTCACACAGCTGGGACTGCACAGCTGCCACACTGTGTAGAGGTTACAGAACAACCTCCTCCCTACAGAATTCATTAGTTTCAGAAAATTTTCGTATTGGAAAGAAGGAGTCGAAATTTTTGTAGATAAGAAAGATGAAGAATGAGTGAGACCTGAAAAGGAAAGAAGATCTCACACAGCTGGGACTGCTCAGCTGCCACACTGTGTAGAGGTTACAGAACAACCTCCTCCCTACAGAAATCATTAGCTTAATGCTGGCTTGAGAGTCATACCGGAAAATTTTAGTATTTGAGAGTAAGAGCCGAAATTTCGGTGGATAGGAAAGATGAAGAATGAGTGAGACCTGAAAAGGAAAGAAGATCTCACACAGCTGGGACTGCACAGCTGCCACACTGTGTAGACGTTACAGAACAACCTCATCCCTACAGAATTCATTCACTACCTATGAACTTCTTTAGGTCGATCACGTTCCTGAGACCTAACAGCTTTTTACTCTTAAGGTACTCTAGCCTATATGCATTGGCATGTGGTTTTCCTATGATCCTGTAAGGTCCTTGGTATACGAACATGAATTTCTTTGTTTCTGCATTTATTTTCTTTGATTTTTCCTTGGTTTTGACAAGGACTAACTGACCTATTTAAAAACTGGTGAGTACAGCTTTTGCGTCATGACGCTTCTTCCTCTCCAATGCTCTTTTTCTTATATTTGCTCTAGCCTTTAACTTCTTCTCGTCTGTGGATATTTGCGTTAGAATAGGGAATTCAACCATATCTGCAATCACATTGTGCGGTTCTTGGCCAAACATCATTTCGCAAGGCGCAAAACCAGTTGCATCATGCCTTAAGTTGTTAATTACATTCTCAAAATACTTCATGTGCTCTGCCCAACTTGAGTGTTTCCGAGCACAATAAGTCCTGCAAAGCCTATTCAATTCTCTCATAATACGTTCACTCATATTTCCTTGGGGGAAATACGCAGATATTTTCAGATGTTTCACTCCGGCCTTTCCAGACATTCTTTAAATCTATCAGACGTAAATTGAGACCCATTGTTCGACAGCAAATTCTTCGGAACGCCAACATTCACGAAGAAATCTTTTTCCAACTTTTCTACCAACGTTTTTGCATTTGCTCTTTTAATTGGGTATAGCTTAACATATTTACTAAATCCATCCACAACAACAAAATCATGGGTGCACCCACCTCTCTAAGCAGGAAGAGGGCCAAACAAATCACAAGTCAGTAATTCTAGGGTTCAGTTGGCTCTACTGAATGCATATCCCTTGTATTCTGGTGTTGGCAGCACGGACTTTCTGGCACACTACACAAGATGCTAGTCGCTTGGCAACACGGCGGTACATGTTGTCAAACACAACTTTCTCTTTTAATTTTGCAATGCACTTCTTTGCACCATAGTGCCCATACCTCAGGTGTACATAGTCTATTAGTAAGTCTACATGTTGTGAGGGAAAGCACAGCTTCCACTCAGAAACACCTACCTTTCTCCTCCTAAACGGAATACCTTTATGCAGACAGTAGTATTGCGAAACCTTATGATAGTTCGCATCTCCCACATAGCTCTTTACTAATTTCAGCTGGTCATCTGCATTCTGCTCACGTCTCAAGTTCTTAATCACCCTCTTTAATGCACTTTCTTCCTTTACTTCGTGGAAACGCAAACATTCGTACTTCACTTAGGTCTGTTGCTGTAATTCCCGCGGCGTCACAGAGTTCCGCACTCCTAGATAACACATCAACTACCAGATTGTCTTTCCCTTGAATATATCTAACCTCAAGGTCAAACTGCTGGAGATACAATGACCATCTTACCAAACGAGCATTCCTCAACTTACAGGTCTTTAAAACGGTCAACGCCTTATGGTCACTGTAAACAATTATCTTGTGTGATTCTTGAGTTTCTCCCGGCGTATTTGATAGTCAAAATATCCACGGGTGTGCTGCCGGTCTACAGTGTCCAACGGGCACAATATTTCGGCGATCATACATGTCGCCATCATCAGGTGAACTGACGGACTGAGCTCCTGTGAACGTGCCGGCACAGAGATCCGTACGCTATGGCTGCTCAGAGGGAACTGGGTTCGGTCGCGGCGGCGGCCGATTTAAATACCCTCCGCCCGCGGCACGCTCCCTCCGCCGTCCGCGCCCCGCGCCACGGTCGCGCGGTGGAACAGATTGCGACGGCGTCTGAGATGACGTCGGAGTGATGGCTCTGTCCGCCGTGGTCGTCACAACTATACGTTTGCTCGATTTACTCTTGATTAACCCGATCGCTGGTTCCCAAGCCTTGCTAAGATTATAGCTACAGTCACGGTTTATGAGGTCGTCATTGGTGCGAATTTCGATGGCCTCTCTAACAACGCTGTCCCAATATCTCGACGTCTGTACCAGAATCCTCGTGCGGTCATATTCCATGGCGTGATTTTCCGACAAACAATGTTCAGCGACCGCCGACTTGCTCGGATACATCAGACGAGTGTGCCTCTGGTGTTCACGGCATCGATCCTCGACGGTACGCATCGTCTGACCAATATACGACTTGCCACATTGGCACGGAATCTGGTACACGCCGGCCTTCCTCAAACCGAGGTCATCTTTGGCACTCCCCACCAGTGCACGAGTTTTATTTGGAGGACAAAACACAGTTCCGACCCGGTGTTTCTTCAGAATGCGAGCGATTTTCCCCGAGAGTGCACCTGTGTAAGGAATAAATGCAGTGCCTACCTCCTCCCTCGTGACTTCATCCATCTCAAGAGGTTGTGCTGCAGTGGTTGGGCGGAGAGCACGTTGAATCTGCCACTCTGAGTACCCATTTTTTCGAAAAAATGGGTACTCAGAGTGGCAGATTCAACGTGCTCTCCGCCCAACCACTGCAGCACAACCTCTTGAGATGGATGAAGTCACGAGGGAGGAGGTAGGCACTGCATTTATTCCTTACACAGGTGCACTCTCGGGGAAAATCGCTCGCATTCTGAAGAAACACCGGGTCGGAACTGTGTTTTGTCCTCCAAATAAAACTCGTGCACTGGTGGGGAGTGCCAAAGATGACCTCGGTTTGAGGAAGGCCGGCGTGTACCAGATTCCGTGCCAATGTGGCAAGTCGTATATTGGTAAGACGATGCGTACCGTCGAGGATTGATGCCGTGAACACCAGAGGCACACTCGTCTGATGTATCCGAGCAAGTCGGCGGTCGCTGAACATTGTTTGTCGGAAAATCACGCCATGGAATATGACCGCACGAGGATTCTGGTACAAACGTCGAGATATTGGGACAGCGTTGTTAGAGAGGCCATCGAAATTCGCACCAATGACGACCTCATAAACCGTGACTGTGGCTATAATCTTAGCAAGGCTTGGGAACCAGCGATCGGGTTAATCAAGAGTAAATCGAGCAAACGTATAGTTGTGACGACCACGGCGGACAGAGCCATCACTCCGACGTCATCTCAGACGCCGTCGCAATCTGTTCCACCGAGCGACCGTGGCGCGGGGCGCGGACGGCGGAGGGAGCGTGCCGCGGGCGGAGGGTATTTAAATCGGCCGCCGCCGCGACCGAACCCAGTTCCCTCTGAGCAGCCATAGCGTACGGATCTCCGTGCCGGCACGTTCACAGGAGCTCAGTCCGTCAGTTCACCTGATGATGGCGACATGTATGATCGCCGAAATATTGTGCCCGTTGGACACTGTAGACAGGCAGCACACCCGTGGATATTTTGACAATTATCTTGTGACCTAATAGATACTGCTCAAATTTCTGTACCCCAAATACAACTGCCAATGCCTCCAGTTCTGAGATGCCATAATTTCTCTCTGCCGGCTGTAAAGATCGACTTGCGAAAGATATAGTCTTTTGCACTTCTTGTTCGTTCTCTATTTCTACTTGGAAAACCTCCACAGCTATACCATAGCCACTAGCATCAACAGACATACAGAATGGTTTTTCAAAATCAGGATGATGTAAAATAGGACTATTGATTAAAGATTGTTTAAGCACCTCGAACGCCTGTTGACATTCTGCTGTCCAAGCCCAAGGGGTATTCTTTTTCAGCAGGAGGTGAAGACATTAAAAGCCTGATCACTAACAAAATGCCTATAGAAGCCGAAAAGACCGAACATCGATCTCAACTGCTTCTTGTTTCTGGGAGCCTCAAATTTTTCAATGACTGCTAGCTTCCCTGGGTCAGGTAGAATACCTTTTCCACTTATCATATATCCTAAGAAACCTATTTCCTCTTTAGCGCACCCTGTCTTTTCTATCTTAAGTTTCATACCACCTCTCTCAATAGCCTCTAACACTTCCTCTAATAAAGCTATGTGTTCTTCCCAAATAGGAGTTGCTATTAACATATTATCTACTTAGACTGTTATTTTATTACTTAAGGCTGGTCCTAAAACATGGCACATCACACGTACGAAGGCACAAATATAGATATTAAGTCCGAAAGGTACCACAAGGTATTGGTAGCAAATTCCTTCGTACAAGAAAGCTGTGTACTTCCTTGAACTTTCCGCCGTGGCAAATTCCAATATCCACACATGATGTCCATAGAAGTTAAGAATTTTACTCCCCGGAACTTTTGCTATAACTCGTCCATGTTCTGCGGTCTATCACTTTCCCTAACCACTATTTCATTCCACCAACGAACGTCCAAGACCAATCTGACACTCCCGTCTCTTTTTCGTACAACAACAAGAGGATTATTGTACTCACTGACCGCTTTTTCAATCACATCCCACTCTAGCATTCTCTGTATCTCCCTTCGAACCGCCTCCTTCCTAGCTACATGTATTTGGTATGGTTTCCTGAAAAACACTTGGCCAGGTTTCACCTTTAATTGACATTCATAACCTTTGACCACGCCAGGTCGATTTGATAATACCTTTTGATGCCTTTTTAAAACCTGTCTCAGTTCTTCCTACTGATTAGCTGAAATTTTATCGATTTCCTGCAATTTAGCTTCATTTTGTCCAAAATAATTGCTTCTTACTTTTACTAAGATTGACACCTTCGTCCCAATATCTCCTATTTTTCAGAACTCGTATAGGCAGCTCCCAAGTTTCATCATTAGTTACTACATGCTGTAAGTAGGCTGTTTGGTTCTTATATTGGAAACGTCGCCGCCACGTAGCGCTCTGTATGAGAGTCGCTGGCTGTGCTGTGGCTGGTTTGCATTGTTGTCCGCCATTGTAGTGTTGGGCAGCTGGATGTTAACAGCGCGTAGCGCAGTGCTGCCAATTTAGCGACTTTGTCGCTAGAAATGGCGACTTTTGCCTTCGTCTTAGCGACAAAAAAAACTTTTTAGCGACAAAAATTATTTAGCGACTCATCTGGCGCCTTTTAGAGTACTGATGACTTTTGAAGTACAAATCAAAACCATTTTGGGCAAGTGTTTTCATTAACAAAACTAAGATTTTAACTATAGAATGGGTACTACACTGACGTTGTTCTAGATTTACTAAGTTAAATTAAGTTCTTAGCAGATCGTGTAGCATTTAGTAAACCTGAATGTGGGAATTGCCTACAGAGTAAGAAAACCTTGACTACAGAACAATTCATTATTCATCACCCACTAGCCTGTTATCGTCGATAGCGTATCGATCTATAATTCTTCAACTTTTGAACTCCCTTTATTTTTCGAATTGACAAAAAACATACGTATGTACGAGGGTTGTTTTTTAAGTAAGGGCCGTTTTTATTTTTTGAAAAAAGATACAAATACTTTTGTAAAAAAACTTTTATTTTCTGATTCTACACACTTTTACCTATTTTTCTACATAGTTGCCTTGTTTATTTAAGCACTTGTCATACCGTGCAACTAAGTTTTTAATTCCCTCTTTGAAGAATTCGGCCGCCTGCTCCGACAGCCAAGAGTTCACGGCCGCTTTCACTTCATCGTCGTTATTGAAGCGCTGCCCGCCAAGATGGTGTTTCAGGTACCGGAAACGGTGAAAATCGCTAGGAGCAAGGTCGGGGCTGTATAGTGCATGGTCCAAAACTTCCCAGCCAAAAGAATCAATCAAATCCCGAGTCTTTTGAGAGGTGTGAGGCCTAGCGTTATCGTGCAGGAGCAAAACTCCATTTGTCAGCATGTCGCGCCTTTTGTTTTGAATTGCACAGTAGGCATCTGAGTTGATTGTCGTTCCTCGTGGCATAAAGTCCACTAGCAAAACACCGCGCCGGTCCCAGAACACAGTTGCCATAATCTTGCGCTTTGACAGCGTCTGTTTGGCATTGACCTTGACGGGTGAGGTTGAGTGTCGCCATTCCATCGATTGTCGCTTGCTTTCGGGAGTGATATGGGATACCCATGTTTCATTTCCAGTGACAATTTGACTCAACATGTCATCCCCTTCTTCCTCGTAACGAATCAAAAAGTCCAATGAAGTGGCAAATCTCTTCCCTTTGTGGTCCTCTGTGAGGAGTCTGGGTACCCACCGAGAACACAGTTTCTTAAAGTTTAGGTTTTCAGACACAATTTTGTACAAAACCGATCTTGCAACTTGTGGAAATTCCAAAGAAAGAGTGGAAATTGTGAATCTTCTGTCCTCACGAATCTTTGTTTCGACTGCAGCCACCAAATCATCAGTGATCACAGAGGGCCGGCATGAGCGTTCTTCGTCATGTACGTTTTGACAGCCATTTTTAAACTCTCTAACCCATTGACGCACTTTACCTTCACTCATTGTATTCAAGCCATAAACTTCTGTTAACTGACGATGAATTTCTGCAAATGATAGGCTTCTCGCGGTCAAAAAACGTATCACTGACCGTACCTCACACGCGGTGGGCGATTCAATAATCGTAAACATTATAAAGTAGCACAGCGATGCGTACACGTCACCTACAGAGCTGCAACTTGCATCAGTGTGAACGGGATGGATACAGGCAAGTGGCGTGGTGGCTTGTTCCGGCGTCCGCGCGAACTACGGGACTATACGCGCGAACGGTCCTTACTTAAAAAACAACCCTCGTATAATAAAATACATTTCTGTCCAGCAACCTCTAATTTTTCGAAATGTTAATTTGCAGTCAAATTATTACCACATGCACAGTGGTAACGCAAGAACAATTCGGTGGGGGTATCTCAGACAGTATTACGTTTTAAACAATGAACAATAGGACTGAGTTTCATGACCACCAGTTCGCCTGAGTTTTGATGTATTTTCAGTGATTATAAATTGGTGAAACTTATGTTGTGGTGGCTTACATAATGCATTTACCGCAGAAGAAGAAGCAGCAGTACGCTCAAAAATATCGGGATGCGTGGGAAGCGGAACCTGAATTCAATGGGTGGCGGAAACCAGTCGTTGGTGACTTGTCGAAGGCATGATGTCATATATGTGGAACAGAGTTTTATGCTAAATTGTGTGATATTAGAAAAAATTCGAAAACTATTAAGCGTAAACAAAAAATTGATTTAAAAAAATACAAACCACCTTACCTGTGAAAATTGTTCCGACAACTACAGTTAGAATAGCAAGCAGAGCGGAACGCGCCCTTTCTTTATTTATTGCTGAACATTGTTCTATTTTAGCTGTAGATGATTTAGGAATACTGTGCAAGAAGGTGTTTTCCGGTGATGAGGGCACTAAAAACATCCAATTACATCGTACAAAGTGCACTAACATTATAACTGAAGTTTTGGCTCCATATTTTACACCATCATTGGTTGAAGATATAGGCAACCAAAAATACAGCGTACTAATAGATGAATCCACAGATGCATCAATATCTAAAATGCTAGGTATCGTTACACGGTACTGTAGTGTAAACAACCAAACCATTAGATCAGCATTTTTCAAACTCGCTGTAGTAGAAACTGCAGATGCAAGAAATCTGGCTGCTGTTCTTATGAATTCTTTGAAAGCTCTCAAACTTCCAATCGCTAATATGGTAGGAATTGGCACAGATAATGCTTCTGCAATGGCTGGAATAAACAATGAATGGGCTTTTCGAACAACTCAAGAGAGAATATGGTTTGAAGCATTTGGTATGGATCCGTTGCATTTGTCACTCTCTTCAGCGCCGGCCTGAGTAGCCGAGTGGTTCTAGGTGCTACAGTCTGGAACCGCGCGGCCACTACGGTCGCAGGTTCGAATCCTGCCTCGGGCATGGATGTGTGTGATGTCCTTAGGTTAGTTAGGTTTAAGTAGGTCTAAGTTCTAGGGGACTGATGACCTCAGATGTTAAGTCCCATAGTGCTCAGAGCCATTTGAACCATTTGAACTCTCTTCAGCTTGCAGTTTCGCACACCTCAGTGAATACCATACCTAGAAACATAGAGTTTCTTGCACGGGAAAACCTTCTCCATTTCACCCAAAAGACAAGAGGAATATAAAAAGGTTTATGAGACAATAAATTGTGGAAAACAGCCACTAAAAATTTTCAAGGTCTGTGCGACACGTTGGCTTTCAATTGAACCAGCAATACGAAGAATTCTGGAGCAGTGGGAAGAACTAAAGCTACATTTTTCACTTGCCATGGTTCAAGACAATTGTTACACTGCCGATCTTTCGTACAAGATGTATTGTGACGACTCAAATCATCTTTACATGTTTTACCTTAAACATGCTTTAAAAGACGTACAAATAGCAATAAAAGCTTTTGAAGGAGAAGACTATGACCCTACTAAATTACTAGATACACTTGTATTTCTCATGCAGTCACTTGGATAAAACGTAGTTTTTCAAACTGTTGATTTGTTGACAACACCAGTTCCAAGCAAATGTATGTACGCAAATCCGAACCTTGGCTTTATTTTCTTCAGACAAACTTGACTCAGACAATTTCTGTTCAAACATAAAGTTTATTTGAAGAAGAGATGCATTCAGTTTAGTCAAACTCATAAAAGAAATTCAACAAAGACTGCCAAGTAACGTTACGATCCTGAAAAAAATGCCAATGGTGAATGTTGAAGAAACACTAAAAGTGAATAAAAATAATGCTGCAGCGGATGTAGCCAAAGAATTGGGTTTTAGTGGCGATTTCATAGACGGTATGTTGCAAGAATGGCATAATATCAACTTCATTAGGTGGAATAACACTACTAACACTGTTCGATTTTTGAGTCAGGTTTTGCAGTATAAAAATGCTGCAAGGGAGAATCCTTTTTCTTTGATTACACAACTAGCAATGACTGTTTTATGCCTACCGCACTCAAATGCAGAAGTGGAAAGAATAATCAGTTCTATGAACATTATAAAAACTAAACAACATAACAGATTATCATTAAAGACAATTAATGCTTTGATCATATTGAGAAACCAGCTGAAGAAACAAAATAAAGATTGTGCATCTTTTGACATACCGTCAGACGTATTGGAGCTTATTGGAACGAACAAAAGTTACTCTTTTGCGACAAAACCAGTCGAACTGCAACATCATCTTTTGAGCGACGTTCAACCTTCTACATCAACTACAGTTCTGTCAGAGCATGGAACTTAATAGTTATTCGATCTTCTGAGTGACGACGATGAATAGCTCACATACCGGTATGTATATATTTTGTAACCTAATTTGAGTTCTTGCTTTCTTTTGTTACAAATATAGTTGTATATTTCTAGTATATTTGGCTACTGTGATTGACGCAACACGTAAATTGTTGTTTCAATTACGATAACATGTTTAATTAAACGTTAGCGTATTTTATATGTATGTTGTTGCAAGCGAAGCGTCATTTAATTAAGACAATATAGCAATTACGTATATGAGAATTTTTGTTAATATAACCCTCCGCCCCAAAGGCTTATTGCACCATTCACAGCACGAAATTTTCAGTACACCCCCAGTAAAATCAGTTTTAGCGACTTTCTAGCGACTTTTGATATTGACTCTAGCGACTCGGGTTTTTTAGAGTTGGCAACACTGGCGTAGCGTTATGCAGTTGGAGGTGAGCCGCCAGCAGTGGTGGATGTGGGGAGAGAGATGGCGGAGTTTTGAAATTTGTAAGACAGGATGTCATGACTTGCTATATTTTGAACACCATTGAGGTAAATACATTGTTTGTTCTCTATCAAAACCTTCAATAGTTAGTGCCTTCAGTAGTTTGAATCTTTTATTTAGCTGGCAGTATTGGCGCTCGTTGTATTGCAGTAACTTGAGTAACGAAGATTTTTGTGAGGTAAGTGATTTGTGAAAGGTATAGTTTAATGTTAGTCAGGGCCATTCTTTTGTAGGGATTATTGAAAGTCAGATTGCGTTGCGCTAAAAATATTGTGTGTCAGATTAAGCAGAGTCATGTATAATTTTTCCAAGGGGACGTTACATATGTTGACCCTTAGCCGAGGATAGCTCACTGGAATTTTCTGATTTTTTCTTGTAGTTTGTGTAATTAGTGTAGCTTTTGTTTATTGCTAGCGCGTAATTGTAGAGAGAATCTCCTTTGTAGTTGCAGTCTTTCACTGTTGTACAGTAAAACAGTTGTGGCATGCATGTAGATTTGCACCAAGTATTTCGCAGCTGCGCTTGCAATTTTAAGATATTATTTTCAGCGCTATGTTAATGTGTTCTCTTATTTTTCCTCTTCAAATTGTCCTTTTCTGTGTTATCGTGTGAAATATTGTGACAATAATAGCGTGTGAAAAACGTAACACTAGGCTCCAAAGTAAACTGAGAAATAATAGTGACGACGAGCGTAGCTTACCAGCACCACTGTGTAATGAATTAACAGACATTCAAAGCAGTAATTTGGTAACTGTGTATAGGGAAATGGAGTGGGCGTCAAATATTGGTGTAGACAGTGAAACAGGTAGTGAACAGGGAAGCATTATCGATCGATCGGTCGGCAACAGCTCGCCTCAGGAATCGGGAATGACACAACACAATATTTCAAATACTGTAGACACAGGTTTTGGGTTCTCACCGTTTTCTCAAAAAGGTCGAGACACATTTTCCGCTTGTCAAAAAGTGAATGTTGCCGGTGCAAATTCACTGCCGAAAAGCACTGAGGAACATGTTTCAGACACCAGTGCATTGTTATTACAATTAATGCAACAAATGGGACAAAAGCTTCAAACGTTAGACACAATGGTACAAAATCTTCAAAAGTTAGACACAATGGAACAAAATCTTCCGAAGTTAGACACCACGCTTGAACAAACACGTGAAGATTTAAGCACTGAGTTACATAGTATTGAATCGCAATGTCAAAAAGTCTGTAATGACGTAAAAACACAAATTTGTGAGGATTTTCAACCTATTTTGTCGCGGCATGAAAATGCTTTACAGAATCACGAAGCAGCCATAAAAGAACTGCAAACTATTGTTCATGAAAATCATGAGACCTTGCAAGCTAAAATTGACTCAGTTGCATCTACCGATTCGGTTACACAACTTGCAAAAACTCATGAAAACTTAAAGGACACAGTAGATACTCTGAAAATTGGTTCAGAAAGACAAATGGAGGAAATTAGTTCATTATCAGAGAAAGTAGTCGAACTTTCGGATCAGCTAAATAACTTATCTACAGAGGTAAATGATGAGCTGAATGACACAAGACCTGTAGCCTTCACTGACACTGAAGAGTATGAATAAATTAGAAAATTCAAACAAAATCAAAATCAAATCAGTACACAATACAAAAGAGAAATCCGGGAACTACAAGATCACTTGGCACAAGTAATACAAGAATTACATATTTCAGAGGACACTCGCGCTCCAACACGGGAAGAGGAACTTAAAAGTCACAAAATAATAACACAGGACATTTCGGAAATTATGAAAGAAATTGGCAAGGTGCACCGAATTTTGAGATGGAACCGCCGACACGTCGTAACAATGACCGATATGCGACTCGCCGACATGATGATTTTGACTATAAGCTGTTCATTACTACAGGTAAATTCAAAACATTTAAGAATTCCGGCAACGACATTCATCCACAAGTGTGGCTTCATCAATTCTCTCATTGTTTTCCTCCCAACTGGTCATTAGAGCACAGATTAGAATTTATGTGTGGCTATTTAGAGAATGAACCAGCTGTAAGAATGCGATCGCTCATTCACGATTGCCACAGTGAAGGAGAATTTTATCATGCCTTCCTCTCAGCATATTGGTCTCAAGCTACACAAGACCGAGTAAAACATAGCATCATAATAATGAAACATTTCGATCAATGTGAATTCTCCAGTCTTGTGAAATATTTTGAAGACATGTTGCACAAGAATCAGTACCTGTCAAACACATACAGCCCCTCAGAACTCATCCGCATTTGCTTAATCAAATTACCTGAACATTTACGACATATTATTTTGGCAGGACGTTGCAAAGACGACATTGAAGCTTTTCAGGGACTCTTGCAAGAATTAGAAATTCACACTGACAATCGCGGAATGCGAAAACAGGAACACAACAATTACAGGTCACATCCGTCGCAATTCCACGATGAAATAAATAATAACTGGACACGACAAGGCTATTCTCACAACACAAATCGTGACCAAAATAGACACCACCCATATGACAACCACTGGCAGAGTAATAATAGTTACAGAGAAAGATCGCATTTCCGTAGTAATGAATACGACAGAGATTACCATAGAAACAGACAATATGGGAACAAAAACAATTATTATCGAGGTAGACAGAATAACTTCAGACGCAACAGTTCAGCACGCAGTTACGATTCCGGATGAAATTCTCCACCACATGACCGACAAACAAGAAACTATGTAAACTACCGACAAAACGACAGACATGAATTCCATCAGAACTGGCGGGATTCAAACAGAGCAGGGCACTCTCGACAAGGTGAATATGTAGAAGTTAGGTCTCCTAATGCCAATAACGACACATGCCAACAAAGAGACAGACAATGACTCGCATCGCAGGCAGCCACGTGCGCCGGCTGGCACAGGGAAAAATTACATAGACGCTAACTTTGAGAAAAATTCTAGCATTCTTTACCGATGTACCATACACCTCATGATAATTCCACTGAAGGTGAAACTCTGCGTACTAGGAAGAGTAAAGGTTTCCACCACATTTCATGTGTAAAACCGTTTATTGAAAGATAATCTGCTTTTTAACTTTGTCTTTGCCATAAAACTTTTCACTTCATATTTCTACTATGCTTTGTCACATTTAGAAACTGTTAACATGCAACAATGTTTGAAATTAAATATCGAGTCAAGAACCAAACGAACATATTTAAACAGAAATTCCGAATGCATTGTTATAGTGAACTGACAACACAGTGTTATTGTGTGTGTTAGTTGCACAATTACGTAACGACTATAAGGCTCACATACTTAGAACATATATCGACACTGCTAATGAGATTTTCATGCAACATTTTGGTTTTCTTGAAAATACATTCTGGATTTAAAGTACTTTGTGTGAGATAACAGATGACACAGTGGTTAGTTTATGTGACAGCTACACGATTTTATCACGAAGCTACAAATGAGTGACAATTTACAATGTTGCTTTTGCGGTGTATCTGTTTTATGTCTGCACAGTTTTATGTATTATTCTGGAAAGTAAAACATGTTTTACTCGTAACTTTCGTGGTATAGCTACAATGAGAAAGCCTTTTCTGTAGCATAACAATACGTTTCATTATAGTACTTTCTTGATCACAGTAAGGTATGTAATAACCACGATATCTATACACAAAACATTTCACTTTTGTTTATCATGAGGTAAGTACATAGACTTCTGCAGAACTTAGCTTTCGGAGGACGATAACTACAACACTTCCACAGAGATTATCTTACAACAAGAGCACAGTTTTGCGCTGCAGGACACGCATTTGAGTGATTAATTTTGTACTTAAGAGATTTACTTTTGAAGATTTTTGAATTACAAAGAAAGTTTTCCGTGATACATTTCATTCCATTGTTGTAATCTGTAACACCTGAGGGTATAATTACATTAATCCTCAGGGGGGTACACGCTTACTTTGTGTATCATGTGTTTGGCAAGCACAAGGAGCCATAGCTAATATGGTATTTGCTTATACAACTTTACACATCAGTACCATATTCCTCTAATGCAGAATTACACAGCTATCTGATTATTTAACAGACAAACAAACATTTTTTTTTACTATATCAGTGACAGATGTTTACGCAATTACACAGTTGGATAACTTCACACTTATGAAACTGTATTTTGTCTGTACTTTGTGAACTGTTCATATTTTTTCGGAACCATTGTGATACTATGAGAGTTTTCAATGATGTATTTGGTATGGGATAATGATTTTTAAAGTACGTTTGAGGTAGATGACACAATTGAAATGAGCGGAGAATTTTTTTTAGGTTTTGAAATTATTGGAGGAAGCTACGACGACTTTGAGATTTGGCTGAGTTTCTATGATGTTATTAATACGATGACGATGTGTAGTATGCTGTTGAGGTATGTTTATGATCAATAAGCTGATGCTATATGAGGAATCTGTTTATGCTTCATGTTTATTATGATGAAATATTGAAGTGTCGATGCAAGATTGACGTGTCGACGAATATGTATATGTGTAATAAGGTAAGGAATAATGAGAAGTGGTGTGGGACTCTGATTTGTGGAAAAGGATGTTGGAAACCAAGAATCGTACTTTCATAATTATGAAATGTATGTATATGCATAAATGTATCACAACGCCGACGAAAATTTTTTGGACACTGTTATATTTATAGGATTTTGCTTATACACATTTGTAACGCAAATTCTAAAACCTGTGAATTTTTTTTATATGAGACTGCCACTGTAGCAGAAACTGCTGTCATAAATATTTCGGTAAGAAAGGTAAGTGACCTTGACGCAATGCGTTTTGGACGCCCAGCTCACAGATAGTCATCTGACAAAAGAAAGCCATTAGGTGGAGAAAAAAAGAGGCCATTAAGCTCGCTATTGACATTCCTTTGTAGAAAGCATCGCAAATACGACACGCTCATTACCTGGAAAGATACTTACATCTACACACCTGATTATGACAAGCGTCGTTCTATGAGAGTTTAGAGAATTTCTACTAACTTATGAAATGTCAAATGACTATTGAATGATATTTTTATGCTTCACGTTAGATAGTTGCTTATTTCATTTGATATCTGGTTTCCTGCTGTGTTACAACATTGGTTTTATAAAATAAAATTAAATGCATTTGCTAATGTGAGAACTTTCTGTCAACAGATCTATTACATAATAATTATATGATCCACGTTTCTCGAAAAAGGAGTACTTGGAAAGGAAAGAACAATAAGAAGGGATTACTAACAGTTACTGCATACATAATTGTTTCAGTGACTTGGTAACTTGTCTGCTAGAGTAAGTTACAGTGATGCATCACTGTAGTGTTAAGATGTGACATAGGTATTAACATGGCCATTTTTACAGTAATATTTTTTCTACTTGAGCTTTGTCATGTTTAGATATAATTTATTGCATTTGATGCTGCTGTTTGCCAGGCATAATGTTATTAAATTTCACTTTGTATTACTCTGTTAAACTAGTTTTACTACTGATGTATTTTTCTTGTTACTGCACATTGGCTCATATTAGTTGTAATGTTGCATTGCTTGGTAATTTAGATTTACTGTAGCTTGCTTTGCCAATTTCCATTTTTTTGTCATTGCTGTTTGTGTTAATTGTTTTGTGTTGCTGCATTGCCTCGTCCCTTAGTTTATGCATCTCAGCTCAGTAGATTTAAGTTAGCTTAAGAGGGGTAGACTATATAAGAGAATGAGCTGCGATGAATTGGAAGAAATGCATTGAGAAGTTTTATGAAAAACGTACAGAAGGCAGGTATAGATAGGACTTTTTGGGAATAATGATGAACGAAGGGAGATCTCCAACAAAAAAAAAGGAAGGGTTTTGTTTGCAAAATACTGCAGTACCAAATGTTACACTGAAAACAAACCCTGTCCTTTCCCCTGTGTTATTCTGCTATGTGTTTGTGTACTCTTGTATATTTGTGTTTTTCCTGTCTTTATGTGTTTAGCTAATAAGATTTATGTACTGGAATTTTTCAAATACTATGTTATTTTCTTCGTAAAGATGTTTAGACATTATTAATTCTGTTCTGTTTCAATGCTCATGTGTGAAATTAATGTTTCGAAAACTATTCTCATTATTTTATATATTTACTTATTTCATAATTCATGTAACACTGATGTGTATGTATATTTCTATTCTTTTGTAAAGCCTGTATTACTACAAATGTTATCTGTATTATTATTTTTTTAATGATGTATTTTGTACCTTTGTTATTGTATTCTTCTGTTATAAAATTGTAATTGACACCAGATCATCAAATTAAGTAACTTGTAAGTTACATTTCACTGCACACATTTCTGTTGGTTATAGTATATGGACAATATGTGAGAAGTAGGGACTGATGGTGTTTGCACGTGTGTTAATAATTCAGCAAGGGACTGATTAACAGCATTGCTGGTTCTAAGGACAACTCAAAAAACTTTGTCAGTGCACAAGTGGTGGTTTATGGACTTGCTATATTGTCTGCAAGACTTCTAAGGACATTTCCAAAAACCTTGTGTGTGCACAAGTGGTGGTTAATGGACTTGCTATATTCTCCGCAAGACTCTTCGATGGTGATTGTGCACCTGCACAAACGCAACACATGGCTGCTGGCCGTCTCTACAAGGACTGCAGTGGGTCTGCACCTCTGGTGGCCCACCAATACCATAATCTCTACTAGGACTACCATGGGCCTGCTCTGTGATGACTTACCTACCAATATTCTTCAAAACTTCGACTGACTCTGCTGTGAGTTTGCTCTGTTGTGGCGCATTACCTGTCTGCATGTCAAGAGGCAGCACTGTCTTTCCATTGGAAGGACAACACTACTTCTTGAAGACTGCATGGAAATCCGCTACTTCCGTGTGCATTCTCTTTTACTGCTCAGACTTTGAGAAAAAAAAAACACTGCAATTTTACTGTGATGAATGATCATGACTGTCTTTATGGACTGTAAGAAAATTTTTTAAACCTTTTGACCAACATTGTATCAATAAGTGTGTGTATTTGATATCTTTGTTATTGTAATTATGAAAAATTTTATCAAATCAGTATTGGCCACTGCCCGAAAAAATTTGTAAAATTTTTTGTGGGGAGCATGGGGCAATGTAAGTAGGCGATTTATGTTTTCTATTTGGCAACGTTACGTAGCGTTCTGTATGAAAATCACTGGCTGTGCTGTGTTAGTCAGGGCCATTTTTTTGTAGAGATTTTTGAAAGTCTGATTTCATTGCGCTAAAAAAAATATTGTCTGTCAGTTTAAGCACAGTCATGTATAATTGTTCAAAGGGGACGTTTCATAATGTTTATCACTAAAAATCAACAACACTCTGATATTTCGACAAGAAATCTATGCCAATTAAAACCTCAATACTGAGATTGTTTACATTTAAGCATGGATGATCAATTAATTTACCATTAATGTTAAAGGGCAGTAAAGCTTCTTGCTTTACCGTTTTTGACACCTTGTCAGTAGCACCAATTATTCTTAGTCCTGATACCCTCATTACTGTAAACTTGTCTTTACCAGGTAATGCATCAAAGAAGGACTGAGATATCGCCCTCACCTCACTTGTCTAAGAGACAACGTACATTAATACCCAACATATTCACTATTATTATAGGGTGGCTTATTCTAGGTTGTACAGGTGGTTCCTTTTGGATTTGTCTCCAACTAAAGTGATCGACATCTGTCTTCATTACATTTAGGTCGAAGTGTGTAGGGGTTTCCTGAATTACATTTTCTGCTGCCTCTTCCAGTCGGTCTATTAATTTCAAATTGAAACACCACACGACTTCATTATCCTTAGTTTGCTGAACATGATCCAAATTACTGTAGTCTGAGTGATTCTGCGCCTCCAGACCGGGCATAACACTAGTTACAGCTAAACCACTTTCACTATTATCGTCGGGTTCCTTCTCAAGTGACAACTGGTCACAGCTACTGGGTTCATCGAACCCCAACAGTCTATCCTCTACATTCTCACTTACCTCCTGTCCTAAATCTATTAGTACAGTATCAACATCCTGCACAGGCACGTTAGATAAGAGCACATCATCCGCATCGTAAATATAAGCATGAATTTCTTCTGTTTCTTCACCTGACAATTCAGTATTTTGTAGCTCCTCCCTACCGTTACACTGCTGCGCCTTCTCTTTCTCTTCCCAGTTAGAAAGCGTTTCTAACACGTTATCTATCAAATACCGTGAGTGATCTAATATTTCGGCTGTATCCTTAGATGCTACCGACCCTTCATTCACATATTCAGTTTGAGTATTTTGATCTGTCTTACCAATTACTGTAACTACTGGCTTAGGAAAAGTAACCGCCTGGTGAGCGCCAGTGTCCTCATAGACGGTAACTAGTTTTCCTGCCTCGGCCTACTACTGTTTATTTTATTTCCATTGTAGTTAACTGGCACATCATTGCTTTCCGCACTGTTGTTTACCTGCATAATTTTGTTCGGAAAAACTTACTATCATTTGGATGCCATTGTTGGTTCTGATAATTATTTCTCCAAATCCTACCTCTCTTAGGATGGCGAACAGCTAATGTTCTGATGTTTACAATGCCATTCTGCTCGTTCTTAAAATTACTACTATTGTTATTACCATTTCTGTTATTACGTGGCTGCTCCTCATTGGCAGCAACACGCTCTACACGTTCCAAATATTCAATGAAACGATCCAGATTGTCTCTAGGGGCAGATATAGTTCTAGGCTGCCAATACCATGGTAGTTTGGCTTCAAGACCTAGTATTATCATTTCAGGTTTTAGCTTTTCTGCCAAATGTGACAACCGGGAGACCCATCACCTGGCAAACTCTTTAATAGATTCCTTGCCTGCATTGAAGCGTTTTCCAATCCAAAATTCTCTCAACACTTCATTCTGCTTATTGCTACACCAATACTCATTAATGAAAGCTGTTTTAAATTCCGCTAATGTTTTACACTTTAACATAACATCAGCTGACCAACGCATGGCGTCACCTGCCAAACTGCTTCTAATAAATGAGATTTTCTCTCGTTCAGACCAAGTTGGTGGAATCACATCTTCAAAATTGTTCCAGAAATCTAGCAGGTGGATATTTTTATCTGGATCGAACCGCAAGAACTGCCGACACCCGGTAAATGCGGCGTTTGCAGCTACAACTTGTTCTATACTACCATTACCAGAAGTTACTGAAGCTACTTTACTCTCAATGTTAGCAATGTTAGTCCTGATATTTTCTACTCTCATTTCAACATTATCTACTCTTTGCACAATATGAGTAGTATCAGTTTTGATTGCATCTACTTCTGCTTGACATATGTTTACTTTTATATTAACATCTCTAAACCCATCTGAGCACAGTTCAGATTCCGCCTCGATCTTTTCTGTTAACTTGTGCTCCAGCTTCGCATCTTCCATTTGGAAGTCTCTGCAAACCTCAGTGACTTCGGATTTTACTGTTTTATACATTTCAGAAAATTGTTGAGCAACCTTTCTCTTAATATCCTCATGATTGTAATCAATTTTATAATTCAAACGGTCCAGATCCTCTTTCAGCTTATTGCAACCAGCCTTGAAGGTATCTTCCATTACCTCCAATCGTTTATTAAAATTAGTTTGGCTGGCCACAATCTCATACTTTAATTCAGCTGTCATTTTAGCATTACTGGCTGACATTTTTGCATTACTGCTTTTGACCTCAGTTAGTTCAGACTTTAATTCAGCATTACTGGTAGCTATTGCTTGTAATATAACATTTAAAGCAATAGCTCCAGTATCTTTGGGTTGCTCACTAGCTGCCTTTTATCACACTCAGGTGACCAAAAACTAGCTCCAACACCAGAATCATCAAAACTAAATGAAACATCTGATTGATCAGTCATATCTAACTTCTGCTGTTTAAACTCTACCATCTCTGATGAATGTTTCGTTTTTAACTCATCAGATAAACTATCATCCAATAAATTAACAATTTCTGATTTACTACAGGGGTCTCTATTATTGAATCATTGCCCCTTTTCACACTACTGCCAGGAGACAATACTTCATACTTCACTTTAACATAACTTTTTTCATGCATATTTACACTTGAACCGTTGTCTGGATTTACAGTTCTATCAACAGACATAGGTTCTGATTTAAGTTTAACCTCGGTTTCTTCTGGCGGTTACATCGCCGAAAGTCTTTTAGTGCAGGTTAGTAAAAATTTTAACAGCTTTTCACTTAACTTAGTTCCTTCTGCACGACGTATGGCGTTGCCGGCGCGGCGTACCAGGATTACTAATGCGACGTGGCGCGTTTAACTGCAGACGGCACTTCGACAGCTGCTGTGTGTTTGCATGGCCCGCAACTGCAGGCGCGGCTCCGGTTGCTCCGGCGGACGACTGCGGTGAGGCAAAACTGGCTTCTCGCGATGCCAGCAGTGCCGCTAGACTCAGTGCCAGCTCCGTCAATCCAGATGCGTTGTTAATCCAATTGCGTCGCCCACATACACACATAACACTATCACTATTCTATTACTCAGTTGCGTGTCGCATTTCACTCCCGAATCCAAATATTTAAAAATCACTTTCACTTTTACTCAGTTTGTTTCCCGGCCTATGCACCAATTGTGGGGCGGCAGGTGGAATTTGTTGTTGTTAAAAATGTTTTGTGTTTCCCGACTGATGGACCAATTGTGGGGCGGCTGGTGCATTTTATGGTGTTATTTAAATGTAGAATCTTATGTAGAAAAGATGCATTTCCTGGCCGATGCACCATTTGTTGGTCGGCGGGTGGATTTATCTTTATTTACAATGTTCCTATTATTTATGCTGTCTTTTGCCATTCTCAACACTGGCTCTCTAACTACAATATTGTTAACCAGAACGTGATTAGCAAAACGTGAAGCCTGCAATTAGAATTCCTAGTGCCCACTTCATCTGAGAAATACACTTATAGCTACAGCCTATAGCTCTGAGGAATTAGGAGATTGTCTGGAATTCATAATCAAAAACGATTCTCTAAAAATATTCTCTATATTCTGAAACTCACAGACCAAAAAGAATCCACACAATCCAACTAACAGAGCAGTTCAGAGTGTAATGCACTGATGCAACTATAACTGTTCAAATTAAATGTTTAAGTGAATGCTCGCCATAATTTGATGATAATGTTCATCAAACGCCACGCTAAATAATGGTTGAATGTTTGTCCCGCGGCGGCACGTCAAAATACGACATACGCAAACTGAAGATAGATCATTAATGTCATCCCAGAATTAACGCTTCACTCGAAAACGATTTCATGGTTACGCGTATCCCGAGTTACTTATTACGGCATCTGAGGCTGTTTATAGCAGTGATACCGATGCGACTCCCGTCACAGATGGTGCGCTAATCAGCGTCTGGAGAGAACTGGGGCCTTTCTTCCTCATGCAGCGTTTTTATATATAAAGCCGCGGTGCGGACGGCTAAGGGAACGCCTGATCAATTCCGTTTTCCCAACTAACCGCTGGGCTAGTAATGCACCACTTTAAGTTATTGAATAAATCATCGCTTCCTTTGCTGATGGCCGATGAAGCTCACAATTTAAATGTGCAATCAACACACAGGTAAGTAATCATAATAAAAGTCTGATGTTGCTAAGTCAAATATTTTGGGCGAGAGAATTAATTTAATTACACTACACGCAGTAGACGAGCTCTTGACTTGCCCTTTGGAGATACGCTATCGCTATAGTTTTATAGTTATTCAGTTAAAACTTCTCACATCTTTATGATTATAGCGGATCTCCCTTCTACTTAAATTTAAACTTCCTAGCCTTATTTATCTATCTTAATCTATCTTAATCTATCTTGCTTCCTTAATTTTTAAGAGAAAAACTAGAAAATCAACAATTTCAACTAAAATTTTAATTCGTGAGATCCAGAATACTGTTTCTACTAAATTATTTTGAAAAAGGAATCTGAATATAAATTTTTAAGTCTCTAGCTCTTTTCTGTTGCGCCAATGATTTTTACAGAAAAATGTCCAAATTTCGAAAACGGTTAAAGTTATTGAACTGATGTTCAACACATATTGATTTAGTATTACTCCTGACATGCTAGAAATGTTTCAGATTATTTACTTGATTTTTAAAGTATTGCGCAACATTTATGACGTCAGAGCTAGTTACAGCGGACTAGGCTGGCACACAATGGAAAGACTGATGAGAATTTTTAAGGCGTGAGTCGGCTGCTTCCCTACAAAATGGAAGGAATGGCTAAGCACAAGAAAAGCGGTAACGCCCCCTATAAAGACCTGTGCGTATTCACGAAAGATAATTTTACGCTCCTGGCATAACACCGACGTTTTAGTGTGTTACGAATTACTTCCCTGAGGTATAACCGTCGGTTCTGACATACACTGAACGACTTTCAGGAACACTGAGTGATGTGATGCTACATTACGGCAGCGCCCGCCCGCATTCTGCTAGTCTGCCAAAAAACACAATACAGGAGTTGATTTGGGAAGTCAGTTCACACCCACCTTATTTACCTGATCTTGCGCCTTCAGATTTTCACCCTTTCCGCTCTGTCTCGGAGAAACTTCAAGGAACTTCCTTTCCGGAAGAAAATTCGCTCCGAATATGGCTTGAGAAGTTCTTCGCCTCAAAAGCACGTGAATTCTACAGTCGCGAAATCGAATAGTTACCACAGCGTTGGCAGACGGTTGTAAATGGTGAAAGAGAATATCTTATTGATGACTAAAGCCTCTGTTATTTGTATCTGTTATGTTTATAAACTTAAGGAAGAACACTAAGAACTTCTGTACTAACCTTATAGTATATGTCACACAAAGTTATTCAAACATTGTCATTTTCGATGTAGTAATTTCATTAATAAATCAATCATTCAATCATTTCAGCTTTCTTCAAATATGTATTCCATTTGTTACAGAGAAGATTAAAGATTCGTTCTACTGGCTGTCGCTTACTATACTAGATCAGAATTCCAGATGATATTTGTCGTAGAAGCAAAAGAAACAAAAATTCCTCGAGTACGACGCACAGTTAATAGGAGCGCCTGCCTTGCAGGCACACGAATTTTTCATGAGGGATACAGATACTGGAAAAACACAGTTCGCTTACATTCGCAAAACTAGACTGTTCTTTCTTCGATCAACTTAAAACCGAACCACTTATCTCTGACCGTTACTGTAAAAGCATAGGCACTAAATTGATCCCTAGTTAAAGAATTTGTTTTCATGAAACCTTTCTTGGAAGCGATTCCTCTATCAGTCTTAAGCAAGTAGAGAGCATTTTGAACTTTTTTGTGGACAGTTTAACCCCCGTGTAGAAATAAACATGGCAAGTTTGGCAAACTGCTGGGATAACTTTTACGGCGCCGTTGCAAGATTTGATCGTAATGTGTCTGATGAGTCTGACGTACCCCAAATCAATAAAGAAAATAAATTTTTCTTCTCCAAGTACGGATGAGTGACAGATTTTAAAAACTCTTTCGTACAGCTCTTTCATGAAATTTGCCGATTTCTTCCAGGTCGGAATTACATTTTTTTTTATTTTGTAATTAACTAGTCAGCTCTTTTGTGAACAAGCCCAATAAATTTCCCGGTTGGTTCTTGCATAATAAAACATAATGGAATATCCTTCCTGACTCAGGTAAAGTACACTGTGCTGTAAGGGAATGACCAATCTTGATCTAATCGACTTTCGCTTCTTGTTCTGCATGGGGTCAGTTATATGTTGACTGGTAATGGCAACTGTTTCCATCGATATAAATTATAAAATGAGGATCAAAATTAGGGAAGAGTACTTTACCCATTTCTTGAATCTTGTCCACAGATGCTTATACTTCGTGCATTGTTGCGAACTCTTAGGAGCTGTCCAAAGTATTGGGAACTCAACTACGAACTACAACCAGAATACACATTTGAAGAAATTGTGGTGTAATGATTCAATTATTAATGAACTTACTATAGCGAAAATGATTATTTGTGAGTAATTTTGCATGACAGATACTATTTAATGATATTCTGTACTACGACATTGAGGAAAAAGAATACATTTTTGAACCCACATGACCAACCTAGTGGCAGTGAACATTAGTCCCTGCGCTACGCTCGCTTGGTCTGTACCTGATTAACGTTACGGATGTAGAAATTATGCATCAAATTTCAACATCAATTTTTCGGAAACTGGGGACCATCACATTTAAATCATCTAGACAGGTACTGAGGACAGGTTCATCTGCGATGTACCAAACATTCAAAAAAATCTGTGATTAACAGGCCTGAAGGTCCCCTTGTCAGTATAAATTCGTCGCATCATTAGGCATGTGTTCGTGACAACAATTTGTTAACTGATGGTGTAAAGACATCATCTCATAACTATTAAGTGATGGTTTTATTTTTCCAAATCGGTTTTGGGCGTACTTCCATCTTTCGTTGCTTATAAAATTTATATCAAAATTGTGTAGCATTGAAAATTGCTTCATCAGCTCGAGTGCATTTGTAATTCTTAGCGTACACCGCAGTGAGGAGTTCTCTTTAAACATGTGCCTTAATGCCGTACGCCTTACCATGCAGGCATTGCTTCCATAAGCTGCCGCACCTTACAACGTCGTTACGAATGCTAAATAAGTCATATAAGCCACTGAAGGTGGAAGGCACGATCCATATCTTTTTGGCAAAATGAAATCTGTTTCTATCCTTGACTGCGTTGCTAATTCCAGAAATAGTCTCGCAATTCTGTAAATATTTAGTGAATAAAATAACAGCTCGTACTGTTTTGATTCTAGGATTCAAAACCCAACTTTAAATAAATGTTCAGAAACCTGGAGGAATTCCATATATCTATTCTTCTTCACAATACATCATCACCCTACTTACCCGCACTAACCCGATGTAGCTAGACAGGCTAAATCTCAGTCAGGCACGACGTTTAACGTCATCGCTTGTGGCGTCAAGGATTGCAAGACCTAAATCACTTGAATACTGTAGGACAATGGAATCACCTCTCCGACTGGATGGCAGGAAATATGTTCTATCAATCACAATGGAATAATATCAGAAGTCAAAGCATATAATTTCCTGCAGACTAATTTTAATGCTCATCAAGTACTGATTACTGCGTACAGAACGATTTGAAGTAGAATGATCATATAAAATTAATTGGCGGGTGCCAGGTTGAGATTCATTGGGAAAGTCCTTAAAAAATGTGTAAGTAGGCTGTTTAGGTTTTTATATTTGTCACGCCACGTAGCGCCCTGTATGAAAATTACTGGCTGTGCTGTGTTCAGTCTGTGGCTAGTTTGCATTGTTGTCTGCCATTGTAATGTTGGGCAGATGGATGTGAACAGCGCATAGCGTTGAGCAGTTGGAGGTGAGCCGCCAGTAGTGGTGGATGTGGGGAGAGAGATGTCGGAGTTTTGAAATTTGTAAGACTGGATGTCATGAACTGCTATATATATTATGACTATTAAGGTAAATACATTGTTTGCTCTCTATTAAAATCTTTCATTTGCTAACTATGCCAATCAGTAGTTAGCGCCTTCTGTAGTTTGAATCTTTTATTTAGCTGGCAGTAGTGGCGCTCGCTGTAGTGCAGTAGTTCGAGTAACGAAGATTTTTATGAGGTAAGTGATTTGTGAAAGGTATAGATTAATGTTAGTCAGGGCCATTCTTTTGTAGGGATTTTTGAAAGTCAGATTGCGTTACGCTAAAACATATTGTGTGTCAGTTTAAGCACAGTCATGTATAATTGTTCAAAGGGGACGTTTCATATGTCGACCCTTAGCCGAGGATACCTCACTGGAATCTTCTGATTTTTTCCTGTAGTTTGTGTAATTAGTGTAGATTTTGTTTATTGCTAGCGCGTAATTGTAGAGAGAATCTCCTTTGTAGTTGCAGTCTTTCATTGTTGTAAATTAAAACAGGTGTGGCACGCATGTAAATTTGCACCAAGTATTTCTCAGCTGCGCTTGCAATTAACTAGATATTATTTTCAGTGCTATGTTAATGTGTTCTCTTATTTTTGCTCTTCAAATTGTGTTTTTATGTGTTGTCGTATGAAATATTGTGACAATAATGGTGTGTGAAAAACGTAATACTAGGCTCCAAAGTAAACTGAGAAATGACAATGAAGACGAAAGCTGTGTGTTAGCGCCACCATGTAATGAATTAACTAATGTTCAAGGTAGTAATTTGGTAATTGTGTATAGGGAAAAGGAGCGAGCTGCAAATAATGGTGTAGGCAGTGAAACAATTAGTGAACAGGGAAGCATTATCGATCGATCGGTCGCAACAGCTCGCCTCAGGATTCCAAAATGACAGGACACAATCTTGCAAATACTGTAGATTCAGGTTTTGCATCCTCACCGCTTTCTCAAATTAATCAAGACACATTTTCTGCTTTTCAAAATGCGAATATTGCCGGTTCGAATGCACTGCCGAATAGCACTGAGGAACATGTTTCAGACACCAGTGCACTGTTATTACAGTTAATGCAACAAATGGGACAAAGGCTACAAAAGTTAGACACAACGCTTCAACAAAATCAGAAACAAATGGGACCAAATCTTCAAAAGTTAGACACAATAGAACCAAATCTTCGGAAGTTAGACACCACACTTGAACAAACACGTGAAGATTTAACTACAGAGTTACATAAAATTTAATCGAAATGTCAAAAAGTCTGTAATGACGTAAAAACATAAATTCGTGAGCATTGCCAGCCTATTTTTTCGCGGAATGAAAATGCATTACAGAATCACGAAGCAGCCATAAAAGAACTGCAAACTATTGTTCATGAAAATCACGACACCTTGCAAGCTAAAATTGACTCAGTTGCATCTACCGATTCGGTTACGCAACTTGCAAAAACTCAGGAAAACTTAAAGGACACAGTAGATACGATTTCAACACAAATGGGCACTCTGAAACTTGGTTCAGAAAACCACAAAAAAGGAAATAATTTCACTAACGGATAAAGTAGCCAAACTTTCAAATCAGTTCACTAACTTAGCTACAAAGGCAGATGATGATCTGAATGACACAAGACCTGTAGCCTTCATGGACACTGAAGAGTATGAACATATTAGAAAATTCAAACAAAATCAAAATCAAATCAATACACAGTACAAAAGAGAAATCCGGGAAGTACAAGATCAGTTGGCACAAGTAATACAAGAATTACATATTTCAGAGGACACTCGCGCTCCAGTACGGGAAGAGGGACATAGAAATACGGTACAATCACAAAATAATAACACAGGGCACTTCGGAAATTATGAAAGAAATTGGTAAAGCGCATTGGATTTTGAGATGGAACCGCCGAAACGAAGTAACAATGAACGATGTGCGACTCGCCGACACGATGATTTTGACTATAAGCTGTTCGTTACTACACGTAAATTCAAAGCATTTAAGAATTCTGACAACGACATTCATCCACAAGCATGGCTTCATCAATTCTCTTTTTGTTTTCCTCCCAACTGGTCACTGGAGCACAGGTTAGACTTTATGTGTGGCTACTTGGAGAATAAACCAGATGTAAGAATGCGATCGGTCATTCACGATTGTCACAGTGAAGGAGAATTTTATCATGCCTTCCTCTCAGGATATTGGTCTCAAGCTACACAAGACCGAGTAAAACATAGCATCGTAATGATGAAACATTGGGAACAATCGGAATTTTCTAGTCTTGTCAAATATTTCGAAGACATGTTACAGAAGAATCAGTATCTTTCAAACCCATACAGCTCCTCAGAACTCATCCGCATTTGCTTAATCAAATTTCCTGAACATTTACGACACATTATTTTGGTAGGACGTTGCAAAGACGACATTGAAGCTTTTCAGCGACTCTTACAAGAACTGGAAATTGACACTGACAATCGCGGAACGCGAAGACAGAAGCACAACAATTACAGGTTACATCCATGGCAATTCCGCGATGAAAGAAATAACTGGACACGACAATGCTTTTCTCACAATGCAAATGATGACCAAAACAGGCACCACCCGTATGACAACCGTTGGCAGAGTAATAATAGTTACAGAGAAAGATCGCATTTCCGTAGTAATGAATATAACAGAGAAAACCATAGAAATAGAGAATATGGGAACCAAAATAATTATTATCAAGGGAGACAGAATAACTTCAGACGCAACGGTCCAGCGCTCAGTTACGATTCAGGGAGAAATTCTCCACCACGTGACCGACGAGAAAGAAACTACAGGAACTACCGACATGACGACAGAAGATATAATCATAACGACATACCTGAATTTCATCAGAACTGGAGGGATTCTAACAGGGCTGGGCCCTCTCGGCGAGGCGAATTTGTTAGGTCTCCTAATCCCAGTAACGATGCGCAACAACAAAGGTAACAGACAATGACTCGCACCGCAGGCAGCCACGTGCACTGTCTGGCTCAGAGAGAAATAACATAAGCTAACCTTGAGAAAAATTTCAGTATTCTTTACTGACGTATACAAAATGATCATTGCTTTGAAGGTGGAACTCTGCACACTGGAAAGGGTGAAAGACTCCACCACATTTCACATGTTAAACCGTCTATTGAGAGATAATCAGCTTTTTAACTTAGTCTGTGCCATAAAATTTTTCACTTCACGTTACTAGTATGCTTTGTCAGACTTAGAAACTGTTACTATGAAACAATTTTTGAAGTTAAATATCCAGTCAAGAACCAAGAGAACTTATTTAAACAGAAATTACGAATGCATTGTTATTGTGAACAGACGACACAGTGTTATTGTGTGTGTACATTCTTGCTTGTTAGTTGCACGATTACGTAATGACTATAAGGCTCACATACTTAGAACATATAAGAGTACTGCTAATGAGATTTTAATGCAACATTTTGGTTTACTCGAAAATACATTCTGGATTTAAAGTACTTTCTGTGAGATACCAGATTACACAGTGGTTAGTTTATGTGACAGCTACACGATTTTATCACGACGCTACTAATGAGTGACAATTTACAATGTTGCTTTTGCGGTGTATCTGTTTTATATCTGCACAGTTTTTCTGAATTCTTCAGGAAAGTAAAACATGTTTTAGTAGTAACTTTTGTGGTACAGCTACAAGGAGACAGCCTTTTCTGTAGCACAACAATACCTTACAGCACAGTACTTTCTTCATCACAGCAATAAGCGTAATAACTAAGATATCTATACGCAAAGCATTTCACTTTTGTTTATCATGAGGTAAGTACATTGACTTTTGCAGAACTTAGCTTTCGGAGGACGATAACTACGAGACTTCCACAGAGATTATCTTACAACAAGATGCACAGTTTAGCGCTACAGTACATGTATTTGAGTGATTAATTTTGTACTTAAAAGATTTATTTTTAAAGATATTTGAAGTGCAATGATACAAAGTTCTTCCGTGATACATTTCATTCCATTGCAATAATCTGTAACACCTGAGGGTATAATTACATTAATCCTGAGGGGGGTACACGCTTAATTTGTGTACCATGTGGCTGGCAAACACAAGGAACCCTAGCTAATATGGTATTTGCTTATACAACTTTACACATCGGTACCATATTTCTCTAACACGTAAATTACGCAGCTATCTGATCATTTAACTGAGAGAGACAAACATTTTTTTTTTTTACTACGTCAGTGACAGATGTTTACGCAATTACAAAGCTGGAAAACTTCACACATATGAAATTGTATTTTGTCTGTACTGTGTGAACCCTTTATATTTTTCGGAACCATTGTGATACTATGAGAGCTTTGAATGATGTATTTGGTATGGGATCATGATTTTTAAAGTACGTTTGAGGTAGATGACACTATTGAAATGAGCAGAGAATTTATTTTAGGTTTTGAAATTATTGGAGGAAGCTACGACGATTTTGAGAATTGACTGAGATGTTATGATATTATTACAACGACGATGTGTATTATACTGTTGAGATATGTTTATCATCAATAACATGATGCTACCATATATGAGGAATTTGATTATGCTATGTATTTCTTATGACGAAATATTGAAGAAGTGTCGACGAATGTGTATATGTATAATAAGGGAAGGAACAAAGAGTAGTGGTTAGGGACTCTGATTTGTGAAAAAAGATTTTGGAAACGAAGAATCGTATTTTACAATTATGAAATGTATGTAAATGAGTGAATGTATTACAACGCTGACGAAAATTTTTTGGACACTGTTATGTGAATAGGATTTTGTTTCTACAGATTTGTAACGAAAATTCTTGACCTGTAAAATTTTTTATATGAGCCTTTTACTGTAGCAGAAACTGCTGTTGTAAATATTTCAGTAAGAAAGGTAAGTGACCTTGACATAATGCGTTCTGGGCGCCCAGCTGAGAGGTAGTCGTCTGACAAAAGAGAGCCATTAGGTGGAGAAAAAAAAAAGAGGCCATTATCCTCGCTATTGACTGTCCTTTGTAGAAAGCATCGCAAATACGAGATGCTCATTACTTGGAAAGATACTTACATCTGCACACCTGATTATGACAAGCATCTTCCTACGAGAATTGAGATAATTCCTACTAACTTATGAAATGCCACTTGACTATTGAATGATATTCTTATGCTTTGTACACAGTTGCTTATTTCATTTGATATCTGTTTTCCAGCTGTGTTACAGCATTGGTTTTATAAAATAAAAAATTAAATGCATTAGCTAATGTGAAATCTTTCTGTCAACAGATCTATTAAATAATAATTTTATGATCCACGTTCTTCGAAAAAGGAGCACTTGGCAAGGAAAGAACAATAAGACGGGATTAATAACTGTAACTTCATACATAATTTTCTTTTCAACTACTTGGTAATTTTTTTTGGTAGAGCAAGTTATTGTGATGCATCACCGTAGTGTTAAGATGTGACATAGGTATTAAACATGATCATTTTTACTGTAATATTTTTTCTGTTTGAGCTTTGTCAAAGCATTTGCTGCTGTTTTTTGCCAGGCATAATGTTACTGAATTTGACTTTATATTACTGTTTTAAGCCAGTTTTACTATGGATTTATTTTTCTTGTTTGCTGTGCATTGCCATATATTAGTTGTAATGTTGCATTTGCTGTGCTAATTTAGATTTGCTGCTGCTTGCTTTGACAATTTCCATTTTTTTCATTGTTGTTTGTTTTGTGCTGCTGCATTGCCTCGTCCCTTAGTTTAGCATCTGAGCTCAGTAGATTTAAGTTAGCTTAAGAGGCGGTAGAGTATATAAGAGAACGAGTTGTGATGAATTGGAAGAAATGCATTGAGAAGTTATACGAAAAAAGTACAGAAAGCAGGTGTAGGTAGTATTTTCTTGGAAATAAATGATGAGGTAAGATACTGGAAAATAAATAATGAGGTAAGAAATATGTGAACATATAAATACAGAAAGCATGCTTGGATAGGAATTTTTTTGGTGGAACCAAATGTTGAAATAAGAGAAAAATTTTATCCTTTGACCAGCATTGTATCAATAAGTGTGTGTATTTGATTTCTTTGTTATTGTAATTATGAAAATTTTTTTCAAACCTGTATTGGCCACTGCCCAAAATAATTTGTAAAATTTTTTGTGGGGAGCATGGAGGCTATGTAAGTAGGCTGTTTAGGTTTTTATATTTGTAATGCCACGTAGCACTCTGTATGAAAATCGCTGGCTGTGCTGTGTGCAGTCTGTGGATAGTTTGCATTGTTGTCTGCCATTGTAGTGTTGGGCAGATGGATGCGAACAGCGCGTAGCGTTGAGCAGTTGGAGGTGAGCCGCCAGCAGTGCTGGATGTGGGGAGACAGATGGCAGAGTTTTGAAATTTGTAAGACTGGATGTCATGAACTGCTATATATATTATGACTATTAAGGTAAATACATTGTTTGCTCTCTATTAAAATCTTTCATTTGCTAACTATGCCTATCAGTAGTTAGTGCCTTCTGTAGTTGGAATCTTTTATTTAGCTGGCAGTAGTGGCGCTCGCTGTATTGCAGTAGTTCGAGTAACGAAGATTTTTGAGAGGTAAGTGATTTGTGAAAGTGAAACGCGTATGTATTTAGTACAGCGATGGCGAGGCATGATAAAATCTTTGACCAGAGAGTTGCTAGTCTGCGCTTGACCGCGCAAGAGTTCAGTTGCATGTAGGGAGTCTGTAGTTGCTAGTTGCACTCAGTCAGTGCTAGTAGCGCGCGAGAGACAGTCGCAGTTGTGTGTGAGGAGTCGGCGGGCGTCGACATGGCCCTCTGGTCAAGATTCAGGATGAGGTATATGGTTAAATAAGGTAATAAAGCAGCATTGCGCACATCTGATAATGTAATGTATCTTAACTGTAATTAATTTGTTCAAGAATCGCCCCAATAATAATTTTGTTTTCAAAGCAAATTTTTAAGAAAACATTCATTTGAATTGAAAGAAAGTTTCCCATGCATTTCCATAAAGAAAAGTTTCACTTAAATACAAAAAATATTTGCGATGCATTTCCTGCAAGCTATGGCGAAAAATAAGAGCAGATGCAGTTTTACTGAGGTAAGAATTTGAGTTTAATTTGTGAACAGGGCTTAAGATCGACATTTCGGTCTATTTGCGTTTTCATTGTCACTGAGATTTCATTTTTTATTGAATTGACTTACATTTTTGTGGGCAGCTTACATTTGGCTGAGATTGCTAGTTCTCATCTAATTGTCATTGTCAATAATTATTTTATTTGCTGGGAGTTTACACTAGGTTCTATTCTCATTAACATTTAAAGACTGTCTTTCGAATTCCTCCGGGGAGGTTACACTTGGCGACATCTGGTCCAGGATCGTATTTCGTTGAGAATCTTCTAAGAAACAGTCAGATATCTGCTCTTATTCGCTTAAATATAATTAGAATTTGGTGCAACGCTTTTACTAATTTTGTGAATTTCTTTCCTCAGATCATCGGCAATTCTTTGCTCTGTTGTATTTGTGTTTGTTGCTTTTTGCATTGTGCTTATTTCTTTTGTGAATAATTGTGACTATAGTAAAAATTCTGCGAAAGACTGTGAATAGTGTATCGTGAAGTATTATGAATGAAATTACCGATTTAAGCAACGTGACCCATAGTACTTGTGACACGCAGAGTAATGATGACAATCCTGCATTCACTAACAATCAGTGCGTTCCAACCATTAATGATGACTTACCTTAATGATGAACAAGCAAACTCAATTGTCTCCTCTGTTAATATGACGACAATTGATGACACGGGGCGTTCTATTGTAATGAGCGCTGCCCAGCCTAACACAACTGGTTCACTAAATTCACGTAACGAACAGACAAAAATGTCTAATGAAAATGAACAGGATACACAAAGTAGGACGGATTTATTTAATTCCGAAATAGTGACCGACAGTGTACATTCGGCTGGCAAACCTTTTTGTAAATCTCAGAATAATCAAATGGTTACAGAAAGCGAGACAATTCCAGATCCACCATTAAACAGCACAGAGAATAGAAATGCTAATTTTGGGTTGGATCAAATTATGGGATTTTTTAAACAATTTAATGAAAAACTAGATAACAATTCCAAACAACTTAAAGAAGATCTCAAACAACAGCTTAATGAAAATAACGAAAATCTCAAACAACAGCTAAATGAAAAATTAGACAAAAATTCAAGACAGTTAAATGAAAAATTAGACAACAATTCCAGACAGCTTAGCGAGCAGATTACAGCCGTTGCTGCGCAGTGTCATGACACTAAGGAACAGTTACGTGAGGAAATTGAGGCTTGTTCAAGAAAAAGTAGTGAAGAAATTAGGTCTGTTGCTCAGGAATTAAGGGAAATGCAAACAGCTGCAACAGAAACTCTTAGAGACGAAATTAGCGGAGTCGCTAAACAATGCTCTGAAAAAGCTACACAATTACGCAACGAGTTTAAAGCAATGACAACTGAACTTTCACGGACAATGGATGCTAAGATAGACGCGAAATTCGACCAACAGAACACTCAGATTGACGAGCGTTTTAATCAGCACATACAAAACAGTGATACGCATTTCCGCAAATTTATTCAGGATCAAAATAAAGTAAAACGTCAAGTAATGGAAACAATCACTGCACAAAGACAAGAAGACAAACGTAAAATGTTTGCGAAAGCAAAAACATACATAGACAACAATATTGCTACAGTGTCTGACAAAATTAATACCATCGAACAGTTGAACGCAGAATTACGTGATGAAATTTCTGATCTTAAATCAAAAACAGATACACACACAGCAGATATGCAGACAGTGACTGACAGATTCGAACAATTAGAACTAACACAGGAGTCTGATTTCATCAAAGCTGACGTTAAAAAACTGAACGAAACTACACGTAAATTGCAAAAACAGATTAATGCGTCTCATTCTAAAACTGATGATCAGGTAAAAATACTGACTGAAAAATATGATGAATTGGCCAGTCGTATTGATGTTATCGAAAGTAATAATGACAGCAAATCAGACGATACTTTACCGGTTTCATTTAATCAAACACCTGAATTTCAAAATCTACAGCAGACAATTAAAGAGATCGATTCGTCTAATAACAAGTTGTGTAGAAAATTGTCAAGCTTACAGCAAGAAGTAACAGAGATGAAAAATATTTCAGTTAATAACACATCACAGCAGATGCCACTTTGCAAACATTTGCCAGACTCACGCAGTGCGTATAATTTAGGTAATCAACAGAGAGTATACGACTTAGATTCCGAACAGACACAGACAAATAGATTCTCTTACAATCATGAACTTGTTCCATCATACAGAGACGATAATTTTGATTACAAACATTTTCTGTCAGTGAGAAAATTTAAAGTGTTTAAAAATGACAGAACACAGATTCATCCGCTAGATTGGATACAACAATTAGCTTTGCTTTTCCACCGACTTGGCCCGTAACACACAAACTTGAATTTATTTGTAGTTTTTTGGAAGGCGAATCGGCAACTCGTATGAGACCGATCGCGAGGCAATGTTATTCAGTAGAAGAATTTCAGAATGCTTTTCTGTCAGCGTATTGGTCGAAGACGACACAGCGCGGAATTAAAGATCAGTTAATTCGCTTACCAAATTATGAGAACTCCAATTTTCCCAGTGTGACGCAATTTTTTGAGCACATGGTGCAACAAAACCAGTATTTAAGTGAACCTTATAGTGAATCTGCACTTATACAATTATGCAATTCTAAACTGCCACGATCATTAAGAGTGTCACTTTTAACAGGTCAACAAAAAGAAAATATTTGGGCATTCAGGGATCTGCTGCAGGTTTTAGAAGTGCAGCAATCAGACTATTCTTTTGTAAACAAAAACTTTTCATATAATAACCAAGGTCAACAAACATACAGTAATTACGATCAGTCAAGTAATTTCAATAGTAAAAGTAACAGACGCTTAAGGAATGACAACCACCGAAACTTCAATAACAGACAAAATTCCAATTATCAATATCGTCAAAATTGTCAGCAACAGGAACCACATTTTAGTAACAATAGACGTTTTCCACCACAACAGCATGAAAGTCAGCCGGTTGGAATACCTAACCAACAATGTAATGCACAAGGTCAACCTAACTTTAATGTTTTGCCGCGTGCACGTATAGTCCCAGATCCAACAAATAGTAACGCACGGCAACAAAGGAACAACTACGTACAGAAAACACAGTATTTCAATTCTTATCGCAATGCACCGTATAGGAATGACTATCTCGACAGACGTAAAAACGATGAGCACAATTATCAGCGTACATATAATAACAGTCGGTCTTACCAGCAACAAAATCATCAAAACAACATATTCTTGTGAATGAACCCGACAGTAGGTATCATCCAGAGCGTAATACGTCTGGAAGAAGTAATAGAACAGTTCAAATAGTAGAAATGCCACAAGATCCTCCTGAAAATAGTAACACGTCAGATAGAATCTGACTAGATACTGTACAGGTCGTATCTTCCAGTAACACAAGCACTACCTTTGACATGCAAAATGTTGTTCACTAAAATGTAATTACTTTTGACGATATCAGAGACACACTCTTGTAGGAAAGACCAGTTGTTCAGAAAACCATTTCACATCCTGTCATCGAAATTAAAATAGGTTCATCGAAATTTTCAGCAGTAATCGATTCTGGATCACCTATGTCTGTTATAAATGAAGAAACTTTCAACGAGTGTAACAAAGAGAATACCTATCCTACATTACCAATAAGCAAAACGAAAGTAAAAGGAGCAGTATCGAGTAAAGGAGTGGACGTTAAATTACAGACACATTTATCATTTTGTATTGCAGGTCATACTTTTCACTCAAATTTTTGGATTGTTCCTTTATTGACAACAGACGTTATTCTAGGTACGAATTTTCTGGTACAACACGACACAGTTATTGATTTTCAGAATTCCTATTTAATGCTAAAGGATGAAAATGTACAACTGGCTTTAGAATTTCAGCACTCATTATCTGCGGAAGAACAAACAATTAACCGCACAGAGGTCATTTCCGTATCACATAACGTAGACTGTAATTCCACATTGTTCACAGATACGTACGTACATAACTATAACACTCCAGACGAAGCTGACTACGACGTAATGCAAATGATTTCTGACAAAGTTGAACAAAGTAGTGCAAATACAGACGACGAACGCACGCAACTACACAAAATTCTTTTACAGCAAGCTCCAGTTTTTGACAACATTCCTGGTACTATGTCCGGATCTATGTATGAATTTCAAGTCAAACAGCACGACACATTTAAAGCTAAGCATTACCCTATTTCATATATTCATAGAGAACAAGTTAAAAAATAATTGCAAGATATGCTCGACCAAGGAATTATTGAACCGGCAGTTAGTCCGTACATAAACCCGCTACATATTGTTAAGAAAAAGGATGGCTCACTTCGCCTTGTACTTGATTCGCGTCACATTAATGACATTATTATTAATGAAACAGATCGACCACAGACACTAGAGGAACCTCTACAGAAATTTCACGGTACTGCTATTTATTCTACATTAGATTTAAAATCGGGATTTTGGCAAATTCAACTTCATCCGAATTGCAGAAAGTATACAGCTTTTCTCTGTTTCGGCGACTGTTATCAATTTTGCAAATTATCATTCGGTTTAACTATTTCTTCAGCAGCTTTTATTCGCGGTTTGAACACAATACTTCCGACAGAACTTAAGACAGAATTACGACGTACGTAGACGACATTCTTATAGCAGAAGCTAACTGGTCTGGACACATTATGATTCTTGAACGACTGTTACAAACTTTTCATGCTCAAGGACTCACAGTTAATCTCAGTAAATCGCATTTTTGCAAAACTTCCATAAAATTTCTTGGACACGTAATTTCAGCAGAAGGCATTGCGCCAGATCCGGAAAAACTTCAAGCTCTACGTGACATTACTGTTCCTACGACAAAGAAACAATTACGCAGCTTTATGGGCTTAATTAACTTTTTCCCTAAATTTATTCATCACTCTGCTTTAGACACACCTATATTATGCCAATTAACAGGTAAAAATGGTATTTGGTCCTGGGATAAGCAAGCACATTCTGAATTTATGAACCTGAAACATGCTCTGTTGAATGCACCACTTTTATCGGACCCAGACCTTACCAGAAATTTTTCCTTTGCCACAGATAGTTCTAACACCGCTTTAGGCGTACACATTTTTCAGGAAATTGAAGAAGATGGGTCTACAGTAATTAAAAACATCGCATTTGCAAGCCGCATTCTGTCACCTGCTGAACGAAATTATCCCGTTACAGAACTGGAAACATTATGTGTTGTATGGGCTTTTACGAGATTTCGGCACTTTCTTTACGGCAGACATACCACCGTTTACACAGATCACAGAGCGATACAATTTTTACTTTCGGCTAAATTCACTCACGACAGATTAAGCAGATGGAAACTTTATTTACAGGAATTTAATTTTACAATAGTTCACATTCCCGGCACACAAAATGTTATAGCAGACGCACTATCTCGTTCTCTCAGCAACAATCAGCAAGACGTCGCAACCAACTTCTGCAAAGCAAATTTCAGCGTTATGTACATTCAGCAAGTTGCATTTGAAAATTTTATTTCGTCGTCATTACAGGACATAGCAAAAGAGCAAAATAAAGACAACGTGTGGAAAGAAATTAAACACCTTTGGCAAGATAAGAATAATGTTACGATTAGAAACCATTACACTGTACGCAATGACATTCTGTTTCGCCGCTCTCATCCTGACAGCAACAATTGGTTATTATGCATTCCTGACGAACTGGTTAACAAATTAATCTGGTACACTCATTTAAGTTATGCACATTACGGAGCCAGAAAATGTTTTCTTATGCTGAGACAGAACTGTTATTTTGCCAACATGGAGAAACGTATACGACGAGTTTTAGCGTCATGTAAAATTTGCCAGAAAGCTACCTGTTAATTGGCATAATCTAGGTGTGTCTAAAGCAGAGTGATGAATAAATTTACGAAAAAAGTTAAGTCAGACACTACTTCACATATTCCTCCATTATATCCCATTGTACCTGTTAAATTAAGACACATGGCCGCTGTAGACATTTTTGGTCCGATTCCGAGAACTAACAGAGGTTTTTGCTACATCTTTGTCGCTGTTGAACTCACTTCGAAATTTGTTACTTTCACTCCATCACGCAAACTGTTTCGAAAGTATTTGTAAAGCATTTTCTATTTCATGTAGGGTATGTGATGAAAGTAATTTCTGACAATGGATCACAATTTCGTTCTGCTATATGGACACGCATGTTACGAGCTAGAAACATTTCTCCGATTTATCCAAGTATCATGCCTCTTCGAACCCCTGTGAACGATTAATGAAAGAAATTTGTAAACTGTGCAGAATATACTGCCAAAAAAGACATATTGATTGGGACACACACATATTCTCATTCCAAGATGTAATTAATTCCATTCCAAATGAATCCACTATGCTATCTCCGTCTGTTATACTGAAAAACGTTGAACCACCAAACAAAATTAGAGAATTAGTAAATTTTCCTACATCTCGTCGACTACGACACCATGAAATAATTAACATTGCGCTGAACAACATTAAACGTGCCGCAGAGCGCCGGAGAAGACAGCAAAAACAGCTTTGTACACGCCGTGACTTTCACATTGGACAGAAGATATTAGTACGTACACACTATTTATTCAGCAGAATAAAAGGTAAGTGCAGTAAATTTGAACTTCTATACGCAGGTCCATATCGGATTCGCTGCATTCCTCACCCCAATGTTGTACACGTCGAAACTTTGAGAACCAGAAAAAGTAAGGGCAACCACCATGTATACAATGTTAAACCCTTTATTGAATGAAACCACTTTATGATGTAACATGCTACGATGCCATTTACTAATCTTTATGACCACTTATGAAATTATAATTATGTGACTAATTACTGATGATTATCGTATTTTTTTTTTGCAAGTGCCCGGCAAGGTAAGGTTAGCAGGTCGCTCTTCTTGTCGGTACACATCAGACCGTGGATATTTTTTCAGACAAACTTACGTATTTTATGAATAATTATGCAATTCTATGTAGTGACGTATTAATTTTATCAAATTCTCTCTCCATTATAGTCTTTAATTCTCGCCTCTATTAACTACACTACATACAAGCTGAACACAACGAAAGTCACATTTTGTCTTTCTTATGTATTTACGATTGTTTTCATGTTTTGTTTGTATGCACTGTGACATAGTTAAGGTATAACACACAGCAGTTGACTTTGACATTTTTTGCCCTATGATATCTCAACATCGTGACTGTTTTACATTTTTCTTTTTTTTGCTACTGCATTGTGATATTCTCTGTACATTTTTGCCTTTGAACACTGTCTATGCTTTTGACATATTACGTTTTCTGTCATGTTATGCTGTATGCTTAATTATGTCACCATAAACCAGTCATTATTTAGTGGGTATATGATTTAAATGCAAGACATTAATCTTTGTTCATCAATTTCAGAAAGAAATGATGTGTAAAGGAAATAAATTAAACAGAAATGGGAATTTCAAACTACGGAATAGACGAAAGAAGATACAAAAACCTTATGAGGAAGAGTAAATGGATCAGAATTAACAAGCATTAACAAGAATATACTATACACATCTTAGAATAGCAGTCTTAACTAATTTTCTCTTTCAGAATACAAGGCGATTGATGCAGGCTGTCAGACGGAACTACACATCTTAGTTTTAGTGATGAAATGTGCTAGAGATAAGGAATAGTTGTGTAATGAGTAATGAAGTGTTTTTTTTTTGTTTTTTTTTTTGCAGATGATAATGAATGCTGATGAAGAGTAATGATGAAGAATATGCTACAATGTATAATGAAGTTTCTCTTTACAGGTGATGATAATAATGAAGTTATGATAATATGGATAATGAAGTTTTTTCTTTACAGATGAGGATGATGTTGAAGTTTATGTATTTATGCTATGTAGTTATTTAAGTATTTGTTGCAGTTTGTTTTGACAGTATGTTTTATATCGAATGGTATGATGACTGAAGGTTTTGGAAAGGACAGCTATGGAACACATTTTTTATACACATTTCACTACCTGTTAATTCGAAGTTCACTACTTTTCAGCATAGTATGCGTTTCTTCTTTCAGCTCAATAATCCATTTTGTATTTTTTCCAGGAGAAGCCTTTCATGATACTTACTAAACTTGTTACTTATTAAACCCATACTAGTACTTGCATTTTTTTACCCCGTTGTGTCACAACCTTGCTACAGCTGACTCATGGCGAATGACGTTACACATTTTTCATTTACAGGAACAAACTAGTAGCAAATTTTTTTTCTTTTTCTCTTCTCGCTTTCCCCTATAATTACCCCAAGCAATGCATTGCTAACATTTTGAATACAATATATGTCACTGGAAGAATTAAAAATGTTTTGTACTATTCAGTACTTGCTGACCAATTAGTGCCAATAATTTGTATAACTAAATGAATTATGTTAATACTTTGCCATTCATTAGCTCCTGTTTTCAATGATGACTTTTGATGTCTGTAAGTGGCCAATTAGTGCCAATAATTTGTATAACTAAATGAATTATGTTAATACTATGCCATTCATTAGCTCCTGTTTTCAATGATGACTTTTGATGTCTGTAACTGGCCAATTAGTGCCAATAATTTGTATAACTAAATGAATTATGTTAATACTATGCCATTCATTAGCTCCTGTTTTCAATTATGACTTTTGATGTCTGTAACTGGCCAATTAGTGCCAATAATTTGTATAACTAAATGAATTATGTCAATACTATGCCATTCATTAGCTCCTGTTTTCAATGATGACTTTTGATGTCTGTAACTGGCCAATTAGTGCCGATAATTTGTATAACTAAATGAATTATGTTAATACTATGCCATTCATTAGCTCCTGTTTTCAATGATGACTTTTGATGTCTGTAACTGGCCAATTAGTGCCAATAATTTGTATAACTAAATGAATTATGTTAATACTATGCTATTCATTAGCTCCTGTTTTCAATGATGACCTTTGACGTTTGTAACTGGCCGATAAGTGGCAATATTCATTGTAATCAGATGATTTATGAACATTATTCTGTAATACTAAATACATGGTACAGAAATGTTCAATAACTGGGCTATAAATGCCGCAAACTACTAATGTAATTCTCAATGAAGACTAGTATGTGACTTAATATCCTTCAACTACTGACCTAACTACCATGAATTACTGCAATATCCATTTGTCCTGTCTATCCTCATGATCATGGAGCACTATATTTGGTTTTGCACTAATTCTACGTTGGTGTGCCTTGTAAGATGGAGACGTTATTATGGTCCCACTGTTTGGTGTACCTGATGTACTGCCAAAATGATAACAGGGAATATTACTACGACATTTCAGTGTCTTGGATACGCTGATAAATACTTCTGGGAAAATAACTCCAAATTGTCTCACTTGGTGTTGTATTTCTGTGGAAAGATATGGACTTTCAGTGCAGCTGCGTGCAACCTAAGTGCTACAACCATGATGCAATCTTTCCTATTCCTTCCCTAATTCTTGTAAAATGAAAAAGTCATATACAGTGCGTGTGCACTTCCTTTCATTTGTTAATAAGATCAGTTATCCTGAAATTACTAAAGACTTCTATAGTGCATGTGCACTTTATTACACTCCTTGATTTGTTTGTTTGTTGTAGAAAAATACTAGAGAGTACTACAATGTGTGTGCATTTTTGTCATTCGTCAATATGATTTGTACTCATTAGGTTTATTTGTTATGAAAATGCTAAAGAGTTTTTCAGTGCGTGTGCACTTTTGTCATTTTTGTAACATGATTTCTACCCATTCTATGATTTGTTGTGAAGTACAGTATATGTGCACTCTTGTCACTTATATTGTATATACATTTTGTGATTTGATGATTTTTTCTATTACATTTATTTGTTGTGAAAACGTTGAAGAATTCTTCAGTGCATGTACACTTATGTCATGTGTTAATATGTTTTGTGCTAAACGTCAGTAACTGTGCACTTATGTCATATATTCTGTACTCATTGTCATTGTCTGAAATGTTTTGTACTCGGTGCATGTGCACCACATTTAATTCTTGCACTACATCTGAATATTCTGTAAATTGTAAAAGTTAATTAATTGAGAAAAAATTTGTTGCTCATGGCAAGTCCAAATGACTCACCATCGCTGCCTAATTTTTGCCCCCCCCCCCCCCCCCCAGTGGAGGGTTATCAAACGCGTATGTATTTAGTACAGCGATGGCGAGGCATGATAAAATCTTTGACCAGAGAGTTGCTAGCCTGCGCTTGACCGCGCGAGAGTTCAGTTGCATGTAGGGAGTCTGTAGTTGCTAGTTGCACTCAGTCAGTACTAGTAGCGCGCGAGAGACAGTCGCAGTTGTGTGTGAGGAGTCGGCGGGCGTCGACATGGCCCTCTGGTCAAGATTCAGGACGAGGTATATGGTTAAATAAGGTAATGAAGCAGCATTGCGCACATCTGATAATGTAATGTATCTTAACTGTAATTAATTTGTTCAAGAATCGCCCCAATAATAATTTTGTTTTCAAAGCAAATTTTTAAGAAAACATTCATTTGAATTGAAAGAAAGTTTCCCATGCATTTCCTTAAAGAAAAGTTTCACTTAAATACAAAGAATATTTGCGATGCATTTCCTGCAAGCTATGGCGAAAAATAAGAGCAGATGCTGTTTTACTGAGGTAAGAATTTGAGTTTAATTTGTGAACAGGGCCTAAGATCGACATTTCGGTCTATTTGCGTTTTCATTGTCACTGAGATTTCATTTTTTATTGAATTGACTTACATTTTTGTGGGCAGCTTACATTCGGCTGAGATTGCTAGTTCTCATCTAATTGTCATTGTCAATAAATATTTTATTTGCTGGGAGTTTACACTAGGTTCTATTCTCATTAACATTTAAATACTGTCTTTCGAATTTCTCCTGGGAGGTTACAAAAGGTATAGGTTAATGTTAGTCAGGGCCATTCTTTTGTAGGGATTATTGAAAGTCAGACTGCGTTGCGCTAAATAATATTGTGTGTCAGTTTAAGCACAGTCATGTATAACTGTTCAAGGGGGACGTTACAAATGTAGTCCATCAACAAAGGAGTTGGCTTATAAAACACTATACTTGAGTATTGCTCATGAGTGTGGGGTCTGTAGCAGGTCGGGTTAACAGAGGAGATAGAGAAGATCCAAAGAAGAGCAGCCCGTTTCGTCACAGGGTTTTTTGGTAAGATGTTTAGCAATCTCAAGTGGCAGACTCTGCAAGAGAGGCGCTCTGCATCGCGGTGTAGCTTGCTGTCTGGGTTTCGTGAGGGTGAGTTTCTGGATGAGGTATAGAATATATTGCTTCCCCATAATTATACCTCCCGAGGATATCATGAATGTAAAATTAGAGAGATTTGAGCGCGCACGGAGTCTTTCCGGCAGACGTTCTTCCCGCGAACCATAAGCGACTGGAACAGGAAAGGGAGGTAATAACAGTTGCACGTAAAGTGCCCTCCGCCACACACATTGGCTGGCTTTCGAGGTTTAAATGTAGATGCGTAGCTGTAGATGTTACTTCTTTTGAATTAGCTAGTCTTTTCAAACCAAGAGGAATATGACCTGCAAACTCTCCTCGCGGATCCAACCTCCATACAGATTTCTCACTTCAGTCGAGATTCCTTAGAAAGTGGTATAGTTGACGTACAGAATATTGCTGAGGCCTTCCCACTGGAGACAGCTCTAGTTCAGATGATACTTTGTTTCCTCTTACCAGTGTTCCGTGAAGCTCTCGTAGAAGATGTGCTCAGTAGCAGATGTGCCAACGCACTGGATTCTTCAGAAGATACAGGCTGGTGGCCTGTGATTTGAGGTGGTGGTGCAGGTAGCTAGTTTCTACGAAATAAGTTCGGGGATACCATAACGACGCTTTTATTTGCAAATAACATAAAATAGTAACAGATAAGAGGTCTCAGCTGCGCATCAAACTCGCTAAGCGGCAATAGGTCATATCTGAGACTGTTCATATCTGAGTGTCGGCTATAGAACGTGTTCAGATACTGTTCATTTATAATATTGCAAACGAATAGTATCCAAATACAATCTATAGCCGACTCTCAGATATGAACAGGCTCAAATATGTCCTGTCGCCGATTAGCTAGTTTGATGCGCAGCTGAAATCTCTTCCTTACATCGTAACACTTCATAGCCATTCGTACAACTCCAGTAAATTAACAGTATTCATTTGCTTCTTGAATATACTAGTTAACTGTATAGCGTTATCATTTTGGTGAAGCCTTGATAGCCCGTCGGCTCCTAGTAGTACCAGTTATGTCAAAATATGCATTTCATCAATATATATTATAAAAGTAAGCGCATGTCGTACGTGCCGCTAAAACTCAGAAATTATTCCAGGCACGATCATGGGAGTTATATGGTGTAGTAGCCCTCTATCCCCCATCCATGAAGAAGGTTCCAGTTTTTACCTGAAGGGCGCGCTTTTGAAGATATTAGGCCTGCGAAGTTTCGCCCTCTAGAAATTTCTAGAACAAGTGTGAGTATTTGGGAAAATTTCAGAACATTGTAGAGTATTCGTGAGCATTCGACAATCCAGAATGTTCCCGAATGTTCCACAATAATCATGGATGTTCTGGAATGTCCCGGAATAGTCTGGAACATTCGGAAAAATTGCAGAAGGTTTCGGAACATCCCGAAACATCTCAGACCATTGTGGAACATTTCAGAACACTCTACAAATGTTATGGAATGTTGTAGAATGATGTGGACCATTCGAAGCCTCTTTGGTGCATTCTGAAATTCGCCATTGGTGGAGCTATCCATTGATAGGAGTATATAAAGCAACGCCCGTCATCTGTTTGAACGTCAGTTTCTTATCAGTGATGAAGGGAGCAACCGAAAAAGTAGTGCAGTTAGACAGTGAAGTGTGAGTAGTCAAAGTGGCACAATGAGTGAAAATAAATCAAAAATAAACTGTGAAAAGGGTTTAAGGTATACTTAGCGTATATGTTAATAAAAAGTTGATTTGATTTATGTTTTTGACAATGACCAAACGTGAAAGAAGAGAAGTTCTTGCCAGTTCTGAGCCAAAATGGAGAAAACAAAAAACAACAGCGAAAAAATGAAACAGGCGAAGAAAGTGAAGCACTTTTAAGTTCCCAACGAACAAGAATGAGCACCGTGAGAAGCAGAGAAAACAAAGAACAGAAAAATGAACGTATTGAATAATAAAGAATTGCGGTCCAATCCTATAACAAAAGACTGGGAAATAAGCCAGACATGAAAATATCACCCTTCGAGAAGCGCGGACAAGTAAACAGTACTATCTAACAAATGTGGCATTCCATCACGACGCGACGAAAGAATACAATATACGGAAAAATGGGTAACATCTCACAATTTTGCAACGCGAAAAAAGTTAGTGGAGGTACACCGGGATTCTGGTGCACGAATCGCCGGCCGCGGTCGCCGAGCGGTTGTAGGCGCTTCAGTCCGGAACCGCGCGACTGATATGGCGGCAGGTTCGAATGCTGCCTCGGGCATGGATGTGCGTGATGTACTTAGGTTAGTTAGGTTTAAGTAGTTCGAAGTTCTAGGGGACTGATGACCTCAGATATTAAGTCCCATAGTGCTCAGAGCCATTTGAACCATTTTGTTGCACGAACCGAAAAATTCGATTACTGCCACTGGAAGCACCATCTTGAACTGACATCGAATTCAGCGACGACATCTGCAATCAAGCACTCGTTCGTCTAGAAGATGAAAGTTTATTGATAAACAACCAGACCTTAGTACAACGTGGAATGCAAGCGCCACGAAAAAATGTTATCAGTGTGCTAAACGTCGAAATTACAAAGAAGAAAAGCTGCAACGTCAACGAACTACTTTAATAACTTCCTCACAAAAAACCATTTGACGACAACAATCAAAAGGAAATTTATAACGTTATCATGGACAGGATCGATAACAACACTGGCGAAATTATTTACTTGCTCATATCAGGCGGCATTGGTAAAAATCTAATAAATCTATTGCAGGCCGAAATACGTACTAAATAAAATATCGCACTTGCACTGGCTTCATTCGGCATTACACCTTCACTTGTGGAAGGAGGACGAACTGCCCATTCCACCCTACAACTGCCGTTGAATATAGCCGAAGAACAATTTCCGGTAAGTAAAAATCTCAAGAGCGTATGTGCGGGGTTAACTAAAATCAGCTAAAATTATCTGCACGGTCGAATGCACAATGGCGCATAAAAAAAAAAAAACACTCGACTCCATGAACGGAACATTACGAGACTTGCGAGGAAACTCTATACTGATGGGAGGGGCTTTATTCACACTCTCAGGACATTTTCGGCAAACACAGTTATCCCCAAGTCAGACGAGGTCCCCAGCAGACGAGATCAATGCATGCTTAAAGAAATCACGTCTCTGGCCACACATATAAATATTGCGACAAACAAAAATTATCGAAGTTTAACTGTAGAAAGATGAAGTAACAGCACATTTTGAAACGTCCCCTTTGAACAAATTATTACAGGACTGTGCTTAAACTGATACACAATATTTTTAGCGCAACGCAATCTGACTTTCAAAAATCCCTACAAAAGAATGGCCCTGACTAACATTAACCTATACCTTTCACAAATCACTTACCTCACAAAAATCTTCGTTACTCAAGCTACTGCAATACAGTGAACGCCACTACTGCCAGCTAAATAAAAGATTCAAACTGCTGAAGGCACTAACTACTGGTAGGCATAGTTAGCAAATGAAAGATTTTTAATAGAGAACAAACAATGTATTTACCTTAATAGTCCTAATATATATAGCAGTTCATGACATCCAGTTTTACATATTTCAAAACTCCGCCATCTCTCTCCCCACATCCACCACTGCTGGCGGCTCACCTCCAACTGCGCAACGCTACACTTCGTTAACATCCAGCTGCCCAACACTACAATGGCAGACAACAATGCAAACTAGCCACAGACTGCACGCAGCACAGCCAGTGCTTTTCATATAGAGCGCTACATGACGTTCCCAATATAAAAGCCTAAACAGCTTACTTACATAGCCCCCATGGTCCCCCAAAAAAAATTTTACAAATTGTTTTGGACACTGGCCAATACATATTTGTTAAAATTTTTGCACAATTACAATAACAGGGAAATCAAATGCACACACTTATTGATACAATGTTGGTCAAAAGCTAAAATTTTCTCACAGGCCATGAAGACAGTCCTGATCGTTCATCACAGTAAAATAGCAGTGTTTTTCTCAAAGTCTGAGCAGTAAAAGAAAATGCACACGGAAGTAGTGGATTTCCATGCAGTCTTGAAGTAGTGTTGTCCTTCTAACGGAAAGATAGTGCTGACTCTTGACATGCAGGCAGGTAATGGGCCTCAACAGAGCAAACCCACAGTAGAGTCAGTCGAAGTTTTGAAGAATATTGGTAGGTAGGTCATCACAGAGCAGACCCACTGCAATCCTGGTAGAGATTATGGTATTGGTGGGCCATCAGAGGTGCAGACCCACTGCGGTCCTTGTAGAAATAATGGTATTGGTGGGCCATCAAAGATGCAGACCCACTGTAGTCCTTGTAGAGACGGCCAGCACCCATGTGCTGCGACTGTGCAGGTGCACAATCACCATCGAAGAGTCTTGCAGACAATATAGCAAGTCCATAACCACCACTTTTGCACTCACAAAGTTTTGGGAATTGTCCTTAGAACCAGCAATGCTGTTATCCAGTCCCTTACTGAATTATGAACACACGTGCAAACACTAACAGTCCCTACTTCTCGCATATTGTCCATATACTATGACCAACAGAAACGTGTGCAGGGAAATATAACTTACTAGTTACTTAATTTGATGAACTGGTGTCAATTACAATTTTATAACATAAGAATATAATAACAAAGGTGCAAAATACATCATTAAAGAACATAACAATACAGATAACATTTGTGGTAATGCAGGCTTTACAAAAGAATAGAAATAAACATGTACACCAGTGTTACAAGAATTATGACATAAGTACATAAGTAAGATCAGAATAACTTTTGGAACATCAACTTCACACATGAGCATTAAAATAAACAGAATAAATAATGTTAAACATCTATACAAAGAAAATAACATAGTATTTGAAAAATTCTACAACATAAATCCTATTAGCTAAACACAAAAAGACAGGAAAAGCACAAATATACAAGAGTACACAAACACATAGGGGGATAACACAATGGAAAGGACAGGGTTCGTTTTCAGTGTAACATTTGGTACTGAAGTCCAACCCAAAACTTCATTCCATAGATCTTTCGTCTTATTTCAACATTTGTTTTCACCAAAAAAAAATCTGTCCAAGCATGCTTTCTGTATTTTGTTCACATCCTCCTTCAAAAATAGTTTTTCTCCACTGTACATTACTTCTTTGGCCAAACCATTTTCTTATAGCTTCTCAATGCATTTCTTCCAATTCATCATAGTTAGTTTCTTATATAGTATCCCCCCTCTTAAGCTAACTTAAATCTACTGAGCTCAGATGCTAAACTAAGGGACGAGGCAATGCAGCAGCATAAAACAATTAATATAAAGAGCAATGAAAGAAAATGGAAATTGTCAAAGCAAGCTACAGTAAATCTAAATTATCAAGCAATGCAATGTTACAACTAATATGAGCCAATGTGCAGCAACAAGAAAAATAAATCAGTAGTAAAACTAGCTTAACAGAGTAATACAAAGTGAAATTTAGTAGCACTATGCCTCGCAAAGAACAGCAGCAAATGCAATAACTTATATCTAAACATGACAAAGCTCAAGCAGAAAAAACAGTACACTAAAGACAACATCGCAATAAGGAAAATGTCTGTTCACATCTTAATATCTATGTCATTAAAGTGGTGCACCACAAAAACTAATTCTACAAAAAATTACCAATACTTGAAAAGAAAATTATATATGCAGTTACTGTTATTAGTCCCTTTTTATTGTTCTTTCCATTCCAAGAGCTCCTTTTTCGAAGAATGTGGATCATAAAGTAATTATTCAATAGATCTGTTGACAGAAAGTGGTCACATTAGCAAATGCATTTAATTTTATTTTATAAAACCAATGCTGCAGTGCAGCTAGAAACTAGGTATTAAACAAAATGAGCAATCTCTCAACTAGAAAGACAATAGATGTAAAACGTTTCTCATCATTTCATTAGGCATTTTAGTAAATATCATAAATTAAGAGCTCCACAGTGTAATCATATGTTTTCAAGTTTGAGCATGTCGTATTTGCGATGCTTTCTACAAACAAATGTCAATAGCGAGGATAATGGCCTCCATTTTTCTACACCTGTGCCTCTGAAAGGCACACACTAATGGCTTTTTTTCAGGCGATTGTCGTACAGCTGCCCACGTAATGTGTCGTGCCCACGATGCATTATGTGAAGGTCACTTAACTTTCTTACCGAAATATTTACGACAGCAGTTTCCGCTACAGTGAGAGTCTCATATAAAAAATTTCACAAGTCGAGAATTTGCGTTGCAAATGTGTAGAAACAAAATCCTATGAATATAACAGTGTTCAAAAAGTTTTCGTCGGCATTGTGATACATTCACGCATTTACACACATTTAATAACTGTTAAAGTACGATTCTTGGTTTCCAACATCCTTTTCCACAAGTCAGAGTCCCTAACCACTACTCATTATTCCTTACCTTATTCGTCGACACGTCTTCAATATTTCATCATAACAGATACGTAGCATAATCAAATAACTCATATAGCATCAGCTTATTGATAATAAACATACCTCAACAGCATAATACACATCGTAGTCGTAAAAATAACATCATAAACCTCAGCCAAATCTCAAAAACGTCGTAGCTTTCTGCAATAATTTCAAACCCTAAAAAATATTCTCTGCTCATTTCAATAGTGTCATCTACCTCAAACGTACTATAAAAATCGTGATCCTATATCAAATATATCATCCGAAGCTCTCATAGTATCTCAATGGTTCCGAAAAAATATGAACAGTTCACAAAGTACAGACAAAATACAATTTCATAAGTATGAAATTATCCAACTGTGTAATTGCGTAAACATGTGTCGCTGATGTAGTAAAAACAATGTTTATCTCTCAGTTAAATGATCAGATAGCTGTGTAATTTGTGTGTTAGAGAAATATGGTACCGATGTGTAAAGTTGTATAAGCAAATACCATATTAGCTAGGGCTCCTTGTGCTTGCCAAACACATGGTACACAAAGTGAGCGTATACCCCCCTGAGGATTAATGTGATTATACCCTCAGGTGTTACAGATTATTGCAATGGAATGAAACGTAACACGGAAAAACGTCGTATCATTGTACTTCAAATATCTTTAAAAATAAATGTTTTACACACAAAAATAATCACTCAAATCCGTGTACTGTAGCGCTAAACTGTGCGTCTTGTTGTAAGATAATCTCTGTGGACGTCTCGTAGTTATCGTCCTCCGAAAGCTAAGTTCTGCAGAAGTCAATGTCCTTACCTCATCATAAACGAAAGTGAAATTATTTGCGACTGCTACGGTCGCTGGTTCGAATCCTGCCTCAGGCATGGATGTGTGTGATGTCCTTAGATTAGTTAGGTTTAAGTAGTTCTAAGTTCTAGGTGACTGATGACCACAGCAGTTTGAGTCCCATAGTGCTCAGAGCCATTTGAACCATTTTTTTAAAATTATTTGTGTATAGATATTGTAGTTATTACGTACCTTACCGTGATCAAGAAAGTACTATAATGTAACGTATTGTTGTGCTACAGAAAAGGCTGTCTCATTGTAGCTATACCACAAAAGTTACTACTAAAACATGTTTTACTTTCCAGAACAATACAGAAAAACTGTGCAGATATAAAACAGAAACACTGAAAAAGCAACATTGTAAATTGTCACTCATTAGTAGCGTCGTGATAAAATCGTGCAGCTGTCACATAAAGTAACCACTGTGTAATCTGGTATCTCACAGAAAGTGCTTTATAACAAGCAAGAATGTACAGACACAATAACACTGTGTCGTCTGTTCACAATAACAATGCATTCGTAATTTCTGTTTAAATAAGTTCTCTGGGTTCTTGACTGGATATTTAACTTCAAACATTGTTTCATAGTAAAAGTTTTTAAGTCTGACAAAGCATACTAGTAACGTGAAGTGAAAAATTTTATAGGAAGGACTAAGTTGAAAGGCAGATTATCTGTCAATAAATGGTTTTACATGTAAAATGTGGTGCAATCCTTTACTGTTCCTAGTTGACAGAGTTTAAACTTCACAGCAATTATCATGTTGTATACGTCGGTAAGGAATGCTAAAATTTTTCTCAAAGTTAGCTTATGTTATTTTTCTGAAGCCCAGCCAACGCACGTGGCTGCCTGCGGTGTGAGTCATTGTCTGTTTCTCTGCTGGCGTGCAACGTTATTGGGATTAGGAGACCTAACTTCTACAAATTCACCTTGTCGAGAGTGCCCTGCTCTGTTTGAATCCCGCCAGTTCTGATGGAATTCAGGTCTGTCGTTATGATTATATCGTCTGTCGTCATGTCGGTAGATTCCACAGTTTCTTCCTTGTCGGTCATGTGATAGAGAATTTCTCCCTGAATGGTAACTGCGTGCTGGACCGTTGCGCCTAAAGTTATTCTGTCTCCCTTGATAATAATTATTTTGGTTCCCATATTCTCTGTTTCTCTGATTGTCTCTGTGATAGTCACTACCGCGGAGAGGTGATCTTTCCCTGTAATCATTACTACTCTGCCAACGGTTGTCATACGGGTGGTGTCTGTTTTGATCACGATTTGTGTTGTGAGAATAGCCTTGTCGTGTACAGTTATTATTTCTTTCATCGCGGAATTGCGACGGATGTGACCTGTAATTGTTGTGTTCCTGTTTTCGAGTTCCGCGACTATCAGTGTCAATTTCTAATTCTTGTAAGAGTCCCTGAAAAGCTTCAATGTCGTCTTTGCAACGTCCTGCCAAAATAATATTTCGTAAATGTTCAGGTAATTTGATTGAGCAAATGCGGATGAGTTCTGAGGGACTGTATGGGTTTGACAGGTACTGATTCTTGTGCAACATGTCCTCAAAATATTTCACAAAACTGGAGAATTCAGATTGTTCGAAATGTTTCATCATTATGATGCTATGTTTTACTCGGTCTTGTGTAGTTTGAGACCAATATGCTGAGAGGAAGGCATGGTAAAATTCTCCTTCACTGTGACAATCGTGAATAACCGATCGCATTCTTACAGCTGGTTCATTCTCTAAATAGCCACACATAAATTCTAATCTGTGCTCTAATGACCAGTTGGGACGAAAACAATGAGAGAATTGATGGAGCCACGCATGTGGATGAATGTCGTTGCCAGAATTCTTAAATGTTTTAAATTTACGTCTAGTAATGAACAGCTTATAGTCAAAATCATCGTGTCAGCGAGTCGCACATCGCTCATTGTTACTTCGTTTCGGCGGTTCCATCTCAAAATCCAATGCGCCTTGCCAATTTCTTTCATAATTTCCGAAGTGTCCTGTGTTATTATTTTGTGGTTGCTCCGTATTTCTATGTCCCTCTTCCCGTATTGGAGCGCGAGTGTCCTCTGAAATATGTAATTCTTGTATTACTTGTGACAACTGATCTTGTACTTCCCGGATTTCTCATTTGTACTGTGTATTGATTTGATTTTGATTTTGTTTGAATTTTCTAATTTGTTCATAATATTCAGTGTCAGTGAAAGCTACAGGTCTTGTGTCATTCAGATCAGCATCTACCTTTGTAGATAAGTTAGTGAACTGATCTGAAAGTTCGGCTACTTTATCCGATAGTGAAATTATTTCCTCTGTGTGTTTTTCTGAACCAAGTTTCAGAGTGTCAATTTCTGTTGAAATCGTATCTACTGTGTCCTTTAAGTTTTCTTGAGTTTTTGCAAGTTGCGTTACCGAATCGGTAGATGCAACTGAGTCAATTTTAGCTTGCAAGGTCTCATGAATTTCATGAACAATAATTTGCAGTTCTTTGATGGCTGCTTCCTGATTCTGTAATGCATTTTCATGCTGCGAAAAAATAGGTTGGAAATGCTCACAAATTTGTGTTTTTACGTCACTACAAACTTTTTGACATTTCGTTTCGATTTTGTGTAACTCAGTAGTTAAATCTTCACGTGTTTGTTCAAGCGTGGTATCTAACTTCCGAAGATTTTGTTCCATTGTGTCTAACTTTTGAAGCTTTTGCTGTGTTTGTATCTGATTTTGTTCCATTTGTTGCATTAATTGCAATAATAATGGGGGCAGTGCATTTTCACCGGCAACATTCGCATTTTGAAAAGCAGAAAATGTGTCTTGACTTATTTGAGAAAACGGTGAGGACGCAAAACCTGAATCTGCAGTATTTGCTAGATAGTGTCCAGTCATTTCGGAATCCTGAGGCGAGCTGTTGCTGACCGATCGATCGATAATGCTTCCCTATTCACTATTTGTTTCACTGTCTACGCCATTGTTTGCCGCCCGCTCCATTTCCCTAAGTACAATTACCAAATTAATATGTTGAACATTAGTTAATTCATTACACGGTGGCGCTAACACACTGCTTTCGTCTTCCTTGTCAATTCTTAGTTTACTTTGGAGCCTAGTATTACGTTTTTCACTCACCATTATTGTCACAATATTTCACACGACAACACAGAAAAGCACAATTTGAATAACAAAATAACAAAACACATTAACATAGCATTGAAAATAGTATCTAGTTAATTGCAAGCGCAGCTTCGAAATACTTGGTGCAAATCTACATGCATGCCACAACTGTGTACAACAATGAAAAACTACAACTACAAAGAAAATTCTCTCTATAATTACGTGCTAGCAATAAACAAAAGCTACACTAATTACACAAACTACAAGAAAAAAATCAGAAGATTTCAATGAGGTATCCTCGGCTAAGGGTCGACATATGAAACGTCCCCTTAGAAAAATTATACATGACTGTGCTTAAACTGATACACAATATTTTTAGCGCAACGCAGTCTGACTTTCAAAAATCCCTACAAAAGAATGGCCCTGACTAACATTAACCTATACCTTTCACAAATCACTTACCTCACAAAAATCTTCGTTACTCAAGCTACTGCAATACAGCGAGCGCCACTACTGCCAGCTAAATAAAAGATTTAAACTACTGAAGGCACTAACTACTGGTAGGCATAGTTAGCAAATGAAAGATTTTAATAGAGAACAAACAATGTATTTACCTTAATAGTCCTAATATATATAGCAGTTCATGGCATCCAGTCTTACAAATTTCAAAACTCTGCCATCTCTCTCCCCACATCCACCACTGCTGGCAGCTCACCTCCAACTGCGCAACGCTACGCTTTGGTAACATCCAGCTGTCCAACACTACAATGGCAGATAACAATCCAAAGTAGCCACAGACTGCACACAGCACAGCCAGTGATTTTCATATAGAGCGCTACATGGCGTTCCCAATATAAAAACCTAAACAGCCTACTTACAGTTTTGCTCAACAACTCTTAAAAATAGGTGAAGGCACAGAACGTAGTGACCAGACGACCGGCCCCATTAAACTCAACAGTGATTTCTCTTTGCTGGTACCAGAAATGCCGGTACACTTCCTTCGACTTAAAAATGTCTCTCTGATCATACTACACAAAAATCTCAACTCACCAAAACTGTGTAGTGTAAAGAGGATGATCGACAAACAGCTATCGAATATCATCATCGAAGCCGAACTTATAACTGCAAAGTACAAAGTACACACACTATTTATCCCCAGAATACCATTGATGTCTACTTAACTGCCATTCCAATTTAAAGGACTTCAATTTCCAATCTAATTAGGCTACAGTTTTACAATTAAAAAAGCGCAAGAGCAAACTTTAAAATGTTGCGGCATCAAACTCAAAGATTCCTGCTTCTCTCACGGTCAACTATACTTAGACTGCTCTCGAGTAAGTAATGCGAAAAATTTCTGCATATATGCCCTGGATAGTAAAATGAAAAATGTTGTTTATAAACAACTATCTTAAGTAGTTAGAATACGTTCCCAATAAGAAATTTTTACCCATTTTACTTTAACAAGTATTCTAAATAGTTAGAAAATATTTTCAATATTTTTTTACCTTATATACTTTAAACGTTATCCTTTTATTCCAACTACCATGCAGTCTCATGTCAGCTACCTAAGAGAAGCCGGATACTCCAGCCAGTCATTAATATTTCATTAAATAACATCGGCACTTTATGCCAGAATAAAGTGGTTCCCCGATATCTTTACTGTCCAGTAACACCCATTCTCTAAGCTCACGTTCCCCTCTCCATTCTCATGTTTCATCATCGGGCCACATGATCCATTTGTATCTCTGCTTCCATGGGAACCGGCTGCCTGCTCCTTGCCGGCTTACTCTGAAACACTGCTTGCAGTGAACTGACTTTGGCTATGTGCCGAGTTTCAATAAACGTAAAATATGGAAAAATAAGTATCCGACAGAAACGAGACAGCTCACAGATCCCATTCGGTGTTTTCTTTTCCAAATTAGGGTTTTCGAAACAAAATTCCAATTTAGGAAATAATAAAGTCACGATAGGTAACTTGTATGAGTAGCCTGAACTCTCTGGTGGTTATTTCTTTCCTGTGCAGTAAAATTAATTTTCTTTTTTAAAATTTCAAAACAGATATTCTAGACAGAAATCTTTTTTTCCTTTTCTTTACACGACCTTCTTGAAAATACACTCAAATCGACTGAATTTACTATTTTACACAAATATCTAAAGCACACTATTTTCACTTTCTTAAGCTCTACACAATATTCTCATTTCATTTGCCATGATGTAATGTATATACCCATTATTTTTTTTAAACACTGTTAAACAATTGTTACAAAGTAATATAGATAATCTACATATTTGAAATTCAGCGTCCCCAACAAGAAATACGAGATTCGGAAACGTTATCTTTAAACAGAATTCTTTGATGATCATCATCAGTAAGATGGTCTTTCACTACATTAATTTATTTAAATTGAACTTTACTCACATTTTCTGTGGTTTGGTTACCATACAATCAAAATCCATAGGAACAATTTTAAACATTTCATCACCATATAAACATAAACTCAAAAACACATGCCTTCAGAATACTCAACACACTACACACGGGATATTTATTCTCTTTTTACTTTATAACTTCACTTGGCCATCCACCATCTTACTTTTAACGATCATTTACGATTCGATGGTCGTTCTTTCATGGCACAAAACACTCAGAAATTAGTTTCTCTTTACACCACGTTACACTAGCGGATCTAATTTGCTGATCTTTGTGTGCTGTTATAGTTGTTTTTCTTTATTGGCTACCATCGTTACATAGTTTCTGACTGCACCTGTTTCATTATTGACTGGCGCTGCTTCCAGCTCTAGTCATTTCGTTGCTGTGTATTCGTATTTACTGTGTTTCAAGACATCCAACATTATATGACATGTACATGTAACAAAGAAACATTTTTGGGTACAATATAATGGTAGTGATTTCTTATTTTCCCATTCCCAAAATCGCACTAAAATCCTTTTTCAGTCTTCCAAATAGTTACTTAATCAGTCTCTTCCTTTATTTGTGAGAAATTACTAATACATACACACAATTTTACATGATATTTAACTCTTTAAATTAAACTCAATTTGCTTACAAAAGATATTTTTATTCCTGTAGATGGTATACATAGCAATCACAGACAAACAGCTTTCCGCAGTTACTGTGGTTCATTTGCAAATATCAAGTGTGGTATTTATGCCTTTTACTGACTGAGCTTGATAATGTGATACCTCTATTACATTTGGATTGAGTACTCTGCTTAATATAATGGACCTTCACAAATTTCGTTAAAGTCTTTATCTCAGCATCAATTCTCAATGATTTCCCATGGTGCTTGATTAGCACCATGTCCCCCACTACAAATCCCTTTGGTATAACTTTCACGTCATGTCTAGCCTGTCGATAGTTTCACTGCTCTATCACTGTCTCTAGAGACAACTTCCTGTTCTCTTCTAAATTCACATTTTGCTCTTGACAATCACTGGCAGTGACCATGGTCTGATGCACATAAAAGTATTGTTAGCCAATAGCCCTTTACATAGTATGGAACACAGCACTCACATAAATGCCACCATAGATACATTTAGTCTAAATGGCAGTACCTTGAATTGGTATTGTCTGTCTTTGTACACGAAGGCCATGTATAGTGCACTTATCTGACAACTGAATCTGCCAGTAGCCAGCTGTCAAATCAAAACTGGTCAGTTTGCTAGTTCGTTCAGATTTCTATAATTGTTCTTCGAATGTTTCCGGCCTGACAAACTGACGTTCAGTTACTTTATTTAATACCTGTTTGTCTATTGTCACCCTTATTTAGTTATCCTTTTTCGTCACATACACTACAGGGTTACAGTATTGATTCCTTGACCTATCTATAATCTGTGAACTCATCATTCCTTGGATTTTTTTCCCTATAGCACCGCGTTTTTGTAATAGTAGTATCATGTTGGGTCTCAACTCTTAAGATTCTCCTGTCATTAATGCTGTTTTGCTGGAAAAACTCTTTCAGCAGATCTTCCCAGTCTTTTCCTGTCTTGGATTACTGCAGTAATTTTACCTATCTTAGGCCTTATCTCATTGCCTGTCATTCCTTCACCTACCTTGCTTTGCTTGTTCCTTACGCTCTGTACAGTAATTTCATTATGATCCACAGCCCACTGAAAAGACTCACTGGTCATCTTCTGTTAGCATGTCTTCAGTGCATTTTCAGTAGGACCAACACAATTACCAATCTAAACTCACTTTCAGTGTCATTTAGGGGCATGGTCATGTTGCCTTTTTCGAGATCTACAACAACTGCATATTCTACAAACAGATCAGTTCCTATTATGAGGCCAATGCAACGATCTGGTACCATTGTGGCATTAACCTTGTAATGGTACTTGAATTACGTAACCATTATGGTACCTCACCTGAACCTCTCGATACCAGTAATATTCTACTGTATTTATGTTAACTACCTAACATATTTCTGAGACAACATTCAGATTTGATTTCACTTTGATACATCGATATGTTTATATTGCAATGATATTATTCTTATGTGTATTCTTTCTTTTGTCACTATGATCTTTGACGTACCTGTAACTCTGATTTTTGGGCGCGTAAGCGATAGTTAGTTAGTTGTTGAGTTGTTAGAGAGTCGGACCTTGAAAAGGTCAAGTCTTGGACGTCATGTTGGAAAGATGCATTTTGTAGTTGGCTTATAAAATGTGAGGAAGATGTTTTCAAGTATGTTTTGTATTGTAAAGTGATGTTTGTGTGTCACGTGATATTGCAATTAAAAGGAAGTGTGACTTAAATTCGGAGTGCTGATTATTTCTTTACATCACCATTGTGCTAACTTTGAAAGGTTTAATCTCCAAGAATGGTTTGAGAAGCGTAGCTACAAAACTTTTGAATATAGCAGAATAACACCTAGGCCTCTTTGCATCCGAGTTTGGAATCATAACCACCTAGAATTTCAACGATTGAGCCATGATTTTACGACGAGACCTGCGTGGGAAACACAAAAAGATGAGTGCCTAGTTTTTTCATTAGTATCTGAAATGACTATTAACTGTGTTCTAATGACACCTGCCACATAATATGACTGTTGTTGCCCGAAAATGCAGTATTTAGCAGCGTGAGCAACCCCACAACCATTAAATTCTGACCTTTGTTGTGGTGGGGTTGTTAGAACCTCCAACATTTTTCCCTGAACTCTCACTTTTAGCAGCATTTGATACTATACCAGTTTACTCTTTCCGCCAACAGGACCTATGGCCCTAACTCCCAGTACGTGTAACATTGGAACCTTACTTTGGCTTAACATTTTCTCGTAAAGTTCCTCTGCAGTGGCACACACTTCGCTACCCATGTGAATGACCACAATTGCCTTAATACCGCTGATCACAACATCTACTATAGTTTGACATTCCTCTTTATTACTCATCATGTACTGGTCCACCTACTACTTAATCACATGTTTGGGCACCTCAAGTAATCCTCTGAAGTTTTCCCTCTCAATTATGTATTAACATTATATTCTGAACATCTTTAACCTGGAATATCATTTAAAATGGATGACCGTCGAACACTGCACAGCGTCGCCAACGACCAGAGTGGAGACAGGTATAGGTCCGAGCTGCAGCCACACCACACAGAATCCCCGACGTTGTCACAATCATGAGGGCTGAGGTGAGTGCCACCCTACAGTCATAAGACGTACTCGGGCTCCTTGTACAGAGCATTACTGATGTTATCACTAGAGAAGTGATGATCACTAGAGGAGAGTATGGAGACGAATGCGAGTGAGGTCTGCGCTCGGAACAAACCATTGAAAGAAACTGGGGATATGGCGTCATCGCTGGAACAGAAGCTGACTGAGAAATTTGAAAAAAATATCGGAGACACTTTAATCGTTAACTGTCCAGGATTTCTGAGAACAACAGAGAGTATACATACGATTTAGTTATCAGTCTTTCAGAGACTAGGCCTACGGGTGACACTGAATGACATAGACAGATGTCACAGGGTGAGGTAAAAGACTGCGAGATTTTCAAAGCCTAGACCTTTAACACTGAGGTTTGTGTGATACAGAAAACGATCTTAACTTTTCAATTTGAAAAATAGACTCGCTAAGTCAGGCCTGACAATATGCGTGGATCTCACCTCTGGAAGTCTAAAGATTTTGAACTGGGTGATCTCGAGATTTGGGCTAAAACACATGAGGACGAACGACGACATAATAATGGTGAAAACTTTAACTGGGAAAAAGTCAGTCTGCAATACAGATGAACTAGAAAGCCTGGGCTTTAGCGTGTCTTTCTTTTGTAATGAAACAATTCAGTTCATAGTACTTTCCTTGAGACAGTTTCCTGTTACTGGTATTTATTGGTTTACTTTTACTACAGGTAATAAATTTTCTGTTCTATTTTCATACTTTCAATACCAACAATAGTTTGTTATTTCACTATTACTTCATTGGTTCTAACTGTTCTCTTATTCAGAATACAAATTTAATGTCTTAATTCCAGTTTTATGTAGCAATTTACTACAATATCACTTTTGTTACACATCATTAGAACTACCTATACTACATTTTGGTATTTATCTATTCATCCTGCTTTCAACACTGTTGTGTACAGATTACACTAGTTCTGTTTAGCGAGCTTCTAACCAGTCGGCTGTTTAATGACTATTGTCGAAACCTGCTGGTCTCGGCCTTAAAACCTCCCTTGATACCTGACACACTTCCAGGAACCTGCACACCTTCAACCACAGAGGGCTTCGCTATGCATTCTTCCCATAATATCCAGCAGTACAAACTTTATAAGCTTTGCTTCCGAGTGCACTAAGCTTGATACTGTACATGCAAATGTCCAGTCTCTGCCAGCTCATCTCGGATAAGTTCTATAATATATTTCAAGACTTAGGTATACATGTAATACTTCTCTCAGAGACCAGGCACAAATCGAGTAACCGAGCGGGGTGGCGCCGTGGTTAGCACACTGGACTCGCATTCGGGAGGACGACGGTTGAAACCATCCTGATTTTAGTTTTCCGTGATATCCATAAATCGTTTCAGGCAAATGCCGGGATGGTTCCTTTGAAAGGGCACGTTCGATTTCCTTCCCAATCCTTCCCTAATTCGAGCTTGTGCTCCGTCTCTAATGACCTCGTTGTCGACGGGACGTTAAGCACTAATCTATTCCTCAAATCGATTATTTCCACAAGTTCGCTAAATCTCGACTACTACATCTTACTAAGACACGACGTATGTAACCTACGGCGGGTGGGGTTGGGATGTAGATAATGCCCTGATTTATCGCCTGCTGTGCTACATATATCCAACAATAATGAAGATAAACAAGTGAAATTTATTCTCATAGAGGTCAAGTCTCTTAACATAAAGACCCTGACACGCGTCCACAACAAACCCGCTAAACCACGTGGGTTTGGCTGCTTCGAAACTGCTGTTTCAAGATTCGAATCGAATTACCAGCATATAGCTATAGCTGATGACACCAACATCTTTTTCAAACACGTCACTACATCAGCTTGCTCCTACCCATCTTACGAGCAGCAGTCACACTCTCGCTGATATATTTGCAACGAAATAACCAAATGGAATATTTCGTACCTCTCAAATATCCACACCTGGCATGTCTGCCCACCACGTAACTTTCATTACGTACTCGCTACAATGTGCCAGACAGAAACAGCAACTGACTACAGACAGAGACTTCAAATGCTTTAATTCATCTGAACTTGCAATTGAAGTACAAGAAACAGCTTCTATTCCCTTCTCGGACACAAATGATAAACTTCATGGGTTTGCTAAAAAACCAGTTCAGCTATATTGTGGTGTCACGTATCAGTACCATCCTACCGGTGTTTCTAAATTGGCAACAGAATTCCAAGTTTCCGTCAGATGTCGATAGCGGCTGTGTGTGATTCGGTGCATGCCCGCTCAGCCTTGCCTCTCGCAGCTCTGGACTACGAGCGGCCTCTGCCGCCATCATATCGGACGGCTGGCGGGAGCAACAAGACCCACTCACACTCGGAGCCACTTCGCTATGTGATGCTATGCAGATTCCGGACTTCATTGTTCGGGCTTCGGAAAGCCTCACCTTTATTGTCACTGAGAGCTGTACTCTATTCCTTGTTGCATTATTTGTAATGAGCCTTGGAGAAATACAAGTTTGTAAGGTGTCAGGCAAATCCAGAAATCCAACACCTTCCATGAAAACCCTGACATGATAGCGAATCCGGCAGTATGTCACATAGCTCCGAATAAATCCTCACATTAAATTAACCAAAGTGATACGATCAACGAGTGAGCAAATGGAATACCACAGACTAACACAAGAACACCTAAATGCATGTCATACCTTCCCACCGTGAAACAGGCCCAGTTCCGAGGGGAGAAACGAGAACAGAAGCCGAGAGCAGAGTCATTTAAGCTAGAAGGCCCTACGATAAGGGACGGACACCCACATCGCCGGCCGATCACCACGAACAGCCCCCAGCCCATGTTAAAAGATAGAGCCCTCCAGAAGAACAGTATAGGTCTTATGATAAGACTAAAAGGACCACACCAGCTGGAAGTTTTAGCGAGAGACTATAGGCGCCTCTGTTACGTTGCAAACATTAAAAACATTGCCCCACCACGAAAAGTATAACGTTTCTCATTGGATGGACAGAATTTTTGTAGGCGGACCTTAAGGTTAACATTGAGAACCTAATTGGTCAGTTGAAAACACAGCCAGATACCTTTTTCTTAAACCAACTTCGGTAAATTGTAGTAAACAGGAATTCGTGAGAGTTGCTACCGAGATGGCGAGGTGTGTGGAGCTGCGCCACCCGCCGCCCCCTGACGCTGACTAACCACCGACAAGGTAATGAACGCATGCGATGCCGCATAAGAGCGCATAAGGCTTCACTCAGAACTGCAGAAGTCTCATCTGTTACATCCCCTTTTTACGTAATACTAGTGGTATTCACATTTGCTACTAGAAGTTAAAATCTGAAACGCGATGATTTTTCTGTTATTTAATTATTGAGAAGCCACATCAGCCACTGTAATTTACGACAAGTTCAATAAGTAATTAAAGATAATTGAGGGTCACTGTAGACCATTTTGATAGTTTTCTCTTTTATGAAACTTAACTTAAACCTATTTTATACATGTGATATAGCATAGGTCATCCTTCGACCCATTGTAGAACTTGGAAAACCATTCAGGGAATATTCCTTCACATTTCTGTTGAACGCAGTTGGTTTTTATCATCCTTTATTAAAATATTTCCATCAGTAGCGCAATTTATAAACAATGTTTTGTGATGAGAATAAAAATTCCAGTGGTAAACTTGACTGCTTTTTCGACGTTATTTTACCAGCTAACTAAAAATAGGAAAGCCTTGAACCCCTTCCACTAAATTTAGTTAGTGTTAAGATTCTTTTACAGGGAGTGGAGTGGAGCTGACGCTGAAATCATTTAGTATTTGATTATATCATCGCTAGTCTCACTGAACTCTTCTGAACTCTACATGTCATGTGTGGTCTGGCGTCTTCTTACCAGCAACAGGTCCCACGTTCAAACTAGTCAATTCCCTAAAAAACACGCTCAGAGCGTCGTTCCGCGAATGTGGTAGGAATACACGAACAAACAGACACCACGCAGAATGTTAGAAGTTAAGTAAATCTTACGATTATTGTGTTAACTTGTTTGCTAATCACTTCTACTCCTGTCCAGCTTTCCTACAACGACCGTTGCGGCACCACTCTTTAATCCATTTATTCTTACCACTGTATACTAATTCTTACACATCATATATGAAACACACGTTCTCCTAAAGACTGGAAAATTAAGAACGAAACCTACACTTTGGCTATCTGAAGAACGAAAACAACTTATGAGTCATTGAGACTCTGTACATTAAACTTATAAACTGCAACGCCTCAGAATCATATCGCTTACAAACAGAAGCGGAACAGAATCAGTCAAGCCGGGAGGACTGCAAAACTGCGGCATGGCCATACATTCACCGACAGCAGAAGTAGACCAGCAGGCAAAGTACAAGCAACAGTTTATCTCATTGTCCCAGCCGAAGAGCTGAACCAGTAGTTCACATTACCTGCAACAGCAGTACTGTACCCCAAACGAAACAGAGACTCATTGATTATGTCGTGGAGGTAAACGACTAGCCACGAATAATTCAATTTAAAGAATGTTACTTGCAATATAGTCAAGAAAACCATCATGTGTACGTGATTAGCAGCTGCTGGACATAATGGCATCGCAGTGGAAATGTTGTAGCTTATTATTGACACATTACCGTCCACTATAACAGATATTTTCAACAACTCCTTAACGACATGTGTTTTTCCTGAAGACTGGCAACAGCAGTTAGTAAAGCCACTACCTCAAAAGGACGTTTACACAGCACCCTCTAAATACCGACCTTTCTGCATTCTCCCTGCACTATCCAAGACCTTAGAATAAGTAGTCCACCATCAGCTAATAAACTACCTAGCCACTAACTACATTCAAGACGAATGCGAATTAGGTTTCCGTTAACATCGCAACACAACACCTGTGTTAAGGAGGTAACAGTTGACCAAAAGCTTAGACCTCAGCAAAGTCTTCGACACTGTCGATTTTGACATGTTACGTGCCTCACTTAGCAATCTAAATTTCTCGACATGTGCAGTGCCATAGTTTCGTTCACGCCAGACGTCTTGCCAGTAGTATGTCACGTCCGACATTACAAAGTCACACTGGTGGCAGATAATATCATGCGTCCTCTAGGATTTGATATCAGTTCCTATACCCTTTTCATAGGAACTTTGTGTTTGGAGTTAGCTTCAGAGTAACTAGGGCCTCCGAGAACAGATCCTTTCATTGAGACAGTGACGAAATCAAAAATGTTGGAATGTGTGTGAAATCTTATGGGACTTAACTGCTAAGGTCATCAGTCCCTAAGCTTACACACTACTTAACCTAAATTATCCTAAGGACAAACACACACACCCATGCCCGAGGGAGGACTCGAACCTCCGCCGGGACGAGCCGCAGAGTCCACGACTGCAGTGCCCCTGACCGCTCGGCTAATCCCGTGAGGAAATCAAATAAGCGTGACTGCAAGCGAACATTTAACAAGGAGGTGTACAGCTATCACAAGTTATTGTGTGGGTGCAGCGTAAGTATATCTGATTTCTGCCTGGAAGTAAATTCGTTAACAAACACATCTGTTAGGTATCTTGTACGTTTGTCCGAAAAAATGGAAAAGCATGGAAATTCCTACTTACACAAAAATGCGAGATGGAGAGCTGCGAAAGCTTACACATCGTTCCGTTATTGCCCTAAACTGTACTTAATTACATACAAAGCAACAAAATTCCACAAAAACAATCCTTCTTTTGTCAGAAAATTTATGCACCTCATTATTATTATTATTATTACCGTTGTTATTATTGTTGGCAGTGGCTGTAATTGTACAAACTTGTTGATAAGCACAACTGTTGTAAAACAGATGCTATTAATTTTACACTCTTACATTTATCTGAACCTAAAACTTTGTGATCACCCAGAATGTATACTCACTAGCCGTCACTGAATATTAGGAACTCATTCAGTTTTACGACACACTTATAGCACAAGCTACAGATGGAGTCACTTTTCCTTCACAGTTCACTTCCTTCCTTTCCTTCAGTTTCCAAATTAGATTAGATTAGATTAGTACTTGTTCCATAGATCATGAATACGACACTTCGTAATGATGTGGAACGTCTCAGGTTAATTAAAGTTGTCGATACAAGATATTACATTACACAAAATATTATATGATACTCAATATTTTTAATTTTTTTGTGGGGGTTGGGAAATTACCCACTTACTATATCCAAAAATTCATGTAATGAGTAGATGGAGTTGCCATTAAGAAATTCTTTTAATTTCCTTTTAAATGCTGTATGGGTATCTGTCAGACTTTTGATGCTATTAGGCAAGTGATCAAAGACTTCTGAGCTAAAGTTAGATTTAACCTTGAGTAGTGAAGATCATCCTTTCTCCTAGTGTTGTAGCCATGTACACTGCTATTACTTTTTGTTAGCAACAAATTTTATAAGTGAATATATATATTGTGAGGCTACAGTGAAAATTTCTAGCTCTTTAAATAAGTGTCTGCAGGATGATCTTGGATGAGCTCCAGCAATTATTCTTATTACACGCTTTTGTGCAATGAACACCCTTTTACTCGGTGATGAGTTACCCCACACTATGATGCCATACGAAAGCAGAGAATGAAAATAGGAGTGGTAAGCTAATTTACTCAGACGTATTTCGCCAAAATTTGCAGTGACCCTAATAGCATAAGTAGCTGAACTCAAACGTTTCAACAGATCCTCAGTGTTTTTTCCAGTGCAACCCCTCATCAATGCATACACATAGAAATTTTGAATATTCTACCGTAGCTACCGATTTCTGATCGAAGTCTATATTTATTAATGGTGTCATTCCATTTACTGTGAGGAACCGTATATACTGTGTTTTGTCAAAGTTTAATGAGAGCCCATTTGCAGAGAACCACTTAATGATTTTCTGAAAAACATCATTTACAATTTCACCAGTGAATTCTTGACTGTTGGGTGTGATAGCTATACTTGTATCATTGGCAAAAAGTACCAGCTTTGCATCTTCGTGAATATAGAATGGCGAGTCAGAAATATATGTTAAGAACAGCAGAGGTCCCAAGACCGAACCTTGCGGCACCCCAGCCTTGATTGTTCCCCAGTTTGAGAAATCACCACTCTTTTTTGCATATTATGTGAACTGTTTATTTCAACTTTCTGCACTCTTCCAGTTAGGTGTGATTTAAACCATTTGTGCACTGTCCCATTCATATCACAGTACTTGAGCTTATCTAAACGTATTCCATGATTTACACAATCAAAAGCCTTTGACAGATCACAAAAAATCCCAAGGGTTACTTCCGGTTACTCAGGGCATTTAATATTTCATTAGCGAAAGTGTATATAGCATTTTCAGTTGAAAAACCCTTCTGGAAACCAAACTGACATTTTGTTAAAACTTTATTTTTACAAAGGTGTGAAGCTACTCTACAATACATTACTTTTTCAAGAATTTTGGATAAGGCAGTCAGAAGAGAGATTGGGCAGTAGTTGTTGACATCAGACGTATCCCCTTTTCTATGCAGTGGTTTAACAATGGCATACTTCAGTCTATCTGGGAAACTACCCTGCTTCAGAGATCAGTTACATATGTGGCTAAGAATCCCACTTATTTCTTGGGAAAAAGCTTTCATTACCCTGCTGGATATGCCATCAATTCCATGTGAGCTTTTATTTTTGAGAGAGTTTATTACCTTCCTAATTTCAGAAGGAGAGGTGGGTGGAATTTCAATTGTATCAAATGGTGTGGGTAAGGCCTCTTCCATTAACTGCCTTGCTTCTTCTAATGAACATTTAAATCCTTTTTTGTCTACAACAGTTAAAACTGATTACTCGAAATATTTTCTACTTCCGGCTTGTTGTTTATCAAGTTTCCATTGTCTTTCATGGTGATGCTGTCATCCTGTACTCTTGGTTGTCCTGTCTCTGTTGTCATAATATTCCAAATTGTTTTGATTTTGTTATCAGAGGTATTAATCTCATACATGATGCACATGCTTCTGGACTTTTTAATAACCTTTCTTAATGTAGCACAGTAGTTTTTATAATATTTGGCTGTTTCTGGCTCATTGCGCTTTCTTGTTGTTATATACCATTCCCTTTTATGGTTACAAGATATTTTTATTCCTTTAGTAAGCCAAGGTTTTTTGTATGGTTTCTTATAATAAGATTTAACTACTTTCTTGGGGAATCAATTTTCAAATTCTCTTACAAGTGTATCATGAAATAAGTTATATTTTAAATTAGCATCGAGTTCCTTGTACACCTCATCCGAGTCTAACTGCTGAAGATTTTCTCTGAAGTTTATAATTGTTGACTCATTAATTGAACGCACAACTTTGGAGGGTAGTTTTGAATTACTGAATGGAGCTATGTCATATACTGTAACTATCTGAGCATCATGATGAAGGCCATTCTCAACAGGACAAGAATTTATGTTTTTAAACCTATCTTCATCAATAAATGTGTTATCTATCAATGTGCTGCTGTCCTTTACTACCCGAGTAGGAAAATTAATTACAGATGTCAAATTGAAAGAACCGAGGAAGACTTCCAGGTCATTCTTCCTATTACACTCTTTCAGTGAATCAACATTGAAGTCCCCACAAATAATAATTTGCTTTCCCCTATCTGACAGATAGCACAACAAGGCATCCAAGTTTTCCAGGAATAAATGAAAGTTTCCTGAAGGGGACCTATATACTGTTACAATTATAAAAGTGCCCTCCTTCAGTTTAAGTTGACAGGCACATGCTTCTATATATTGCTCTAGACAAAACTTTTTTGTATCTGCGCTTACTACACAGTAATAACTTTTTACATATATGGCAACTCCTCCTCCCACCTTATTCTCTCTACTCATATGTGCAGCTAGTTTATAACCACGGATATATACCTTTTCAATCTGATGCTCAGCCAGGCATAGTATATGTATTACATTATCAGATTCAATGTTATATAAACAAACCAGGAGCTCATCTATTTTCTTCCAATATTTTGGTTAAATATGGTAACATTATTATTTACGTTCCTGTTATGAAACTTTCGTGAGGTTTGGACCTCTTTAGCACCTGCCTGCCTGAACTTCTCATTGGCCACTGATGTTAGTCTAAAAAAGAGTTACATCCATGACTACTAGTGCCCCTCCTTATGGATTTCCCTAACAACCCTGCCAGTTTACCCTTCCCTTTCCTATTGAGATGCAGGCCATGCCTTGTGAATTCCCCCTATCAATAGCCTCGACAGGAACCAATCCAATGTCTGACAGAGTGACCGCCCTACACAACTGATCCGACTCCATATTTACCCTCCTGACAGAGCGGTTCAACTGGGGCTGATAATGCCACACGAAAGCAGGTACCAGCCCAACACTGGTATGGGTCGTTACCGAGGCTATTTTCACCAGGTCTCACTCAATCCTGTAGCCCTGATCCCTATCTATACCGTTTCCCACTCTGCCCACTATCATCACATGATCCTGCTTTGTGAATCCCTTGCACAAGGAACCTATATCCTGTACCACCTGGCTAAGACTTGCACTTGGCTTGAAAAAGTTTGTGACTTGGTACCTGTCACCTAATTTTTCCTGCAAAATCTGGCCCACACCTCTTCCATGGCTGCTACCTAGCAACAGAACTTTCCTCTTACTTTCTACTTTTTTTGAAACAGTTGGTTTTCTAGTGAAATTCTGTTGCATCTTAACTACATCTACTTCTACTGGAGCCTCTTCCTTACTTCACTGTGGTAGCAAGGCATATCAATTGGTTGTGCCAATTGGGAAACTGTCAGACACTGTCCTCTTTCTGTGGCCCCTGTTCCCAGCTACCACTTCCCACCGCTGTTTGCCCTCCTCCCTCCTTAACCTCTTCAGGTCCTCCCTCACTCTGTCCAAATCAGCCTGAAGTGCTCTAATTTTCTCCCACTGTTCAGCTATAATCCCATCTCTTGAGCAAACCCTACAAAAGAATGGAAGAGTCTCGTTTGCTTCCACAATTCCCACGCCGCTACAATTTCCCCAATGAGTCCACCTGTCACAACAGCTGCACAAAACCCTTGAACTAACTTTCCTACTGCAGCTCCCACACTTAGTATTCATGGTAGCTTGGAAATTAGTTAAGAGATTTAATAAGTGATAACGATAATGTATTAAATACAGATGCAAGAGGACAATAAATATGTTTTGGAAACTAATATGTAGGTAAACTGTTACCAAATGCACTTAAATTTGTGGTACAACACTAAATATGCACGGTCAAAAATTAGGCCTAAACAACCGAATGTAAACAAAGCTAACTTTTTGCGATAAGTGGAAGAATATGTAAATGAAAGAAAAACCTTTAATGGCAAGCTTGAAGAGCACACTAATGAATGTATTTAATTAGTTAATCTATACCAAATGCACTTAAGATTGTGGTATAACGCTAAGTATGCACATTCGGAATGTAAGGTAAAGCCGCGAAATATAAACAAAACGAACTATTCGCGATTACTGGAACAATACGCAAATAAAATAATAACCTTTAATGTTAAGCTAGAAAAGCACCCTAATGAACGTATTTAATCAGTTCAACTACAGCAAATGCACTTCCATTTGCAGTATAACGCTAAACATGCACACTCGAAAAATTTGGCCTAAGCAGCAGTAAGTAAACAAACGAACTTTTCGAGATTACTAGAACACTACGCAAGTAAGAGAAAAACTTTTAATGGTGAGCTTGAAGAGTACACTAAAGAACGTATCTAATTAGTTAAAAGCGTTCAACTACAATTAATTACAACCTAAATTACCTATCTTTCACGAGAGCACTGTCTCCGTACGTGCGGCCTTGTGCAGTGCATCTTCTCTCCATACTCTCTCCATCATACAGATTTTTCTACAAAACAGACCATTTGCAACGTATTCCATGTGCACCGCTTATCCAAAACAAATTTTTTTTAATGTAAGGTTAAACCCAACATAGGGGTGCTATGTGTAAATTCCCCTTGTGTATTTGAACCTCCATACAAGTCTCTCAACTCAGATGTGATTCCGTGGAAGTGGTATAGGTGACAAAGTATACTGATAGAGACCCCCTATTGGAGACTGCGCTAGTTAAGATGATCCTTTCTGGGATTACCTCAGCGAATCGGCGAGTAGTGTTTACTCCTACTAGTACTCTTTGAAACTCTCGTAGATGATGTTCCCAAAAGCAGATCTGGTAGCGCAGTGGATTCCACACAATACGCAGGCAGGCGACCTGTGATCACAGCTAGTGGTGCAGGTAGCTAGTTTCTATGATATAAGTTCCGGGATACCATCAAGACGCATTTATTTCCAAACACCATAAAACAGTAACAGTTTAATCTTATAAAACATTTACATTCACAAAGCTATGAAGTTCCGAGAGCATGGTAAAGCTGAGTATTAATAATGAAGAGTATCTGAATACATTCTACAGCCATTTCTCACATATGAACAGGCTCAGAGTACGTCCTGTCACCGTCTCGTATGATTCGTAGCCGAAATCTATTGCTCACGTCGTAAGGCTTCGTAGCCCTTCGTACATGTTCGGTAAGTTAACAATATTCATTTGTTTGTTAAATGTACTAGTTTAGTGCATAGCGTTATTACTGTGGTGAAGCATTGATGACGCATAGGCTCCTCCTAGTACCAGTTATGTTAAAAGATGACTTTAATCATTAATATTTAATAATGTACCCTGCATCTTTACTGTCAAGTAAGATCCGTTCTCAGGACTCGCTTTGTCCTCTTCAGTCTCGTGAATTGCCATCGTGTAATATGGTCTGGTTGCTACCCCTGCCTCCGTGGGAACCAGCTTCCTATTCACTGCAGGCTTACTCTGCAACACTGCTTAATGCAGTGAATTGACTTCTGCTACATGTAGAGTTTCAATACACAAAAAATTTGGAAAAGTAAATCCCTTCAAAACAAGGAACGTCTCACAAACTGCGAAGTGCCTCAAAACAAACGCTCCCAACTTTTGTGAACACTAAGTTATTAATGATTAATTCCAGACGCGCTACCAAAACACTCCCATCTACCCAATTCTTTTTCCAGGCAGAAATTTTCAATGGAACACTGCTTACTGTGTTTGTTCCATTAGATAATTAAGTTCAACCGCCTGGGATAGAAAATAAGTTAGCACGCGAATTAATTGGTCAGGACTATAAACACCAGTTTCAATTCTTCTACGTTCCTCATTCGAAGAAATAAGTGAAAGTTACTGTACGTAAGATTTTAACGATCTGGAAATAGATTACGCTTTTAATGAATGCGGCACTTTGACCTTAGGCTGTTTTTATCTGAATTTAATTTTAGATCAGTTAGTTTCGGCTTTTTAAGCCATTGTGGGGTGTTTGGCTAGAAACAGGTGTCGTATATATGAAAACGGCAGAGTTTTCACACTTAGATTTACCTTAGAAAGTGAACAAAGCAAAGTGGTGCTGGAAATGCCACACATGTGAAACCCAATAGGTGCCGAACATAAATGATAAGAATTGACAATAAACGTTGCACTAGAAAATTCTGTGCATATGGACTGATTCGTGGCTTGATTCAAGACTGTTTGTTGGAAAGTCAAAGGTTGAATCTAGATCTCGATGCGGAAGACCCGCAAACAAGGAAATAGTAGCTCTGAGGTGATACAGTGGCTAAGACACTGGACTCCCATCTCGGAGAACATATATTCAGTTCTCTGCCACATTTACGCCTTCTCTAGTTTATCTAAGTCGCTAAAAACGAATGCAGGTATGGTTCATTTGAAAAATCACTCGGCCTTAAAAAAAATCGAGCATGTGTTCTGACCCTAATGGCCTCTTTGTCGTCGGGAAATTAAACCCAATCTTCCTCCTTTTGTTTGATATCGGTTATACGCAAGGAAAATGTATAATTAGAGTCTTAATTTATTTGTCGGAAAAATGAAAACACCTTTAATATGCAATACCAGTCCACAGAATTGCCATCATCCGACCATATGAGGATTAAGATGTTTCACTTCCGCAACGTCAATGGCTGTTTCTATATTCCTTAACACCTCCACTGTCTACTGTGATCGAAAAACTCTGTATTAAATGTCTTTCTCTTTCATCCACTTACAAGTTCCGCAAACATTTTCTTTGTTTATATGTGCCTAGCACACGCTGTACCCCTATAAACGTAGACCTGGTTAATTTGTACCACTTTTACTTTGTACAATCCCACTTTTACATTTAAATTTGCTGAATCCCGTGATCTTATGTCTGCTTGAAAAATTTCGCTCTTTCTCATTTACGCTATCTGATCAAAAGTATCCGGACTCTAATCATTGGATATTTGTTTTGGGTACCGTGGCCTTACGCCTTTACAGCGCCTTTAACTCAGTTGTGAACACTTTCCGTTAACTGTCTGTGGAAGAATGGCAAACTATTCCTCCTCGAGAGTCGAAACCAAAGCCGAAGGTAGTGCTGTGGGGCGCTGGTATCAGAACGAAGTCGACGTTCTAACTCATTCCAAGGGTTTGCATTTGGCTCAGCTCGGACTCTGGGCAGACAGAATTATTGTCTACACACCATTGCCTCACAGATGAAGCTTTGTGGCAGGTTGCGTTCTCGTGCTATTTCAATCAATCATCGTCTGCGACGGCATTCGCCAAACACAAACCCTTCCATCTGACTGACACACTTTATAGTGCGATTCATCACTCCACATCATTCGTTTCCAGTCATGCACTACCCAGTGGCGTTGCTTTTTTGCACCAACTCAAGCGTCTCTTAACAGTGACTACAGAAGTGTGTCCATTGTACCCATTCCCTTTAACTCGTTTCGCAGAGGCATTGTACTGGCTAGAATGTTGGTAGCACTTTGGAAATCACGAGCAAAGCTCGGTGGTTGCTGTCAATCTGTACAGGAGGTCTGCGTGGTATTGGTTAATCTGTGGTGGATGGTTCCTTCGCTTTTCCATTTCACGATAGTGGACTTGGGCAACTTGAGAAAGGCTGAAATGTCCCCGATGGATATGTTACTCAGATGACATCCGATGACTTATCACGTTCGAATCCACTGAGCTCTCGTGCTGTAAAATGGTTCAAATGGCTCTGAGCACTATGGGACTTAACTTCCGAGGTCATCAGTCCCTTAAAACTTAGAACTACTTAAACCTAACTAACCTAATTACATCACACACATCCATGCCCGAGGCAGGATTCGAACGTGCGACCATAGCGGTAGCGGGGCTCCAGACTGTAGCGCCTAGAACCGCTCGGCCACACTGGCCGGCCCTCGTGCTGTAACTGCTTCTCAACTGACAACGCAATACTACTCGCCTGTTTTTAGACTGGTGGGTGTGCCTTTCTTGATATCTAGCGGCCGAATCGGCTTTACATAGCTGTGTTCGGATGGTTTTGATCAGTTAGTGTAGTATCTGTTTTAATTCTAAATCTTATTGTTCTATGGCTTATAGCGATGTTGAATTGCCCTTTCTACGTTTCTTATCTGTTGGGTAAGCGCTGCATAAATTTCTTTCATCTCAGAGAATTTTTCTTTCGGGTCTTCTATAACGTACTTGCTGGCAAATTCGAAATTCCAAACAGAGAATGATCGTTTAATAATTTGTGTACTCGCTAAAAAAGTTATTCGGATATGGTAATAGGCCTGATGGTGCTGAGGTTTAAAACTTCTAGCAAGATCTCCTCTTAATTCATGTCAACAATAAACTGCAGCACCCTGTATCATACAAATTCTACAAGTCAGTAATTATAAGCATGTAATGACTGCAGTCCTATTTATTATATTTCCATTTCAATCAGGTAAGGTCAGGAGACCCTGTTTTCGGTCCTGATTGTTTTACAGTCGATGTGTCTTACATGGAATGTGGCAGAAAACAGTTACCCATTTGGTGCCCAAAATATTTCAATTTACGCAAATTTCATGTATGATGATACGATTTCTGCAGTATCCAGAAGTTCATCTTGTTTCGAAGAAACAGAAGTCACTTAGTAAAACAAACTCAATTATTTCTCAGCATGCGTTGGACGCCGTCATCCGCAGATCTGTAAGTAACAACAACCCTTTGGGAGAAGAGACCAAATTGCGAGGTCATCGGTCTCATCGGAGTAGGGAAGGACGGGTAAGGAAGTCGGCCGTGGCCTTTCAAAGGAACCATCCCGGAATTTGCCTGGGGAGATTTAGGGAAATCACGGAAAACCTAAATGAGGATGGCCGGACGCGGGATTGAACCGTCGTCCTCCTGTCAACGGCAAATTAACTTTTCACACCCGAATACTTATTGAGTGAACAATACGACTGCTACTGAATGCATATCAAAATATTGGCGTCACAGAATTTACATCAATGAAACTATGGATGAATATCTTAACTTGGTTGAAGACATTCCTCTGCACTCGAGCCACACTGACAGTGTCATGTGAGTCATTACTTGTGAGTTGTTCCGTTATGCGCCTAACTCGTTACCAGAAATATAACACCGACGTATGAATTGGCTCGTGCTTTCTTAACCTGTTTCCGCTAATTAACGAGTCAGGAAGTTAAAGAGAGCTGGCACAACGCTTGTGTAGCACATATTCAAATGTGAGATATATTTACGTCCTCACATACACGACGGAAAGCCAAAACGTAGGCAACAAAGATGATTTGGAAAACAAAGATTAAGTACGTTAGAATTCTTTTCCAAGATACTATCTAAGGATGAAATGATGCTGCGAAATCTTCGATAGGTGGGTTATCTATGTGCTGGATGTTTTCGTATCGACGAATTACACTCATCTGTATTCTCACTTCTGAAATATCAGTGATGAAGGCACTTCGGTTTGAGAGTCGAAAACAATTCAGAAATAATCGTGAAGAATGCATCTCGGTCGATTTCCAAGGCAAAGTTCCTATCATTTCCGTCTTTTATGATTTTTGATGCTCTTATCTTAAAGGAAGCAATAAAAGCAAGTAAATCTTTTAATCATGTTAACGTAATGCAATAGACGTCATAGCGCATTAGACAGTGGAACGTTAAGCGAAAGAACAGGAGCGACAAGCTCCAGAGGGCTGGGATTTTTCCAGGCGAAGTACAGCAGTGTTAGGAACGTAGAGGCGGAAACGGCGGTTTCCGAGATTGTGTCTCGTAAACTTTGGTGCGAACCGAAAGTTACGGCACCGAAAGCATTCCGCAGGGAATCAGAGTCGCTACCAGAAGCGCACACCGCAAGTTGTGAATCGGGCAGCGTCCAAGTCGGCGGTGTACGCAATGCGGTGCGATAAAGCCGCTCCTACCCGGCTACCTTGTTTCCTGAGAAGTGGGATACTGCAACAACCCCGACAGTCAGTGTAGTGTTACCTTTCTCTTCAAAAGTTATGAATCAGTCAGCTCTCGCACGTATCATCGGTAGTACATAGTTTCACTTCCAGCAGGAATTTTGTCGTCGTCTAATATAACAAAGGAAACATTTCACCAGTTAACAGCAATATGAAATGATGCCTGTGTACGTAGATTCCTTACATGTTAAAAGGGCATACTAAAAATATATGCGGACGATTTTACTGTAGTATTGGACAATGTAGTATACTCAGAAATACATGTTATATCTTTGAACAGCTTGACAGAGGAGCAAGTTTAAGAATGTACGCAAGAAAAACGAAACGGGTTATGTTGGTATAAAATACACCAATATTCTCAGTAACGCATGTAGGTCAAATCGAAAGAGGTAAACAGTTCAAGTATATAGAAACACCAAGTACACAGAGAAGGTAATTCAAGGAAATTAGTTACAAAAATATGCCATACATACATGAAATGAAAAGAGACTACAGAATAAGTGAGTAAATGTATAATAAAATGTGGATATTGAGAAATGCAAAAAATACGCAATACAATACGGCATTGAAACCAGAGACCATTATGCAAGATAGTCCTTAACTATGACGTATACTTCATAACAATTAGACGTAACGGATAAAATGAGAATGAGGAACATTAAATATTCATTGTGAAGAGAAGAAGCCTGGAAATTAAGATGTCATGATTAGTAAAGCGGTCATAAGTCAGAAGATTTTTGATTTTAAACAACACAGTTCTTTACTAGGCATAGGACTTCTGGAGGTGGTAGGAGGCCGTTGCCTTAACCCAACCTTTAAGCTGACTCACACGGCCAGTTACAGGAGATTTACAGTTTAACGTGGATCCCGAACCACGCTGCAGTTAGGCATTCTTCAGATTAACAAATGTTGCCAGAGTTGAAAGAAGTGATATGTGCCAGATAAAAGTCATACAGCTGACCGGGGATCGAATCCGAAGCCTTAGGAATTATAGTCTAGCACATTACCAGTAACCCACTTTTTTTCTTTCACTCAAGGAAAACATGCTACAACCGTATTTCCCTGAACGTTCTCTTCTTCGTCCTCGGAAGACGTGAGGAAATCTCACATTTCTGAATACCGAACGTAAATAAACACAATACTTATTTATGGGTCTTCTGCTGTTACAGGAAATTCAGAAATTAGAGTGAGAAAATTCATATACATCTACATCTACATCTACATGACTACTCTGCAATTCACATTTAAATGCTTGGCAGACGGTTCGTCGAACCACTATCATACTATCTCTCTACCATTCCACTCCCGAACAGCGCGCGGGAAAAACGAACACCTACACCTTTCTGTTCGAACTCTGATTTCTCTTATTTTATTTAGATTATCATTCCTACCTATGTAGGATGGGCTCAACAAAATATTTTCGCATTCGGAAGAGAAAGTTGGTGACTGAAATTTCGTAAATAGATGTCGCCGCGACGAAAAACGTCTTTGCTATAATGACTTCCATCCCAATTCGCGTATCATATCTGCCACACTCTCTCCCCTACTACGTGATAGTACAAAACGAGCTGCCTTTTTTGCACCCTTTCGATGTCCTCCGTCAATCCCACCTGGTAAGGATCCCACACCGCGCAGCAATATTCTAACAGAGGACGAACGAGTGTAGTGTAAGCTGTCTCTTTAGTGGACTTGTTGCATCTTCTAAGTGTCCTGCCAATGAAAGGCAACCTTTGGCTTGCCTTCCCCACAATATTATCTATGTGGTCTTTCCAACTGAAGTTGTTCGTCATTTTAACACCAAGGTACTTAGTTGAATTGACAGCCTTGAGAATTATACTACTTATCGAGTAATCGAATTCCAACGGATTTGTTTTGGAACTCATGTGGATCACCTCACACTTTTCGTTATTTAGCGTCAACTGCCACCTGCCACACCGTACAGCAATCTTTTCTAAATCGCTTTGCAACTGATACTGGTTTTAGTATGACATTACTAGACGGTAAATTACAGCATAATCTGCGAACAACCTAAGAGAACTGCTCAGAATGTCACCCAAAGTCATTTATATAGATCAGGAACAGCAGAGGTCCCAGGACGCTTCCCTGGGGAACACTTGATATCACTTCAGTTTTACTCGATGATTTGCCGACTATTACTACGAACTGCGACCTTCCTGACAGAAAATCACGAATCCAGTCGCACAACTGAGACGATACCCCATAGGCCCGCAGCTTGATTAGAAATCGCTTGTGAGGAACGGTGTCAAAAGCTTTCCAGAAATCTAGAAATACGGAATCAACTTGAGATCCCCTGTCGATAGCGGCCATTGCTTCGTGCGAATAAAGAGCTAGCTGCGTTCCACAAGAACGATGTTTTCTGAAACCATGCTGATTACGTATCAATAGATCGTTCCCTTCGAGGTGATTCATAATGTTTGAATAGAGTACATGCTCCAAAACCCTACTGCAAACCGACGTCAATGATATAGGTCTGTAGTTAGATGGATTACTCCTACTACCCTTCTTAAACACTGGTGCGACCTGCGCAATTTTCAAATCTGTAGATACAGATCTAACGGTGAGCGAGCGGTTGTATATGAGTGCTAAGTAGGGAGCTATTGTATCAGCGTAATCTGAAAGGAACCTAATCGGTGTACAATCTGGACCTGAAGACTTGCCCGTATCAAGCGATTTGAGTTGATTCGCAACCCCTAAGGTATCTACTTCTAAGAAACTCATGCTCGTGTTTCAAATTCTGGAATGTTCCATTCATCTTCCCTGGTGAAGGAATTTCGGAAAGCTGCGTTCAATAACTCCGCTTTAGCGGCACAGTCGTCGGTAACAGTACCATCGGCACTGCGCAGCAAATGTATTGACTGCGTCTTGCCGCTTGTGTACTTTACATACGACCAGAATTTCTTCGGATTTTGTACCAAATTTCGAGACAATGTTTCGTTGTGGAACCTATTAAAGGCGTCACGCATTGAAGTCCGTGCCAAATTTCGCGCGTCTGTAAATTTTAGCCAATCTTAGGGATTTCGCGTTCTTCTGAACTTCGCATGCTTTTTCCGTTGCCTCTGCAACAGAGTTCGGATCTGTTTTGTGTATCACGGAGGATCAGTTCCATCTCTTACCAATTTATGAAGTATGAATCTTTCAATTGCTGTTGCTACTATATCTTTGAATTTGAGCCCCACCTCGTCTACATTTGTATAGTCAGTTCGGAAGGATTGGAGATTGTATCTTAGGAAGGTTCCTAGTGACACTTTATCCGCTTTTTTAAATAAAATTATTTTGCGTTTGTTTCTGGTGGATTTGGAAGAAACGGTATTGCGCCTAGCTACAACGACCTTGTGATCACTAATCCCTGTATCAGTCATGATGCTCTCTATCAGCTCTGGATTGTTTGTGGCTAAGAGGTCAAGTGTGTTTTCGCTACCATTTACAATTCGCGTGGGTTCGTGGACTAACTGCTCGAAATAATTTTCGGAGAAAGCATTTAGGACAATCTCGGAAGATGTTTTCTGCCTACCACCGGTTTTGAACAAGTATTTTTGCCAACATATCGAGGGAAGGTTGAAGTCCCCACCAACTATAACCGTATGAGTGGGGTATTTATTTGTTACGAGACTCAAATTTTCTTTGAACTGTTCCGCAACTATATCATCAGAGACTGGGGGTCGGTAGAAGGAGCCAATTATTAACTTAGTTCGGCTGTTAAGTATAACCTCCACCCATACCAATTCGCACGGAGTGTCTACTTCGACTTCACTACAAGATAAACCACCTCTGACAGATACAAACACTCCACCACCAATTCTGCCTACTCTATCTTTCCTGAACACCGTCTGAGACTTCGTAAAAATTTCTGGAGAATTTATTTCAGGTTTTAGTCAGCTTTCTGTAGCTATAACGATTTCCGCTTCTGTGCTTTCTATTAGCGCTTGAAGCTCATGGACTTTCCCAGCACAACTACAACAATTTACAACTACAATTCCGACTGTTCCTTGATCCAAGCACGTCCTGTATTTGCCATGCACCCTTTGAGTTTGCAGCCCACCCCGTACTTTCCCGAGGCCTTCTAACCTAAAAAACCGCCCAGTCCACGCCACACAGCCTTGCTACCCGTGTAGCCGGCAGCTGAGTGTAGTGAACTCCTGACCTATTCAGCGGAACCCGAAACCCCACCTCTCTATGGCGCAGGTCAAGGAATCTGCAGCCAACACGGTCGCAAAACCGTCTGAGCCTCTGATTCAGACCCTCCACCCGGCTGTGCACCAAAGGTCCGCAGTCGGTTCTGTCAACAATGCTGCAGATGGTGAACTCTGCCTTCATCTCGTAAGCAAGACCGGCAGCCTTCACCAAATCAGATAGCCGCTGGAATCCAGAGAGAATTTCCTCAGATCCAAAGCGACACACATCATTAGTGCCGACATGTGCCACCACCTGCAGCTGGCTGCACCCTGTGCTTTTCAAGGCTTCCGGAGGGACCCTTTCCACATCAGGAATGACTCCACCTGGAATGCACACGGAGTACATACTGGATTTCTTCCCCTCCTTAGCCGCCATACCCCTAAGGGTCCCCATTACGCGCCTAACATTGGAGCTCCCAACTACCAATAAGCCCACCCTCTGTAATTGCCCGTACCTTGAAGACTGAGAATCATCCTCTGAAACAGGGCAGGCAGCTGCATCTGGCTCAGCCAGAGACAGTGCCTGAAACTTGTTTGTCAGACGCACCGGGGAGGCTTTCTGATCAGCCTTCGGGGACGTCTTTCGCTGGCCGTTCAAAACAAAAGACAGACGACTACGCGAATTTACACTATTCAGGTCAATCATATGCCAATGCTGTTCGCAGGTACGTTTTGGACAGAAATGTTACGCTTCTCATAAAATCGGCCTTTCACTGTTGCTGATGGACATAGTTCTGGTAATCCTTTACACGCCTTGGAACGACCTCCAAATCAACCACAGGCGAGGGCTCAGCCCCACTGCGGGCAGCAACCGGGGCAACCACAGCGGCAGACCGATCTGGGGACAGACGGGACGAGGTTGATATCCCCGTGATAACCAAGTCCGGCTCCCCACAGTAGTGCCCATTGGCAATAGCCTCAATCTGCGCGACCGAAGTCAGCGCCGCTTGCAGCTGTGAGCGAAGGGATGCCAACTCAGCCCTCATCCGAACACAGCAATCACAGTCCCTGTCCATTCTAATCGATGTTGAACAACAGTTACTGAAACACGAGTCAGTGCCTAGATAACGCAAGGGAAACACGCAAAGAATGTATTACCTAACCTGTACAAATGCCTAACGACTGCTCAACAATCTGCCTGAATTTACGATTACAGTAACTAAAACTCGAAATTACACCTCCTATACGAAACTCTCACGCAATTTAAGTAAGAATCTATGAAGTAAACAATAAAGGGCGATGCTACAACTCTCAAATACTATAATACGCCCGAAATTTATGAATTAAACAATGCAAGTACCCAAAAACGCGCAAAGAAATTAAGAATTAAACTTTGGAACAAATAAGTAAGCTAGGGGTATACGACTTGCTGCTGTAGCTGCTTATCCAACGGCGGCAGGGAGCACACTGGCTGTGACCAACCGACACTGGCCGTTCAAAACAAAAACAGAAAACAGACGACTACGCGAATTTACACTGCCAATGCTGTTCGCAGGTACGTTTCGGACAGAAACGTTACTCTTCTCATAAAATCGGCCTTTCACTGTTGCTGATGAACATAGCTCTGGTAATCCTTTATACAAGTGTGTGTCGTGTGCAGGGGGCAGGAGATGCAATTCCCGACCAAACAAAGCTAGCCATGGTGTCTTGCAGTGAAAAATAATTTCCAGTGTAGTCATAGTATCAATTTGTCCGTAATACCAGTTTTTTTGGGTAAGGAGACGTCCTTGTTATTGTAATTAACTTCGTCCTCGTCCGACTCCAAATGTGTATAGGTTCAGGACAAAGAAAGTAGCGGGCAATGTCGACTACCTGGTTGCAGGAACCACAACATGCTCTTGGTAACAATTTTAGTTTAAATCACCAACTTTGACTCCAAACGGAACCGTTGTGCTCAGTAACTTCATATTAGTATAAGCAAGGGTAGGGATACAGAAATCAGACTCTATCCTACTGTTTTTTTTTTTTTTTTATTATTCTTGCATATTCACAGTGCAGCTATAAGTAGCCAACTTGAGGGCATTTGAGTGAGTTATAATCCAACAATCTCCCAGCAATATATGCTACCATACGACTTCATTGAAGTACAGCCAACCGCGCGACCGCTACGGTCGCAGGTTCGAATCCTACCTCGGGCATGGATGTGTGTGATGTCCTTAGGTTAGTTAGGTTTAAGTAGTTCTAAGTTCTAGGGGACTGATGACCTCAGATTTTAAGTCCCATAGTGCTCAAAGCCATTTGAACAATTTTTGAAGTACAGCCAGAAGGAAATGGAAGTTGTTATTTACAAGTACAACAGCGTCTGTTTGCGTTATGTAGTGGCCATCATTCTGTACGTTAGCTGCGCTGTCACGGAGTAAGTATTGCTAAGTAGTATTTTTGGGTATGAAGCCGCCTCTGGACCTGTTCCCTTGCATAAGGCTTTGTGCATCTGACTGTACTGTATTTTGCTCCGTAAATCCTCCATATGATCTGGGTATCTTACCGAGCAGTCGAGACTATTAGGTGTTGCCATTAATATGCGACTTCACGTGGCAAAGATTGAGCCTATAATAAACGACCATTTAACTTCCTTTTTAATATGAGGGGAATGTTTCAGCATCACGTGGAAAGCGGAATGATCATAAAATGCCACTGCCCACAGTTCCGTTGCTTGGAGATGTTCTAGTGAGGAACTGTGTACGTATATCGTGCCAGTCCTGCTTTAGGACGCCGGGGTTATGTATGAATTTCATGTATGATGTGTGATGTTTGATGTATGAATTTATTACAGGGTCACGGTGGCTATACTATCAAATATCTTTGAGTCAAAGTTAATTTTTACGGTTTGTAGTTCTTCGTTAAATCTCATATTTGCTTCTTGGTGATCTCCGTAAAGGACACAATTGAAATCGATACCTATAACAATTGGTGTATGAAGATCGTTAAATAACTTGACTATCAACCAGTATAAAATTCCCTTATTGATAACTGAGCGGTGTTTTCCGATGGTGCATAAATGCTTGTAATCTGTGCGTTTTGAAGCTGAACCGGTGAGACCAAGAAGGGTAACATTTCACAGCACCCTGCTTTTGGAAAATGAAAAAAAAAATCATAGCAATCAAACTAAAAGTTGGATGAAGAAACTTACAGTGAGAAATTTGTGCATTACAACCACAACAGCAATATTCTTCTTGTGGTTTGCTTTTTAAATCTTTATTCAACTCAGATAGTTTTCAAAGTTTGTGAAATCGTCCACTTCCGGATCTTATCTGGATAAAATGGTAAGGATAATACACAAACAATTTTTTTCACCGTTAATTACAAGACGTTATTGCCTCAAAACAAAAAAAAAGTCGGTTATGTAAGTCATAGAGACATATTTAAATTTAAGAAAAGAAATAAATTCTTCACCTTTTGGGTTTTGTGGAGTGTCTTACACCTTCTCAGTCTCATCATCTTCATTCTGATTAGTGGTAGCCGTAGGCCACGATAAAATGTAGTTATAAAACTCTTTATGTATATCAGGCACATAATGTATTACTTTTGCAACATCTTCAAGTTTCTTCTTTTTAATGGGAATCTTTACATTATACACTTCTGCGACAGGTAGTTTTATTTTTGCCTCCTTTGTGCAGCTCGAAAACTTTACTGCTTGTACCATCTATAGCCTCTTCACTTAAGGTGCGTATACATCGGCCATATTTTAAAGTAGTATGTTGGTGCGTCACTCTATTGTTGGCTGCAATACATGGTAGTATTACGGTGGAGCCGTCGTATACTACTGATGGAACAGGCTGTTGCGGGTAGCTGCCAACGTACTGCCAAGGTTGTATCAGATTTGATTCTGTGAGCGAGTAGTTGTGCCCAGTAACTGTATCTTCTCTCATCAGGCGTAGTCTGGTGGAACACTAATTAATGGGTAGGTGGCCATGAGGAGATTTCGATTTTGAGAAGCGTTTAAAAACCATCGGGATTTGGCTACGATCAGTCGATCAGAAGAAACGCACAGATCCGACAATAACGACGTAGTTATGATTGCACTCCTTCTAAGTCGCATAAGAGTACAAAATTTCAAGAGACAAATACAAAGTATTTTCTGAAATATCACATGAAATAGTTGAAAGTTTATTAGTTATAAACCGTGTAAATTATGTGTATTTTATGTGAAACTTATGATAGAAAACACGAAAGTTGGAACTTAAATAGCGGCAACTACTTATTCACAACCGATGAAAATGAGTTACATGTTTGCTTCTGTTACTGTCCTTCAAAGTAGTCACCAGCGTTGTGTAGATCCTAGTTGCCAGCGATGTGGAAGGCGTAGTATACCGTTAACAGAGCATGTTCTGTTGATGGTGAGAATGGAGCGGTCTACGGCCTGTCGAATCTCTGAAACAGCTCTGAAGCGAATGCCACGAAGTGGTTCCTTCATCTTCGGAATCAAATCAAAGTCACAATGACTTAAGTCTGTGGAGTATGGTGGATGGTACAGTACTTCCAAGTCCCATAGACCGAACAGAGCAGCCAAGGCTAGCGATGTATGCGTCCGCGCATTGTCGTGCAAAATGATGGGTGGGTTGCGCAGAAAGTGTCACCAATTCATTCACAAAGCAGGTCGCGGGCGATTCTCCACAAAAGGAACAGTAATACTGTGCACTGACAGTCTGCCGTGGAGGAACGTAAAGCGTTAGGATAACACCTTCACAAAAATGGTTCAAATGGCTCTAAGTACTATGAGACTTAACATCTGAGGTCATCATTCCCCTAGAATGAGAACTAATTAAACCTAACTAACCTAAGGACATCACACACATCCATGCCCGAGGCAGGAAACGAACCTACGTCCGTAGCAGCAGCTCGGTTCCGGACTGAAGCGCCTAGAACCTCTCCCCCACAACGGCCAGCTAACACCATCGCACTCGTACACGAGAATCACCATAACTTTAGACCACTCCATTCGCACCATCAGCAGAACAGGCTCTGCTAACGGTATACTACGCCTTCCACATGACTGGCAACGGGTCCTACAAAGCGCTGCTGACTACTATGAAGGACAGTAACATGTGCAGACGTGTAACTCTTCTGCATCGGTTGTGAATAAATAGTTGCCACTATTTAAGTTCCAACCCTCATATATCAAAGTAGAAAGATTTCTAGTCCTATTGACATACCGCTGCTGGTACGGTAACTTTTTTTCCCTTATTGATTTTCAATTCACCTTTCACCCCACAGAGGGGGAGGGGCGGGCGGACAACAGCTTAATACGCTGCTCTACAGCTGAGAGAAGAGTTAAACAAACAATGGTAAGATAGCAAACAATATAAAAATGCGATAAAACGGTGAATTGGTTAATAACACTAAAATGGCGGAAAGTTGCGGAATTCAAAATATAAAAACACGGCGTTGACGATGCGGATGAAGGCACACAGTAAATAGACAGGCGCAATTAAAAAACAGGGCAACAGTCTGGTGTCTCTTCACACGAGATAAAAAACACAACAGCCGATAGTGTGGTGGCTGTTCACAACAGTGACAGGGGACGCACACCACTGAACATTCACTGGGAACAGCACTGTAGGCGACAAGGCAGCAGATGGGGGCAGGGGGAGGACCTGGACCGATGAGGGGGATAAACGGGGGGGGGGGGGAGCGGAAAAAAACGAAGGGGTGAGCCAATGAAGGAAGAGGACATACAGAAAGGGGGGAGCAGAGTGGACACGGGAAGGAGTGGGGAAGACAGTGTAGGGGAAAACAAAAGGACTCGGGGAGAGAAGGGGGTCAAAGAGAGGATAGATGGGGAAGAACAGGGTGTAATGGGGGGAGAGGGAGTCCAGGAAGAGGGATGGAGAGGGAGGTGAGGATCAGGGTTGATAAGAGGGATAGGTGACAGGGCTTCGTCTGGGAGAGGGAGTTGATGGAAGCCACCTTGGGAGTCAAGAGAGGCAACGATGGAATGAGGGGGATCAAGGCGGCGAGAAGTGTAGAGGAAGTGGATAGGAAAAGAAGTAAATAGGGAAAGGATCTGCGTGAGGGATGGGAGTTGTATGCAGAAGGCGAAACGGAGTGCATGGCGCTCAAGCATCTGGATGGAGTTTTGAGAGGGTGGATATCAATGCGGGACTGGCACAACAGAAGATGGGACAGACTAAGGATTTGTAGGTGTGCAGGATGGTAGAGGGGTTCAACACCCATGTCTGGCCAGAGAGGAGTTTAATGAGTCGGAGGCAGTTGTAGGCTTTGGATTGGATAGAGTGGAGATGAGAGAGCCAGGTGAGATGACGGTCAATGGCAAGGCCAACGTAGGTGAGGGTGGGGGAGAGACGGACAGGATGGTACGGTAACTTAAAACGCCACTCTCGTATGTTGCACATCCTTTACCTGAGCCAAGTATGTGTGGTATCGTAGCAGTCATAAACCACCGGAGGTGGCACCTGGTGATCGTTGGCAACACTTCGCCTGAATTCCGCGGACGGCAATGGCGGTTGCGCAAGACGACGTCGCGGCTAATGATGCACGTCCGCCGGGTGTGGTCTCCATCGACTGTCGACAAGAGCGACCCCTGCGGATTGAATGAAGTGCAACCATGCAGCGGCCAAACAACAGTTCAGTTGTTCCTGTGCTACAGAGGAAGAGATGGCATAGCGTCCTGCCTATCAAACTGTGTGTTTCGTGTAGTAGACTTCTGTGAGATTTGAAAATTGATAGGGAATGGTACTACAGGAATGAATCAAGTTAAGTAAAGAGTCAATTACAGCTTATTGATACGATGTTATAGCATGTACAGCGGCTAGCCAGTGAGCGTCACCGCTTGTAATTCTGAAGAAAACCTTCTGGCAGACTCAGATTTTGCGTCGTTTTCAAGGCTACAGTGAACTCTCAGACTGTAGTTCACCGATACTTTGCCTGTTGGCTCAGTCTCGCAGTCCATTACTGCAGGCTGACAATAATCAATCACGGGTGGTGGTCCCAAAGGCTCATCAACAACAGGCGCTTCACTTGCTCCACCAAGGTTACTGGGGTGTTATTCGAACCAAACAATTATGACATTGTACGTAGCAGAAAACTGATTCACTTGCTGAACGGATGATGTCGCAGTGTCTCGAAGCACAAGTTGCCCACCACCTCCCCCCGTCCCCTCTCCCCTCACCATTCAGTTCTTTGACAGGCCTTAGCATCGGGCACTGGTAACTGCTGCATTTGGATTTTGCCGGCATTTATTGGAATAACCACTGGCTCATTGTCATTGATGCATTCAGCAATTTCCTTTTGTGATTCGCATGTTCTCGACTACGAAGCTTCAGACTCGATCGTCAGATTTTTGCTGGGAAAGATTACACGCAGTGACTGTGACAGACAATGCACCACATTCTGTTGCCACAGATTTTGGTTAGTTTCACAAACCCTACGGCATCACGCACGTCAGGAGTGCGCCTTTTCACTCACAGTCAAACCAGGATGCGGAACGCTTTTTTTCGCAAGTTTAAGCAACAAATGGACAATCATCGGCCGTCCTGCACGTGGGATCACGCTCTGTTGCTTTTCTTGTCAACTTACCACTCCCAGCCCCGCAACGGCGGGTCACCAGCGGAGTTGTTGCATGGACAGCACCACCGCACTTTCTGTCAGTTCCTGTATCCTCCACGGCGGCCAATGCCGTATTTACTACGGCATTCTAAGCATCAGCCGGCCGAGGTGACCGAGCGGTTGTAGGTGCTACAGTCTGGAACCGCGCGACCGCTACGGTCGCAGGTTCGAATCCTACCTCGGACATGAATGTGTGTGATGTCCTTAGGTTAGTTAGGTTTAAGTAGTTTTAAGTTCTAGGGGACTGATGACCTCAGAAGTTAAGTCCCGTAGTGCTCAGAGCCATTTGAACCATTTTTTCTAAGCATCACATCAACAATTTGGTATTTCTCGGGATGTTTGGCGTCCGCAAGCGATTTCAGTTGTAAGGCAATTCCATGTTTTTTATTTATCCAGGATACAGGTAATTTCCTGCGGCGACATCAGAATGAAATTATTTTGCGTAAATAGTGTGATCCTGCTGCCGACTTCGCTCTTGCAGATTCTGTGGTTGCCCAGTTCCCACAGCTGCCATCATCTTCAGCACAATGGGCTCCGCTCCGACTGTCCCGCACCAGGAACCTACCGACGTAGACATCCCATCACGGACGTCTCAATGCCTACAGCTTCCGAGCTTCCGTCGCTATGGTATGGACCCCTCTTCCCAGTGGTCACCCGGGTGGCGGGGTGGGGGGGGGGGGAGGGGGGCATGGAGGAATGGGAGACATGGAGTGTGCCGCTGCAGACGCCTCTCCAGTCGTTGCGTCCCACTTGTTATTTGGTCGTACGCCTCAGGAGGTGGGTGGGCATCCTCCGATCGGGTTTTCTGCTGGTGGCTTCAATCTGTCGCAAGTCGTATGCCGGACACGGACAGGAACTCGGCATCAGCCTCAGTTTCGGCTCCCATCTTCTCTTTGCCACATGCATCCTGCCTTCCCCCCCCCCCCCCCCCCCCCGCCGTACCATCCCGTCATGTCAGGTCAGCGCAATCGCGACTACTACGCCAGGGAGTTTGGGGGAAGGGGCGTGGTGGTGTTTTGCAATCGGTACCACCGCGGAGGCGGCACTCGGCGATGGACACCGACAGCGTCGCGAAAGGCGACGCCGCGACCAGTGATGGGCGCCCGCCAGGTCTGGCCTCCATCGGCTGTCGACAGGACCGATCTCGGTGGACTGAATAAAATGCAGCTACGCAGCTGCTAAAGGACAGTTGACTTGGTCGTGGGATAGAGAGTAAGGACCGAGCGGGGTGGCGCAGTGGTTAGACACTGGACTCGCATTCGGGAGGACGACGGTTCAATCCCGCGTCCGGCTATCCTGATTTAGGTTTTCCGTGATTTCCCTAAATCGCTCCAGGCAAATGCCGGGATGGTTCCTCTGAAAGGGCACGGCCGACTTCCTTCCCCATCCTTCCCTAATCCGATGAGACCGATGACCACGCTGTCTGGTCTCCTTCCCCAAAACCAACCAACCAACCAGAGAGTAAGGACCAATCAGACTGTGTGTTTGTTTCTGTAGTAGATTGCTGTGAGACTTCTACCTGGATACGCAACTGTATTCCCGGGCTCAATCAAAGTTAAGTAGAGATTCAATTACAGATTGTTGGTGTGCATTAATGGTGTTGCTCTTATCCAGTCCCCTACCGCGTCAGTTTGCTGCTCTGCTACTCCTGACCATATGTCTTCCTTAGTCGCTATCACACAGAGGTACACCACAATATGTAACCATTTTAATAGAAATGTTAGTAAGTTAAATATTTAGTAAAATGTTTCATAATTTTTAACTATGTTCGAGTCGAAAGTGTGCGGTAATAGCCAATATCACTTTGTAGTTCACACAACTACTACCATGTATAACTGTAAAACATCAGTGGCGGCCGCGGTGGTCTCGCGCTTGTAGGCGCGCAGTCCGGAACCGCGCGACTGCTACTGTCGCAGGTTCGAATCCTGCCTCGGGCATGGATGTGTGTGATGTCCTTAGGTTAGTTAGGTTTAAGTAGTTCTAAGTTCTAGGGGACTGATAACCACAGCAGTTGAGTCCCATAGTGCTCAGAGCCATTTGAACCATATTTTAAAACATCAGTCACTGTTTCGGTTACCACCACCTTATTCTAACGTGCATATTTTTGTAAGAAAAGTAAAACAAAATGGTAAAACATACAAATTGTAAAATAAAGTTAATTAGTCTCAAGGAACACCTGATGAAGACAACGAGCTATCATGTCGGGTAGACGTGGACCACCGACAGAACAGCCGATCTCAACGAGATGACAAGTTAATACGTGTTGTTGACGCGTCACAGCATCACACATATGATGAGGAAGCTGCAGAAAGGTATGACGTACACTGAAGTCAGTTGTGTCGTAACTGTAAAAATCGGCCTTACTGTGAACTCAGACTTTGACATTAATAGTCCAGTCGTGTCTTTGTGCATATGTAAGCAGTATTGATGTTTTAACTTACTTTTACTAGTATGTATTTTAAAACTGATTCGCATATAAAGCTTATAAAACTATACATTTAATGAGGCATGCATGCCACTTACTTTTACTAGTATGTATTTTCAAACTGACTCGCATTTAAAGCTTATAAAACTATACATTTAATGAGGCATGCATACCACTTGATTGTAACTGTTTATTCATACATCTTTCGCATTAAAGATGGCCACACAGTGACCAAAATTCGGATATGCCATTAACATGATTTGTAACTGGTTGCTGTACCCTTGATTGCTTGGACTGTCAAAGAGTTGGTGATATTGTCCATCAAGGGTGGAGAATATTTCGCACGGCTGTGCCACGCCTACGTCAGTCGTTGCCTCTATGTGGATGCCTCCCTCTCACCCTCTGCCTTGCTTACTCTTCTTCATGCTGACAGCTCTGCAGTGCGAAGTGCAACCGAAATGATGTCGTTCCACGGGAACGACATCATTTCGGTTCCATTCAAAATGTGACGTGCTTACACAGACGCACTAGATGGTTGTTCCGTACAAGAATGTAAAAGTGATCAAGAGAGACAGCCGTGAAATCTGTGAATGTGATACACACATCTACGGCTGGATTTTGGAGAACAAAAAAATGAAATATACAAACACCGAAATGTGAAGGACTTCCTCGCTGCTACTATATTAGAAACTTTGCAGTAGCGAACCACAGCTGCAGTCCACATTTTAACTACGCTGCTTCTATACTCTACTTTTCGCGTCCCATACCTCTGGTCACTGGTGTACTGGAGCTATGAAATTCATAGTTTCTCTCTATACTGTTGAAACTCAGTAAACTATTAACGAAACATTTGGTAATCACTTTAAACTATTTAAAAGAAGCCTCGAGTACCTCCAAAGCGTTGCAGACGCCTTGTACTAAGAGGAATATCGATGGCAAGTACACTTTATCGAGGTACATCAAACTTCTGTATGAACCAGCAGTAGCGAAAACCTGAAGGTGATAGACAGGCTGGTTGAAACTGGGATACCGTCTTCCATACTGGTGTTGTTCTTATCAATTCTCCGAGAAATTAAATTTAAGCAATATATACAAAATCATGTTTCGGCATTCTGCATTATGTATACAATCTTGTTTCAGTTCACTAGTTTAGTTTTCGGAAGCTGTTCGCTTGCTTAAAGAAGGAACACACCCGTTAAACCCGATTTCTCTTTTTCTTGCTATTTATTTGGTCAAATATTTGAGTGGAGAGAAAACAAAACTGCCTAGCAATTACGCAATGGATTTTGGTCTGAATTCTTGAAGCCAAGCTAATAGTGGGAAATGGAAAAAAATGGGATATCAAATTAAGCAGCATGAGTGACGTTTTGCGCATAAGGTTTAATTGACTCAACGTAATATGGGTAATTAAAAATAACTTATTTCCTGATTTGAGAGAAAATTGCCGGCCGGAGTAGCCGAGCGGTTCTAGGCGCTACAGTCTGGAACCTCGCGACTGCTACGGTCGCAGGTTCGAGTCCTGCCTCGGGCATGGATGTGTGTGATGTCCTTAGGTTAGTTAGGTTTAAGTAGCTCTAAGTTGTAGGGGGCTGATGACCTCAGAAGTTAAGTCCCATAGTGCTCAGAGCCATTTGAACCATTTCAGAGAAAATTGTTGTTCGGATTTTCATAGCCAAACGAAGAATGGGAAATGGACAAAAGGAGTATCATTCATTCCGAAAAAAAGACATAAAAATAAAAAATGGAAAAAATTATAAGTTTGGTATTGAACTTCAAATTCGTCCACCTCGGTAGTTGCGCGGTGAGCATTCGGGCCTGGATTCGATTCCTTACCGGGTCGGAGATTTCCTCCCGCTCTGGTCTGCGTGATGTGTTGTGCTTACGTTCGTATTATCGTAATTGACATTACACTCTTCAGAGGACAGTTTTTGCATGTCCCGTAAGCCAATAAAAAAAAGAACTCTAAATTCTCAATTCTCATTTACTGTACTTGATTTTGAGCATTATTCAAAGCCACGTCAGATGTTTCTCTGATTTAGTTCTTCCTTTTATAAAAAATCATTTCACAAAAACCTGGACTGGTTTTTTTCTTAAATTTTTATTTTCTATTGAAATGCAAATGCTGGAGACACACACTTACTCCCAGGATCTTGCTATCGTCCATTTCGCTGCCATAGTGTGGCGCCTATCACCACTCTTGGCCCCAAAATGTGTTGGCGCAAATATTACCGGCCCTTGTAGCCTGACAACAGTAACTCGCAAATTGCTGTGCATGTATCGGCAATTCCTCTGGTCGTATTGTTTGGGATCTGTATGGTCAGAAACATGTAGTTCTACTTCTACATCGATACTGTACAATCCATGTTACCGCTCATGGAGGAAGGTATCCCGTACCAATACTAATCGTTTCCTTTCCTGTTCCACTCGCAAACAGAGCGAGGGGAAACCGACTGTATATATGCCTTCGTATGAGCCTTAATTTCTCGTCTTATCTTCGTGGTCCTTACGCGCAGTGAATGTTGGAGGCAACAGAATTGTTCTGTTGTCAGCTTCGTATACTTAATCTCTAAATTTTATCAATAGTGTCATTCGAAAAGAATTTCACCTTCCCTCCAGGGAATCGGATTTGAGTTCCCGAAACATCTTCGATGCGCTTGATTGTCGTTGGAACCTACCTAACAAATCTAGCAGCCTGCCTCTGAATTAATCCAACCTGTTGCGGATCCCAAACCCTCCATTAGTACTCAAGAATAGGTTCCACTAGCGTCCTATGTGCGGTCTCCTTTAAAGACGAACAGCACTTTCCTAGAATTCTCCCAATAAACCGAAGTCGACCATTCGCCTTTACTACCACAAATCCCACATGCTCGCTTCGTTTCACATCGTGACTGTGACAAGCAGGACACCACTAAAGCTGTAGCCGAACATTATCGGCTTGCTATTGTAACAACAACAATGCTGTACTATTGTGCATATAAATAATATTTTTCATCTGATTTTTCGATAAATTAGTGTAATTGATGTTCTGATTTCACTTCTTTTTTGTTTCATGTCATTGTGTTAAGAAAACTGTAAACAAATTTCAATGTGAATATTAATGTTTATGTCAAATGTCAAGCAATATTGTAATAGAATTGAAAGGTAACAAATGTTGAAACTGTTGTAACATGTTTAAAATTGTAACTGTGCGTCTGGTCCATACGTAGGCAATGTTTTAGGATATGTAGAATGCAAAACCTCCGGTGAATACCCTGTCTATAGGGGAGCGGTAAAAGGTGGATGGCAGGCGAGCGCGGGAAAATGCACGCGGGCAATGTACGGCACAACCGGCTCAGCAGTTGTGGTTGGAGTTTGGCACTGGTTTGAGTAACACCTTCTGGAGCGAGGAGGCTCTCCTGGAAGACGTAGTTTCATTGAGCCTCGGGTATGCCGTTCCAACGCCCACACAGCATGGCAAAATTCCATAGGCACTAAACGGAAAAGTATGGCGACGCTAAGAAGAATTAAAGTGCCGATACGTCAAGAGCCATAGCTGTGGTTTTATGAGTGCTCTGTGCCTCGCCATCTTGCCGCTTGCCAACCTCCGCGTCGATACAAACAGGTTGAAACTTTTAGTACTGTATTCGTGTGGACCAGTGTTACTTTTGTTCCATACTGTTCAATAACAACTTAAATTTTAGCAGAACTGTCCTATCATTTAATTATCCTCACAACTAACCTAGATAGGGTCCTTTCCAAATGTTGTGCAATCCGAGTGTCGCTAAATGAAAAATTAAATTTTGTGTTAATAATAATTACTTGCAGACCTAACTATGTAAGAATGGTGTTTAAAGAACTGTTTTGTTAATGAACAAGTAAATGAATAACGAAGGTCTGACAAAGTTGGAAGATAACTTTGATATTGATATAGTAATGAAGTTTAATTATTTCGAGACAGATATAATGGTATTTAAATGAGCAGGAAATAAGATAAAAAGAGTAGAAACTCATATATTGGAAATCTTGAGCGCATAATGATTTCAATAATCAATTTTTTTAACACAGTAATCATAACAGTTTCAGGGTCCCCCCCCCCCTTTTTATTCATTTGAATTCTGAAGTGTTCTGAACTGATTTGACCAGCAAAGTTAAAGTCAATATAAAGGCCAAAATTTATCAGTGTTTTACCTTTATCAAAATTGACATTGTGTGTGTGATTGGAAAGTGCTATTTCTAGGGTAACCTATGCCCGATTTTAATCAGATCAATAGACAGTACGAAGTTTTGCAGTAAACATTATAGTATAGTGTTATGTATTTATGGTTTATCCATATCAGTACAGAAAGTGAAATTATCAGTTCAATAGATTTTCTGGTTCTAAAATTCTACTATATTATGCAGTGTTACTACTTGTTGCGTTGCACGAATATCTGCCAACTTGTACAGGGAAGAAACTCAGTTAATGCCTAATTAGGCTGGAGACCGTATTATTAAAAAATTAGTAGCATCTTCTGTGTTGCTTTTTGCCCATGATGACGTGTAGTTGTTTTCGGAGTTATTTGACGTATCATTATTATTACAGAGTGGGTGTAAGTCTGATTTGCCTCCATGCAGGCACACGCGGCCAATATCTATACAAATATCCTGTCTCGTAAGGTACGCCCCACTCACTTACCATAGTACAGGCTTTAATGAGTATTGTGTGCCCTACGCACCCGTTACAAGTGGCTCCCGGTGACAGGACATCCAGTTGTTGTCGGTCACAAATTAACGTGAATACCGAACAGTGGATGTTCAGTGGCACAAATTGCAATATTATTTAGTAAAGTAAATAGCAGTGAACGTCAAGTACGGTAGTGGGGTGTAATTTGCGTTCAGTATGGACAAGAACCTAGCCACAGTAGATGCGCCGAGCGTAATGGACGATGCGGCTGGCAATGACAGGAGTTTACGCGGCCAGATAACAGATGGCGTTAGCGGAAGACAATTGGCGTACATACAATATCACGAACATGTTAACGAACAGATTGAAATGTCGAGATTGCCTAGAACACAGCAAGGAATAAAGCAGGAAGTAGAGGATGACTTTGTAGATGATAGTGGGTACGTGAACGAATCCAATGACATGTTTGATTCACCACAGATAAAGAAAGAACCGAAAGAAAATTTTGAAATAGGATCGGAATACACCGAATCCGTAGAACAAAACAGTGTGAAAATTTTAAGCATGAACGACTTATTTGAACGATTAACCAAACAAATTGCAGGACAGAGTGAGCAGCTCAAAACACAGAATGATCAGCTTAAAACACACGTTGATGAGCAGCTTAAAACACAAGTTGGTCAGCTTAAAGCACAGGTCCAAGAACAAGGAATTAAAATTAGTAAACAAATAGAACAGGTAGAACAAAAAAGTGGGTAATTTAAGCTCTGTAGTAAATACTATGAAGTTTGAAATTGACGCAATTAATAAAAATATGAATACTATGCAGGGGGAAATTGACGACATTAACAGTAGGTTTGATGTTGAAATTCTCAAAATCCAAGAGAAAGTAGAGCCTCTAGTTGAAACAAAAGTAGGCGAAAAGGTTTTCGGTCTTAAAACTGAGATCGTAAACGAATGCCAACATGGAATCTCACAGTTGAAAAAGGTGTTTTCAGATACTGAAAAAAATTTAGGCGAAAAAGTTACCGGATGTGTACAAAAGAGTGAAGAAAATACATCGAAAATTCAAGGCAAAATTTTCGATCTCGAGAGTAAAATCAAAGAAAGACTTGGTGTTGTCTGTAATGGCACGCCACTTACGAAGCTGTTGGAAGGTGACGAACGCTTCGATCCCGCCAAGAAATATAACGGATGACTTCCGTTGGATTTCATCAAAAATTGCAACAGAATGTTTCCTGAACACTTGTCTGGTCAGGAGAACATAAACGTAGTAATTAGCACCTTAGCAGGTGACGCTAAGCGCAGGGGAATTAACTTGAATACCGAACTAATGACGTTCGAAGAGTTTAAACAAAAGGTTACGGAAGAATACTGGTCCGAACACAAACAGGATCATTTGTGGCGCGAGTTTATCATGGCCAAACTTCATGATAACAGGGGCAGAAATTCTTGAAAGATTTCTGAGAATATTGGTACCGAAAGTTGACACATTTAAGAAGAAGAAGATCCGATTCTGAAATCATATGGGAGCTATATAAAAAGCTTCCAGAAGAATCGAAGAAACTGATTTCCACGAACGCTGCAGGCCAAACGGAAGCGGACAGAACATACCGGCCCCGATTTAAGAAATGTTACCGGACTGACAGTAAAGTTATGAGACAGCTTAGAGACAGGCGTGGAACGATGCAACGTGTTGTTGCAAAACAAGCGTCAGGTGCGAGCGCAGATGACTCATCTTCGCCATGCAGAGCGCTACATGTTAACAGGCGAGTGGAGCATCAGAGGGTAACGGCCCAGCCTAGCAGAACAGCTGTTCAGAGAGAAGCCGCTAGCAATGTGGCAGCATTAGGTACGAACATTGCCGTAAGAGCTGGTGAATATATTACTAGTGGTAATTCCGTGGCGAAGGAAATGGTGGATGGAACAGTGGATACACAGAGAGGTGCGGTTGGCAGTGTTAACAATGAAGTAAATGGCGAGAATGAATTAGCAGAAGTAAGTAATTGGCGTGTGCAGATCGACGATCTGTACAAGGGCCTCAAGCAATGTGAGTGGGAGGATTTTAAGAAGCAGTATGAGGCTAGGAGGTTAATTAGTGAAAAAGGAGATAGTAGGGACGTCGATAAGGTGACATGGCCCGAATTTAGAGAGGAGAGAGTAAATAGCGCTGTGCAAAGTACGCGTGCTGCCGATAGGACGATGGTTAAAGATAGGAAGGAATTGGAGGATGAAATCCCAAGCATTGACGAGGAAGTAACTTCTGTTAACGATCCGCCAACAGTACAAGTTGTTACCGAAAGGCACCATGGGGAAGAGGCAGGTAATTACCTACGAGTAACGGAAGTTCACGAGGATTACACTAAATATGAAGTAACAGAGGATGTGAGTACAGGTGATAATGAGGCCGTTTTGCCTAAAGAGGATATTGAGTTAAAATCAAAGCCTGACGAAAATGCAGAGGAAGAACTTAGTGCCTGTCTCAGAAAAGCTTTTATGTTAGAACATGAAAGCGATCCAGAATGGTCGGATTCTGACGATAGGTCAGATGACGAGTATTTCGGTACTAGTGAAAATAATGGGAATAAAGCTAATTGCGATATTGGACCTACTGATGACGAAGTTTCAAAACAAAACCCAGATGTTGAGACTGAACACAGAAAAAAGGAACCACCTGACGAGTCAGTGTTATTGTTACAAAGAGTTCAAGTATTTAATGACTTAAAGCTCCGGTAACAAAAGAAACCGCCAGATATAGGTGATGTGCAGGTCAAAAGCATATCTTGGGACGATGTTATCGTCGACCTGGATTTGCTTAGGGAAGATCACAACAATGAAAAGCATTTGACGGTTAAACGAACTATAATACCAGTTGAAATTTATAATGTGAAATTGCAAGTACTTCTTGATACTGGATCTCAGGTAAGTGCAATCTCCCAGTCGTTTTTTGAACACATCTGTGATAAACCTGGACTAGTAATTATGTCAGTGACAGGTGTAAAAGTTGTTGGTGCTACTGGCAAGACTAGCAAGCCAGTAAAAAACCCGATTTTGGTTGAATTTAGTATAAAAGGACAAAAGTTTGAACACGGTTTTTTGGTTGTGCCAGACTGGAGTACTGAAATGATTCTGAGTATAGATTGGCTAGATAAAGAAAAAGTTATTATTGATTGTAGCCAGGAAGTGATCAAAATTAATAATGCATCTATGAATTTGGAATTAAAATTTGAGGAAAATGGGAAGGTGTTCGATTCAGAAATTGGTTCTTTATTGTTGGAGATCGACCAAGGAAATGATGGTTTGACAAACATGTATGAAATGTACCATGACAAGAGGTTAATAGATGAGAGTGACAGGCAGGGGCATGAATTTAACGAAATTGTGGAAAATTTGAAGGAGATATCTCCTGATCAGAAAACAGAATTGCTTGATATTTTAGAAAGTAACAGCACCGTATTTTCGGACAAACCTGGCCTAGTTAAGAACTTTGAATACCAGATTGAGACATTAGAGCATAAACCTTTCTTTTTAAGACCGTTTTCGGTACCCATATCAAAGAGGCAGGCTGTTCAAGTGGAAATAGATAAAATGATAGAATGGGGTGTAATCAAACGGACTAGCAGCAAATATAATAGTCCCCTTACATCGTGAATAAAAGGGATAGGGGAGTAAGTGTAGTCATTGACGTCAGGACTTTGAACAAAATGATAAAGAAGGAAATAGACAGACCTGAAAATCTGGACGAAATGCTCCAAAAGTTTTATAATGTGAAGTATTTAACCAGTCTGGACATGACCACAGGATACTGGCAAATCCCATTGAGCAAAGAATCCCGTAATTACACCGCTTTTCTATTCGCCGGGAAATACTATCAATATAAAGTAGTGCCATTTGAGCTTAGCACTTCTGTGGCGGTATTTATTAGGGCACTGGATTTTGTATTAGGGAGAGAATTGAGTTCCCGGCTAACCATTTATGTAGATGACTTACTGATTGCCACTGAGGAATGGCAAGAGCATTGTGAATTACTGCAGAATGTTTTTGTTGCTCTATATGCAGGGGGCATGACACTTAAGTGGAAGAAATGTGAATTCGTGAAGTCGGAAATAAAGTTTCTGGTGCACATTATTACTACGACGTATTGGCAAGGACCTGGAAAAGTTAAGTGCAATAGCAGAGTGTCCAGCTCCTAGAAATAGAAAACAGTTGAAAGCCTTTTTAGATTATGTGGGTTCTATAGAAAATTCGTCAAGGGGCAAGCTTTTAATAGTCCTCATTTGAATAATCTACTGAAGAAATATAGTGCTTTTGTGTGGACTGAAGGGTGCATGAGAGATTTAGAAAATTTAAAAATTGAACTTTTGAATGACAATATTTTGCATCACCCCATACTGTCAGACCCTTTCCACATGAGTATTGACTGTAGTGCTTATGGAATTGGTATAGAAGTTTTCCAAGCAATCTGTGATGGCAAAGAAATCGAACACCGGACTATCGCGTTTGCAAGTAGAACTCTAACAAAATACGAGAGAAACTACACTATATCGGAAAAGGAGGCTTTAGCCATTATATGGGGATTAATGAAATACAGGAATTATCTGTGGGGCCATAAGCTCATCATACATACTGACCACAAAGCTTTAACTTTTCTTAAGGATTGTCGTTTACTTAATGGCAGGTTAACTCGTTGGGCTTTGTACCTACAACAGCTTGATTACGAGATTTGCTATGTTAAGGGTACTGAGAATTACGTGGCCGATGCCTTATCTCGATTGCCTAATGGTATCAGTGAAGCGCCCGATGAAAATGGTGAAGAGGGTACTTTTCAGATAAGGTATATGAAAGTGGTTTCAGGAAAAAGGAAAATTGAGCAGATATGTAAAAACATGAGGTACCATCAGAATGAGGATCCGACATGGAAATCTGTGAAGGTAAATTTTGACAGTGTGCAGTATCCTCAAATTAAGAAATACTACAAAATCTTTAAAGGCATTTTATATAGGAGGAAAGATTTAGGCACTGAGGAATGGAGAGTATGTTGGCCACACCAGTTTGATACTGATGTCATAGACTATTTTCATTTAGCATTGGGGCATAGTGGGCCAAAGAAATGTTTGGATAAATTAAATAATGTAGTAGTGATTACTGGTAGTGTCTGTAAGAAGGTAAATGAAAGAATTAAGTCGTGTGATGTCTGTCAAAGCGCCAAAGTACCGAACAGAACTAGTAGAGGTCCAATGCAATGAACATTACCTGAGAACACCCTAGAATTATTATCAGTGGTTTTGTATGGTCCCCTCCCGAAGACTTCGGGAAATGGTGCATATATTTTAGCAATTTTGGAAGTATTCTCAAATTTTGTGAAATTATACCCCTTGAAAAAGGCAATAGCGAAAGCTGTATTTAGTAGGATGGTCGAATACTTCAGAACCATCGGGAAACCCAAGGCACTCCTACCTGACAATGGACCCCAGTTCATATCCAAAATTTGGAAAGAAGGAATGGAGCAAAATTGTGTGGAGGTTAAATATATCTCAGCCTACCACCCAGCTAGCATCCTAGTTGAAAGGTACATGCGAGAAATCGGTAGATTGTGTAGAACGTACTGCAGTCATAACCATAGAGCCTGGGGCAGATTTATATTGGACTTTGAGAATGTCATGAACACAGTACGTCATGAAACTACTGGGTTCCCACCGGAAGAAATTTTGTTAGGCAGCAGAAGTAAAAGTTTAATTGAGGAAAAACTAGAGTTTCCACCTTGTACAAGCTTGGGGTTGAGTCAAAAGAAAGAATTAGTCAGAAAAAGGGCAAAGCAAAAAGCTGAATCTTGATCTAAAAGACATGATAAAAACCTGAAAGTTTCAAAATTTAAAATTGGAGATAATGTTCTTTTAAAAAGCCACGAAAAATCTAGTGAACTGAACCATGAAATTACCAAATTTAAATATATTTATAATGGACCGTATATAATACAGAACATTCCACACGATAATGCTTACTACCTGATCTACCCAAAATCCAAGATACCTTTAGGTGTAAGAAACGTTGTGGACCTGAAACTGTATGTTCCCAGGAGTGAGTGACCTAAGTACAATCTGAAAGAAATTTGCAGTGAATGTGCTGTATCTTATGCTGAAACTATTTTATTCCAAATGTAACAAATCGTTGTAAATATATGTATACCAATGACAGTGTGCTAAAGTACTTATGTAAGTTTCGGATTACCAAATGTATTATAAATGTAAAGATGTATGGAGAAAAGGGCTGAAAAGAAAAAGCAAATGCTGCAAGCCAAATAAAAGATGGGACTGCCAAAAATCAAAGTGGGCAGTATATGAGACATAATATAAAGGACTGCCAAACACCAAAGAGGGCAGATAAATAGTCAAAGGAGAATTGTAAGTGTGGTGCAGGTGATGTGATAAAAAGATGCGAAATGGACTGCCCAAATCTGAATAATAGGCAACACACATATGTAGTGATTTTTCTAAATATTATTGTGTGTTTATTAGTAAATAAGGAAATGGACTGCCATTCAATGCAAACAGCAACAAATTGTCTTATAGCGTATATAGGTATTTGTACATGCTCTGTAGTCAAGTGTTTATGTTTCTGCTTTTGAATTTATTTTTCTGAGAAATTTAATAATAAGTAATTTGCTATTTAAATCATGTTGTGGTAAGAGGTTGGACTGTGCCAAAGACACTTAAGTAAATGATAGGTAAATGTTCTCGATATATTAAAAAGTATAGACCAGTATAATGTGAGAGAAAGGAAGTTTAGTGATACAAAATTTTATGATTCACTCAAAGATTCAGAACCACTGTATGAATATAAAGTTTAGTGTTCCCATCAACTTTGCACTTAGTGAAATTTACTGGAATTAGGGGCATGTGTAACAACAACAACGCTGTACTATTGTGCATATAAGTAAATTTTTTTTCCATCTGATTTTCCGATAAATTAGTGGAATTGATGTTCTGATTTCATTTCTTTTTTGTTTCATGTCATTGTGTTAAGAAAACTGTAAACAAATTTCAATGTGAATATTAATGTTTATGTCAAATGTCAAGCAATATTGTAATAGAATGGAAAGGTAACAAATGTTGAAACTGTTGTAACATGTTTAAAATGGTAACTGTGCGTCTGGTCCACATGTAGGCAATGTGTTAGGATACGTAGAATGCAAAACCTTGGGTGAATTCCCTGTCTGTAAGGGAGCGGTAAAAGGTGGATGGCAGGCGAGCGCGGGAAAATGCATGCGGGCAATGTGCGGCACAATGGGCTCGGCAGTTGTAGTTGGAGTTTGGCACTGGTTTGAGTAACACCTTCTGGAGCGAGGAGGCTCTCCTGGAAGACGTAGTTTCATTGAGCCTCGGGTATGCCGTTCCAACGCCCACACAGCATGGCAAAATTCCATAGGCACTAAACGGAAAAGTAGGGCGACGTTAAGAAGAATTAAAGTGCCGATACGTCAAGAGCCATAGCTGTGGTTTTATGAGTGCTCTGTGCCTCGCCATCTTGCCGCTTGCCAACCTCCGCATCGATACAAACAGGTTGAAACTTTTAGTACTGTATTCGTATGGACCAGTGTTACTTTTGTTCCATACTGTTCAATAACAACTTAAATTTTACCAGAACTGTCCTATCATTTAATTATCCTCACAACTAACCTAGATAGGGTCCTTTCCAAATGTTGTGAAATCCGAGTGTCGCTAAATGAAAAATTAAATTTTGTGTTAATAATAATTACTTGCAGACCTAACTATGAAAGAATGGTGTTTAAAGAACTGTTTTGTTAATGAACCAGTAAATGAATAATGAAGGTCTGACAAAGTTGGAAGATAACTTTGATATTGATTTAGTAATGAAGTTTAATTATTTCGAGACAGATATAATGGTATTTAAATGAGCAGGAAATAAGATAAAACGAGTAGTAACTCATATATTGGAAATCTTGAGCGCATAATGATTTCAATAATCAATTTTTTTAATACAGCAATCAGAACAGTTTCAGGTTCCACCCTCCCTTTTTAGTCATTTGAATTCTGAAGTGTTCTATACAGATTTGACCAGCAAAGTTACAGTCAATATAAAGGCCAAAATTTATCAGTGTTCTACCTTTCTCAAAATTGACATTGGGTGTGTAATTGGAAAGTGCTATTTCTAGGGTAACCTATGCCCGATTTTAATCAGATCAATAGACAGTACGAAGTTTTGTAGTAAACATTATAGTGTAGTGTTATGTATTTATGGTTTATCCATATCAGTAGAGAAAGTGAAATTATCAGTTCAATAGATTTTCTGGTTCTAAAATTCTACTATATTATGCAGTGTTACTACTTGTTGCGTTGCACGAATATCTGCCAACTTGTACAGGGAAGAAACTCAGTTAATGCCTAATTAGGCTGGCGACCGTATTATTAAAAAATTAGTAGCATCTTCTGTGTTGCTTTTTGCCCATGATGACGTGTAGTTGTTTTCGGAGTTATTTGACGTATCATTGTTATTACGGAGTGGGTGTAAGTCTGATTTGCCTCCATTCAGGTACACGCGGTCAATATTTATACAAATACCCTGTCTCGTAAGGTAAACCCCACTCACTTACCATAGTACAGGCTTTAATGAGTATTGTGTGCCCTATGCGCACGTTACACTTTCCCTGTTAACCCACATTATCTTACATTTTCCTACATTTAGAGATACCTGTTGTTCATCACACCAACTATAAATCTTGTGTTAGTCATCTTGTATCCTGTTACAATCCCTCAACTTTGACATCTTACCGTACACCGCCGCGTTATCAACAAAAGACAACCGCAGATTACTGCGCATCCTGGCAGCCAAATCATTTATGTATATATCTGCATGGAAACATATCTTTAGTTTTATGCATATTTCAGTCCGCAACTAGTACACGTGCAGTGTCACTAAGCACACGACTCCAGTACTATTCACTTTCGGCTGCCACAGCTGTGTCGTCAGCATGCAGCATCGTACTGATTTTCTACCAGCAAGAACAAATTTCAGTATGGAAACGTCCTTTGCTTCCGTAATCCGCGGCAAGATTCCAAAAATTTAACTTCCCTTTAGTCGCTGAGCGCTGTCAACTTAGATTTCCGTGCCTAGTTTCACTGTGCCGGTGTAGATAATCTATATACTTCTTCTTGCTATATGCAAATAGCGTACAGTCCTTAGCACAGGAACAATGTAAACTTTTGGAATATGGGCCATATGAGAAATTCGGCTATCCTGTGCGTTCTCCGGCAGCTGGGCATCAACCAACAATAGACCAGTATCCGATGCACTCAGCAATCGTGGAGGCCATGGAATTTCTGAGTGGTTATATCAGCTGTGACAACTTTACCTCATGTGGCAGCAGTGCTTCACATGGCGTACAGAAGCTGATCTTGGAGCGTCAAGAAGAGCAGAAGGGCGACAAACAGGCAAAATCTCCCGTGGAGAGGTACAGAAGCCAACCGAGGGAAACAGCAAGCTTTTTGCAGCAGTGGGTTGTTGTGGCTTTGCAATCAGAGCGCCCGGCGGTTGTACACCCATCTCTTAATCAATACGTCGAGTGCTTTCAGTGTGGCACCACCTCGTGCTACAATCAATAGTGGTCTCTCCAGTCCGTCAGCTTATGCAATGAATAAAAGTAACCGTTGTAGAAATTGTTACATTGGCCCTTTCTGTATATATGTGGAATGGCATATAAGAAACATTTGTAGGTGGCATCCGTTGACATTAGGAAACCGTTTGCTTTCGCCAAACTCACAGAGCAGGCAAGACATTACAAGTATATCACCCAAAGCAGATTACTTACTGGCAAAATCCCCGGTATTATCAGCTTACCAATTAGAGGCCTATATAATTACGCGCCAGGTAGCAATTAGAAAATCTGACAGCAGCTTAAATGAAGAAGAATGCCTGTACGTGATTATTTCGCCATATACCGTACTGCCTGTAAGACGCTTGCCAAAAAAAGGAGACTAAGGACGAAATTAACGCCATCACACATTTATTATCTGTGCAGTACAGCCTGCCTCGCAGGTGCTATCAGAACCTGTAACAATTTATGGGATTCGTTGACGATGAAGTTACATGTTTTAAATATCTCAGTTTAATAATGCGAGCAGTCAGTGCTGCTCTCCCATAAGCTGCGAAAGATGCGTTGACTATGGTGATAATCACGCTTGCATAGACTACCTCACAACTCATTCACGACGAGTACATTGCAGCCAGGCATGCGATGCACTAGACAGACTGCACCTAGATTATGCGAGTCAGAGTCCATTAAGGAAGTCGCTACTAGGCAAGGCGTCACTTCCAAGGAAGCAAAGACAGCTATAACCCACATGCCTTATGCTGAAGCAGTGCGCTCTTCGCCACCCTTCAAGCCGCCCATTCACAGCCCGAATGGTGCGCCGATTCGCTTGGCGACCCCATGTTTAAGCTTCCCGACGAAGCCAGCATCTTCACTGCTGTAATTCTGGCAACCAAGGATGGCCGATTAATTTAATTGGTAAAACAGTTCAACAACATCCTTATTGTCACGGATTCGAGGAGTGCACTGGAAAATCTAGATAAAAGCAGCCATGAGACTCCAAAGCTAACCACCATGTGCTTCATCTGCACGACTACTATGCAATTCACCCTTACGTGCCTGGCACTTGATGTATATAAGTTAATCTAACAGTGTGAATGCCAACATAAACGGATCCAGCTACAATGTATCAGGGGTCACTCCGTTATCTAACATAATGAGTTGATGGATCAACTGGCGAAACGAATGTTATATATGGCGATCTGTAATGAACTTGCATACCGCATGCAGATTTCGATGCTGGTGTGAAGATGTAAGTCTTTCACGAAAGGTGACAGTTGCGATAGTCCTCACAGCAGTCGAAAGGAAGACATTATGCAGCAATAGACTCTAACATTTGCAAAAATTCTCGATTACACAAATACACTATCTAGATGTCATACCACTACTATTCCGCTATTACGTGCATCCATTTAGGTCACGGCTGTTATCTTTCACACCTTCATAGGATGAAAGTTTATCCACCCCAATACGGCGATATGCAGGAGGTGTACAAAAATACAACACATTACAATGACTAATACGGTGTAGGAACACCGCTGGCAATTCAACACAGCTTCCAGTCGACTCGGAATCGATAAATACAGGTCCTGTGTGCTATTCGAGAGACTCTCTCTGCAGAACTAATGCCAAGTTCAGATCACGACTATGGAGATGGACAGTGAACACTCAGTCTTCTCTCCAAAGTGTACAACAAAGGCTCAGTAATACTGAAATATGGTGAGAGTGGTGCCAAAAAGAGATGCGAATGTTTATCCTTGTGTTCACAGAACAATTCATGGACCATGCGAGCTGTGTGAACAAGGATCCTGTCCTCCTGGAACACAGCACAACTAATGGAGAACAAATTTGTTCCACAAGATTGACCTGATCAACCAAAACGGGAGTAACTATGGAGCCCATGGAGTACAACGATATGGCTGCCCAAGTCACTACCGAACCCCCACCATGTTTCACTCCTGAACCGTAAACAGGGCCAGAAGTTGGAAATAGCGTGAAACAAGACTCATCCGATCAAATGGCTTTCGTCCACCACGTTTTCCTGTTACTGGAATCTACATTAGTGATGACTTCTTTTGGAATTCCAGAATGCCCTTTAATTACCTGCTTATGGAGCTCCCTTCACGTTGTTTTCGGTGCTGACAGGAATCGTGTGTGCGACATTCAGTTCTGCAGGTACTTTTGCAGCTGCCGTCCTCATATTTTTCGTCACAAAATCCTCTTCAGTGATCATCCCTCAATGCACACTTCTGTACGTGTTGTGACTTACGGGTGATGTTTTTCTCTTGCCCTGTATGTGATATAAATTTTAGATACGGTGCCTCTTGAAACACCAAGAACTTCGGCCACCTGAATTATGGAAACACCCACCATACGACTAATAACATTTTTTCCACGTTCTAATGCACAGAGCTCCGACACAATGCAGTCACAACTACGCAGAACGCTGCTCTACTTGCAACGTATTGAGGATATTGTACAGCTGCCGTTCGTCGTTTAACACGACAGTGCAACTAGCAAGCTTTGGTAGCATCTGTATTTACGTTGAACAATATGTATTTCTCGCAGTATTTCCATACGGCTGTGCACACCCTGAAGCTACATCCAAACCGATCGCACACCTCAGCTATGTGATGGTTCAAATGGCTCTGAGCACTATGGTACTTAACATCTGAGGTCATCAGTCCCCAAGAACTTAGAACTATTTAAACCTAACTAACCAAAGGACATCACACACATCCATGCCCGAGGCATGATTCGAACCTGCGATCGCAGCAGTCTTGCGGTTCCGGACTGAAGCGCCTAGAACCGCTCGGCTACCGCGGCCGGCCCCGCCATGTGATACTTGGGGGTCTTCGTTACGACAGATAACGGCGCCAGCTTCGCATGGCCTTGATTAGAGAAAGAATTCCTCAACCTACGTCGATAACAGGCCAGGGCGGATATACAGCGAAAAATTAGACTTAAAGAATCCAGCGTCAGAAGATGCGGCACAGGGACTTTCTTGAACAGTCGTTGGTCAGGAAGCACGACACCTGCGAGGCGGTCTTGATGTCGGTGTAATCTTCACGGGAATACATATTTTCAATATAATTAGATATGATTTATACTAATAACTGTCTATAGCTGCTGTGTACTTTTATTCCTCAATGTTATCATCATGTTCGCATTCATGTCAAATGTACAAAGTGTATCAGAGAGTTTAACCTGTATCAGTGTGTTTTAAAATGCCTAAGTTGGTTATATTATGTTGTAAGAATAGTACTGTTGTATAAGAATTAAATCAGAACTCACTTCTCTGGTTAAACAGCTAACGCGAAAGGTTAATTAATAAAAATAAAAAAGTTATTTACAGCCTCACTGGAATTCCTTTATCACACTGATTACTATCACTGAGTTGAGGGTAACCGCAGAAATCACTGTCGGAGGAGGTACGTAGCCCAGCCATGGTCTTCTGCTCTCTACGCTACGGAACTGAGGAGGAACAACGTCTCTGAAATGGAGGCGATCGGCGGAGATAGTCATTGCAACATACATTCTTCCTAATGAAAATGCATGCTAAGTATGCCGACAGGCACACGGAGGAGTACAAGTACATTCTATACCTTCGGATTTATTTTTTAGCAAGAGTAGTTTACGACAGCGATAGGAAGAATGAAACATGCCATCAGACCGAACGTATTTTTATGCTAAAGATCTACAGTGAATCATTCCGCTAATCGTCCCATTCTCAACAACACTACTATATGATGCATTAGCACTGGGAAAATCATCTGAGATCTAGAAGACATTCAAAGCTGTCAGAGTCAAAACGTTCTTCCAGAATGTAAATAAAATCGAGAGAAATCGAAATAACTTCGTCGGTAGGAAAAGGGAGCGAAGGAAACATAGTAGGTGGATATGGATTGGGGGGAAGAAATGATAGAGGAAGCCGCCTTGTAGAATTTTGCACAGAGCATAACTTAATCATAGCTAACACTTGGTTCAAGAATCATGAAAGAAGGTTGTATACCTGGAAGAATCCTGGAGATACTAAAACGTATCAGATAGATTATATAATGGTAAGACAGGGATTTAGGAACCAGGTTTTAAATCGTAAGACATTTCCAGGGGCAGATGTGGATTCTGACCACAATCTATTGGTTATGAACTGCAGATTGAAACTGAAGAAGCTGCAAAACGGTGGGAATTTAAGGAGATGGGTCCTGGATAAACTGAAAGAACCAGAGGTTGTAGAGAGTTTCAGGGCGAGCATAAGGGAACAATTGGCAGGAATGGGGGAAAGAAATACAGTAGAAGAAGAATGGGCAGCACTGAGGGATGAAGTAGTGAAGGCAGCAGAAGATCAAGTAGGTAAAAAGACGAGGGCTAATAGAAATCCTTGGGTAACAGAAGAAGTATTGAATTTAATTGATGAAAGGAGAAAATATAAAAATGCAGTGAATGAAGCAGGCAAAAAGGAATACAAACGTCTCAAAAATGAGATCGACAGGAAGTGCAAAATGGCTAAGCAGGGATGGCTAGAGGACAAATGTAAGGATGTAGAGGCTTGTCTCACTAGGGGTAAGATAGATACTGCCTACAGGAAAATTAAAGAGACCTTTGGAGAAAGAAGAACCACTTGCATGAATATCAAGAGCTTTGATGGAAACCCAATTATAAGCAAAGAAGGGAAGGCAGAAAAGTGGAAGGAGTATATAGAGGGTTTATACAAGGGCGATGTACTTGAGGACAATATTATGGAAATGGAAGAGGATGTAGACGAAGACGAAATCGGAGATAGGATACTGCGTGAAGAGTTTGACAGAGCACTGAAAGACCTGAGTCGAAACAAGGCCCCGGGAGTAGACAACATTCCATTAGAACTACTGATGGCCTTGGGAGAGCCAGTCCTGACAAAACTCTACCATCTGGTGAGCAAGATGTATGAGACAGGCGAAATACCCTCAGACTTCAAGAAGAATATAATAATTCCAATCCCAAAGAAAGCAGGTGTTGACAGATGTGAAAATTACCGAACTATCAGTTTAATAAGTCACAGCTGCAAAATACTAACGCGAATTCTTTACAGACGAATGGAAAAACTGGTAGAAGTGGACCTCGGGGAAGATCAGTTTGGATTCCGTAGAAATGTTGGAACACGTGAGGCAATACTAACCTTACGACTTATCTTAGAAGAAAGATTAAGAAAAGGCAAACCTACATTTCTAGCATTTGTAAACTTAGAGATAGCTTTTGACAATGTTTACTGGAATGCTCTCTTTCAAATTCTGAAGGTGGCAGGGGTAAAATACAGGGAGCGAAAGGCTATTTACAATTTGTACAGAAACCAGATGGCAGTTATTAGAGTCGAGGGGCATGAAAGGGAAGCAGTGGATGGAAGAAGTGAGACAGGGTTGTAGCCTCTCCCCGATGTTATTCAATCTGTATATTGAGCAAGCAGTAAAGGAAACAAAAGAAAAATTCGGAGTAGGTATTAAAATTCATGGAGAAGAAGTAAAAACTTTGAGGTTTGCCGATGACATTGTAATTCTGTCAGAGACAGCAAAGGACTTGGAAGAGCAGTTGAACGGAATGGATAGTGTTTTGAAAGGAGGATATAAGATGAACATCAACAAAAGCAAAACGAGGATAATGGAATATAGTCAAATTAAATTGGGTGATGCTGAGGGAATTAGATTAGGAAATGAGACACTTAAAGTAGTAAAGGTATTTTGCTATTTAGGGAGTAAAATAACTGATGATGGTCGAAGTAGAGAGGATATAAAATGTAGACTGGCAATGGCAAGGAAATCGTTTCTGAAGAAGAGAAATTTGTTAACATCGAGTATAGATTTAAGTGTCAGGAAGTCGTTTCTGAAAGTATTTGTATGGAGTGTAGCCATGTATGGAAGTGAAACATGGACGATAACTAGATTGGACAAGGAGAGAATAGAAGCTTTCGAAATGTGGTGCTACAGAAGAATGCTGAAGATAAGGTGGGTAGATCACGTAACTAATGAGAACGTATTGAATAGGATTGGGGAGAAGAGAAGTTTGTGGTACAACTTGACGAGAAGAAGGGATCGGTTGGTAGGACATATTCTGAGGCATCAAGGGATCACAAATTTAGCATTGGAGGGCAGCGTGGCGGGTAAAAATCGTAGAGGGAGATCAAGAGATGAATACACTAAGCAGATTCAGAAGGATGTAGGTTGCAGTAGGTACTGAGAGATGAAGAAGCTTGCACACGATAGAGTAGCATGGAGAGCTGCATCAAACCAGTCTCAGGACAACAACAACAATAACAACAACTCTGATACATCTCTGCTCGAATTACGGAACGGTGTCTGTGATGAAAATTCATACGGTTCAGTCCAGTGACATTACTTAGGTAACTCACAGCGTGTTCAGTGGGTCATAGCCGCTTTGATGGGACACGAGTTACATGATCACAGTACACTTTTCAGTGAAAAAGAGAACGTGCAGGACATGTTTGTGAGTGTCTTAACCTGCCGCTTTATTTATACTGTGATTATACGTAACTGTATTCAGTCTCTCATGTACACTACTGCACATTAGTGAAAAAGAGAACGTGCAGGACATGTTTGTGAGTGTCTTAACCTGCCGCTTTATTTATACTGTGATTATACGTAACTGTATTCAGTCTCTCATGTACACTACTGCACATTCAGAAATGTTTGTATGGAGTAAAAGGCGTTGTCAAGCAAATATGATCCCAGTTTCTGTTGGAGGTTAATTCTTTCATCTATAAAATTTTTTTAAACACATGGTAAGTAGACAAAGAAATTTATCGTTGAATACCTCCCTCTTTTCTGTACCACACTAAGACTGTGTTTAGTATACTGTAAGTAATTTCTCCTTGTGCTATATTAATATGAATGTTACTATAACCTTTTCTCATATCGGCAGCCATATCCACAAATTGACTGAAAGAAAATTCTGTTAATGATTTTACAATCAGCAGATTTCAGCTCTTTAAAAACATAAAATGAGTATTCCTGTCCTAGATATTTTACACCGCACCACTTACATGTTTGAACAATTATGCATCTCTCATTAAAATATGTAACAATTCCCGTGGAAAACACAAGCGAGAAAAGCGTTCTATATTCGTAACCAATCTAAAATAATATTACTGGAATATTGGAATAAGCATGTAAAAGAAGTTCGTAGTGTCAGCAGAGATTATTACGCCACCCAGGTTGAATCGCCACTTGAGTTCTCAGAAAAGCAGCTGTTCAAATATTCTGACGGAAAAAAATTGCAACACCAAAAATAATTAATGTAGAGTAATGAAATTTCGGGAATACATTTACCTGGATAACATAAACTTGAAAGGTCTCTGTTGGATTCCTCTCATGTTAATTTCTTAAATATATTGCCACTTACGGCATAAATTCCTCTTCTAAATATACTATGGTGTTTCTGACTATCTGGGAGGAGACTGAGCAGTGAAACGTGTTACTTTTACACATAAACAAGAACGATCTGTCACACTACTACACTTTAAAACACAGTTTATATGTAATTCATGTCACACAGTCTCATACGGAACCTACATCCGCTTTCTTTCATATACTGTATATGATAAGATACTGTCATCCCCCTTCCCTTCTGTGTGGAAGAATGAATGAGCAAATGTATTTCTAGTTGCATGCTGGATGGTAGCAGACAAGCCTGTCTGCTAGAGAACAGTTGGACCAACGTCGGAACAGGTAGCTACGCTTTCTAAAAGCAAAGAGGTTTCTATCCTTAGTATGGTCCTGTCCGTCCCTTGTCATGTTGGTGTAGGAAACTGCCTCTCTCGTCACTTCCGTTTGTATTTGTGAGCCACCCCTCAGGAAGGGACCACGGAAGTCTATCCACGGCGAGCGTCTGAAGTGGTAAGATCTCTGGCTAAACGCGTGTCTGCTAAGTCTGCAGGACAATGGATTTCTTAAGTTCAGCCTAACTGAAAATTTAATCACCTTTATTTCAGGTTTAGCTCTAAAATATCTAATGTTATCTTAAATTGCAACGCAGTGTAATTCGAGTGTGAAGTTCAGAATATATTCCGGTAGTTGCTTTGTCACTACTTTGTGAGTAAAGTGGAACCACGTGTTGATCAGTAACTCTAACTAGCATCATCAATCTTCAATGCAAATCTGCGTGAGATTATAACGTTTCGTCTTGACAATATTTTTCAATATAGCAATTTTTCTTTATGTTCAACCCACGTGGGGTGTACTTTGTGAGACCAGTACCACGTGCTTATACAATTGTTTGACCCATCAGGTTAATAGTAAGACGATAGTAACCAGTTCAAGGTTTTTCTTTTGTAAATTGGTTTTCGATCTAATTTATTTTAATTATCAAAATTATTGTGGAGTTACACTCTTTGTGTAAACCAAGCTGACCACGTGAAGCATGTGGTGTAATCATCAAAGTAGCCCTCAGCTATTCTTTTCGGGAAGATTTCACAGAGAGTTAGTATGAATTTAGTATACCAGTGTGTGGTAATTACACGACGGACAGGATTGCACTACGAAGGTAACTTCTTTGGGTGAAAATTGAATCGGTTGGTTGTGGTTAATTTCCTCTTGCATATGTTTCAACGTTCTTCGTGTGTTATTTTATGAATGCAGTGTTGTATGCAGTCTCCCAATCTTGGCTCCATATTTGATGTGTTCCGTAAGATTACAAACTCACATTTTCATAATCCTAAATAAGGCACCAGCTTAGTTATGACTCACATTTAATATGCTGAAATTTCAATGATCAATGTTAAAATAAATTTCCAAATATAAACTGATTTATTTCTTTTTATTTAAATTCTCTTTTATATATATATATATATCACCGGTTGTCATATGACTATTAAAAGATCATAATTAATGTTAGTCTGGTTGGGAATTTGGTAAGCTAGGCTGGATACCTGGTGAAACAGTTGCTCAGTAATGCAAGGTTAACTTCCCCAGACAGCTAACAGCTTTTAACCCGCTTTTATTGTTAATCAGTACCGCCTTCATAACAAATTAAAGGAACAACGTTACACATGGCGACCCTGTTCTGTGATTCCGCTAGACTCTGGAATCTCTGAAGCGTTAGATTGCGAGCGTTGTATAATCTTAATTTTTTTTCCCTGCGGCGCTCAAACAACTTCTGCGTTGTTTCTGAGTAGACTTTCAAATGATTTACGGCATTGTTGAGCGGCGTTGTGTTGTTTTGTTTTCTATATTTGTGTGTTTTATATGTGTATGTAGTTTTTTTCTCGCTTGTAAATTGCACTGCTCCGATCAAAGATAAAAAATTTGTTTTGCGTGTGAAAAAGTGCGTACTAGGTTGGGTACCTTTCGTGTAACTGTCGTAATTTTTGGGGGATATATTTATTGTGATTAGTGTGTTGCGTACCGGGTATAAATTGAACTAATGCAGACACGTAACCGAGCTAAAAGTAGGCGGTCCAACAACTTAAGCAACATGTACCAAGGGGATAATTTGATTTCGAATATTATGCGTAGGTCGGTTCCGAAAATGCAATGGGGAATACTTCAGACGAAATGCCAAACAGGACAAACGGGCTTACACCAGAGCCAGAAATTAATTTGCCTCCTACTAACCAAATTGATTTGGCTGAACTCATGAAAGCCTTATTGCAACAAAATAAAGAAGATGCAGATAAATCAGAAGAATCGATCCGCGAGCTAGGCGAACAAATGACAGAGAAATTTGAAAAATCGATCTGTGAGCTAGGCGTACAAATGAAGCAGAAATCTGAAAAATCGATCCGTGAGCTAGCCAACAAATAGACGAAAAACTAATCCAGCAGACAAATAAAGTCGACAAGTCGATGCAGAGAGTGTCTGATGATATCTCACAAAGAATAAACAATCTGGCAAGTGAAATAAAGTGATATTATGAAAGAATTAGGCCATACATTTGAACAAATCGATGACCGTCTGCAAGCCTTAGAACAGGGCAAGCGGAGTTGCGATGCAGAATCTAAAGAGAGCGAAGAACAGCTACTTAGGAATTTCCAAGTGCTGAGAGAAGAATGCCAAAGAGAAGACCAGTAGGTACTCTCGAGGGTCCAAGAGGCGGAAACGCATTGTCCCACGTCCGTTAGCAACACAGTAACGGACAACAGTCAACCGATTCACGCACTGAAACAGCAAGTAGAACAATTGAAGCAGACTGGGGCGGAGGACAACAGACAAATACATGATAAGATTGCGGCATTAGCGGACATCGTAGGCACGATGAAGGTGATGGAAAGCGAGAACAATACTACACCAGTAGCGGCCGCAGAGACCGAAGAAGTGCGTTCGCTTCTTAGATTTCAGAAGGGACAATTCGAAGTGAACAGGCGGCACAAAGCTGTAACAGGCGAATTACAAGAACGCGTGGCGCATCTGGAAAACCGCATGGCGTGTGATTATGAACTCGCCAATAGCACTAAAAATAGCCGTACGAACAGCGCAGAGAGGGACTCCGGCCACGAGAGAGATTTTGACGACAGGGAAGAATATATTTTGAGGGGCAGACATGACAAAAATAGAAACATTCAAGAGCCTCGCTGGGAGGAAATGCGGGGATTTGATTTCAAACATTTCCTTACGGTGAGAAAGTTTGAGATATTTCGAAATTCGCAAAAAGCAATACATCCACGAGCATGGCTCGAGCAATTTGAGTTCTGTCTTCCCCCCGACTGGGCAAGTTCACATAACATAGAATATATGTGTGGCTATTTGGAAGGCGAACCGGCGATTCGCATGAGGTCGGCAGCGTTTCACTGCAACTCCACTCGGGAGTTTCGACAAGCCTTTCTCTCCGCCTATTTGTCGGAAGCGGCACAAGATAGGGTCAAGCATGGCATAATTATGCTGCCAAATTTGAACCAGTCTGGTTTCGGCAGCCCAGCACGCCTATTCGACCACATGCTGCAGGCGAATCAATTTCTATACTATCCATACGGTCCTGCGGAACTAATTAGGATATGCATCATCAAATTGCCGATGCACTTGCGCCACGTCATTCTTGCGGGACGATGCAAAGAGGACGTGAAAACGTTTAAGACACTTCTCCAAGAGTTGCAATATAATACAGCAGAATGCCCGCCTAATCAGGCACAAAGTTATTACGGTGCACAGCAGCGCGATCGCAGTCGTGGCCGTAGTACTAATCAACGGCGTGACTGGTCGTCGCGACGCGAACGGAACAATAATCGGGACCCGCCGTATAGAAACTAGGGTAACAGTCGCGAACACAGGTGGAACAACGGAAATGATCGAGGACGTGGACAGGATCGTGAATGCAACAGTTACGGCAACCAGAATCGATACTACGGTGAACACGGTGGGAATAGGACCGTAGGCGGAGCACCTCATGATGTTGAAATTCGGCCGGCTAACCCTAGACATAATCCAGCAAATGGAAATGAACAAAACCGGCAATGACAAACGATCAGCGCAGAAGGCGCCCAATCGGAACAAATGAGCGACATGGCAAATGAGTAGAAAGGACAGTGAGAAGTAGAGAGGACGGTGAAGAGAAAGAATTGATTAGTTTAAATTTGTGATGTATGCATTTTGAATAATATGTTGGTAAAAATAATGATAAAGATGTTTCTATGTGATTGATTGAAGTGACGTTTTTAGTTATTTTTCTTTCCTTGAGTTATTAGGATTTAGGGTGGTTCAAATGTGAAGATAAAAGGTTTCTTTGTGAACGAGTGAAATGCTGTTTATGTTTTTTTTGTGTGTAAATTGAAGATTCGCTCCTGAGAGAAACAGGCAAACTCAGGGGAATATCCGATCTGTGGGTATTATGGGTCTGGCAAACCCAGGTCCCCAGCTGTTAGTAGCCTTGTTTCCGATTTTCTGCTTTCAGTGCTACTATCTATCTATTACTATTCTATATCTGTCAGTATCAATGAGGATCTCTTACTATAGTATGCGTGCTGTATGAATATTTTAAGGTAGGAGAACTCTGAGAAAGGAATGAGGAAGTTTAGAATCTTGAAAACAGGACGCGATAATACGATTGTTTAACCATTGGCTTCCCAATATGCGATGATATGTTAATATTGATGATATATGTCTTTTTTGTTCCTTATAGCTGAGTATGTAAAGTGCTGTCTGTGGATTTCGTCAGTATATTGATTCCCTTCAAGGTGAAAGAAGAGTTGTGGTTTGTGTAATTTACGTGGCTCTGAAATAGTATCATGGCAGTCAAATGAAGAGCAGTTTGCCAGCAAATTGAGAATGGAACAGAAATATGGATCCTTTTTGTAGTCTTGACTGATGTTGAGCCAGAGCCTGAAAAATCATTCTGCGTTAATACTTGTCCTAGAAAAGCGACGTTTATGTGTTTTGCTGATGCTCTAAGCATTACAGCTTACTGCTTTCGCTCGTGCGGGATGCACTGCAGCCTATATGATTTGTACTGAGGAAATTTCCTTCTTGAAGGCAGAGGAAGATTAAATAATTTTGATTATGGGACCGAAGAAAAGCTTGGTTTAAGGTAATAAGGATGAAGCAAAACATTTGTCATTTAAACTACAGGAGGATTCGGATATTTTGTGTCTGTTGTAAGTTCAATATGTTAAAATGAAACTGTTTTACAGAATAGAGGAGACCACGATTTTGCCATTCATGAGAAATGAATCCAGAATAACCACCACAGGCGAAATACCTGATTTGGAAGCGAAAGGTAACTTAAAGAAGGAACGAAATGGGTAAGAAAATGTAGTATAACCTGTACAATTAAAATATTTTTACCCTACTCAGAGTCATCTGTGTGATAAATTCTTGTGATAACGTAATTTTAGATGAAATTATCTTACTGTTTTATGTGTGAATATATGAGTATGATAAATGTATAATTGCGAGTCTCTTATCAGGTGTGTCAATTGGTATAAATGTTTTGGCGTGTAAATAACCATTGTTCTTTTTACTGTGTATGTTTAAGGAAAGTTTCTCCATATTTATCATGTGACAAAACATATGCCGCGAGCATCAGGAAGAGGACGATTTAGAACAATGTTGTAGTGGTATAAACACTGTGTTGTAGTAGTACTGAAGTAGCTTGTTGGATTAACTAGTAGTGGATTGAAGTGGAATTTTGAGTAATACACGTTTATGGGTAGTTAGTTTGTAGTATAGACAACAGTGTGCATGTGTGTGTGTAAATAACATGTGAACCCTATGCTATCCTGACCTATAAGTCCACAAGGCATAATCCTATTCATTTTAGTGAATTAATTAGTAGCATTTGATTTCTTAAAACGCAAGTGAACCACATTAGTGATGTGGATTTAGGTATTATATTGTCAGTTCATTCAATTTTTATTTTTATACTGTCAAGTCATTTCACTTTTATGTTTTTATATTGTCAAGTCATTTAACTCTTATTTTTATATTGTCGATTCATCTAACTTTTTTATTTAAAAAAAATTAAGTCTCACTTTTGTTCTTAAAAATTGTGAAAGAAAATACTAAGTGGTATCATGTATGACATTTTGTAATCACATAACTATGATGAACAATTTGCAATTGAGAACGTGAAAGCGAACCGGCTAAACTCTTACGAGACAGCGGGAGCAGCCGGACTAGTTGTAAACAGGCGGGTTTGCCAGCAGGACACACTGTCAACCGGGCCACTTCGGGAGCGCGGTCACAACAAAAGAAGGTACGGGACAAACACTTTCCCTCGCGCACAGAGCTAATGGCCGGCCGCACCAAGGCGCCGCTCCATGGAGGCGATGATCTGAGATGGCCAAGCGGTCCACCGCACGGAAATCCATCTGCTGGCAACGCACCACACGCACGCGACCGTGACGAGACGGCCGCGGTGAAACGACAAAAGACAGGGGATAAAGGGGCGTGGAGCCTTTTGACAGGTACCGTCCAGAGAAACTTGCAGACGTCAACGACGCCTATCGACATTTCCTGACGGATGCCTACTGTCAAGCGACAGTAAATCATGGTTCGATGTTCTCTGATCGCTAAGGGTGGCACAAAGATGAGCCATTAAGTATCATCCTTGCCCAGGAATATCAAACCGGCGAGCCAATTGAGGATAACTCAACAATGTAACGACACAAGGGGCGTGGAGCCTTTTGACACGTACTGTCCAGAGAAATTGGCAGACTTCAACGATGCCCATCAACATTTCCACACGGATGCCCACTGTCAAGCGACAGTAAATCATGGTTCGATGTTCTCTGGTCGCTAAGGGTGGCACAAAGAAGAGCCATTAAGTGTCATCCTTGCCCAGGAATATCAAACCAGCGAGCCAATTGAGGATAACTCAAGAATGTAACAACACAAGGGGCACGGAGCCTTTTGACACATACTGTCCAGAGAAACTGGCATACTTCAACGACGCCTATCAGCATTTCCTGGCGGATGCCCACTGTCAAGCGACAGTAAATCATAGTTCGATGTTCGCTGGTAGCTAAGGGTGGCACAAAGAAGAGCCATTAAGTGTCATCCTCGTCCAGGAATATCAACCTGGGGTGTCAAACGAGGATACCGCACGATTCTGACAACACAAACATGGAACCAAATCGAGATGTACGTGACACGGGCCAGCAAGAGAAACTTCATGAGAGGGCAGAGACGGCGGGATTGCACGCAGCAGATGGACAAAAATCCCTACTGACAGCTGTGGTGACGAACCCCCCACCCCCTTCCGATATTGTGCCTCGGAACAGTGGGACTACTGAGTGTGACAGTGAACAGTGATTATACGGTTCTTAGTTCAATGCATATACGTGTGTTTCTGTCAGAGATACTTTGACTCGTGTGTTTTGCAGGGGTTTGATTTATTGGTGTTTATTAGACTGACTATTGTATTTTGCAGGTGTTCCATTTATTGTTTTTTTTTTAGACTTTGACTCTTGTATTTTGCAGGTGTTTTATGTATTGGTTTTTTTTAATGTTGACTATTGTATTTTCAGAGCTGTTTTATTGATCAATGTTTGTTCTTGTGTGATGTATTAGATTTGTGATATTTTGTTTCGTAAATTGATTCCTGTGGCGTTGCTTCGTTTATCAGTCAGATAGCTATTCATTCTCATTGGACTGTGATCGATTAGCCTTTGCATGGGGCATATTTATCGTGAGGAACCCCATAAAGGTAACAATCACATAATTAATTGTAGTTTCAGTATTATGACACATTCATCATTGTTTGCTAACTGAAAGATAGTAGAGTGATTAAGTTAGTGCCACAGAGTTATTTTAATTCTACAAATTATTAGTTTTATAAGATATAGAGTTTTTTTGCGATAACCACTTTGTAAAATATGTTTTTTTCTCTTACCATTTTTTTGCTTTTGCAGATTGTGCATTGTAATGTGCTGCTTTATAATACTGATCTTATTTTCATATTTTTTTTAATTGCTGTGGCACCTTTGCTATTTTCATAAATTTTACTTGTTAATAAACAGTCATAAATTTTCTTGTGATCAGTTGGCTCTTGCAATGAGCAAACACTAGTGAACTCCATAAAGGTAACAACCAGAAATTGTTTTCATATTAATGACACAGGAACCATTGTTTTTACTTGCTGACCGAATTAGGTCTACACTATCTTTCAAATAGGTGTCACAGATTGTTTTTTTCTTTTTGAAATTGGTAGATTCTAAAGATGTGTTGAAATTATTGTGTTTTAGCAAGTAGCTGGTGACCTTTTGCCTTTTCTTTACATTTTTGGTGTAAGTTGGGTGTGAGAAGCTTGCTTGGGAATCTCCTAGCACGGCCAGAAAATTCCCTGCACAGTCTTTTCCCGGAGCGTTGGGGTTATGAAAGGTCTCTGTTGGATTCCTCTCATGTTAATTTCTTAAATATGTTGTCACTTATGGCATAAATTCCCCTTCAAATTTACTATGGTGTTTCTGACTATCTGGGAGGAGACTGCGCAGTGAAACGTGTTACTTTTACACATAAACAAGAACGATCGGTCACACTACTACACTTTAAAACACAGTTTATATGTAATTCATATCACACAGTCTCATACAGAACCTACATCCGCTTTCTTTCATATACTGTATATGATAAGATACTGTCATCCCCCTTCCCTTCTGTGTGGAAGAATGAATGAGCAAATGTATTTCTAGTTGCATGCTGGATGGTAGCAGACAAGCCTGTCTGCTAGAGAACAGTTGGACCAACGTTGGAACAGGTAGCTACGCTTTCTAAAAGCAAAGAGGTTTCTATCCTTAGTATGGTCCTGTCCGTCCCTTGTCATGTTGGTATAGGAAGCTGCCTCTCTGGTCACTTCCGTTTGTATTTGTGAGCCACCCCTCAGGAAGGGACCATGGAAGTCTGTCCGCAGTGAGCGTCTGAAGTGGTAAGATCTCCGGCTAAGCGCGTGTCTGTTAAGTCTGCAGGACAATGGATTTCTTAAGTTCAGCCTAACTGAAAATTTAATCACCTTTATTTCAGGTTTAGCTCTAAAATATCTAATGTTATCTTAAATTGCAATGCAGTGTAATTCGAGTGTGAAGTTCAGAATATATGCCGGTAGTTGCTTTGTCACTACTTTGTGAGTAAAGTGGAACCACATGTTGATCATTAACTCTAACCTGCATCATCAATCTTCAATGCGAATGTGCGTGAGATTATAACGTCTCGTCTTGACAATATTTTTCAATATAGCAACTTTTCTTTATGTTCAACCCACGTGGGGTGTACTTTGTGAGGCCAGTACCACGTGCATATATAATTGTTTGACCCATCAGGTTAATAGTAAGACGATAGTAACCAGTTCGAGGTTTTTCTTTTGTAAATTGGTTTTCGATCTAATTTATTTTAATTATCAAAATTATTGTGGAGTTACATTCTTTGTGTAAACCAAGCTGACCACGTGAAGCATGTGGTGTAATCATCAAAGTAGCCCTCAGCTATTCTTTTCGGGAAGATTTCACAGAGAGTTAGTATGAATTTAGTATACCAGTGTGTGGTAATTACACGACGGACAGGATTGCACTACGAAGGTAACTTCTTTGGGTGAAAATTGAATCGGTTGGTTGTGGTTAATTTCCTCTTGCATATGTTTCAACGTTCTTCGTGTGTTATTTTATGAATGCAGTGTTGTATGCAGTCTCCCAGTCTTGGCTCCATATTTGATGTGTTCCGTAAGATTACAAACTCACATTTTCATAGTCCTAAATAAGGCACCAGCTTAGTTATGACTCACGTTTAATATGCTGAAATTTCAATGATCAATGTTAAAATAAATTTCCAAATATAAACTGATTTATTTCTTTTTATTTAAATTCTCTTTTATATATATACATATCACCGGTCGTCGTATGACTATTAAAAGATTATAGCTAATGTTAGTCTGGTTGGGAATTTGGTAAGCTAGGCTGGATACCTGGTGAAACAGTTGCTCAGTAATGCAAGGCTAACTTCCCCAGACAGCTAACAGCTTTTAACCCGCTTTTATTGTCTATCAGTACCGCTTTCATAGCTAATTAAACCAACAACGTTACACACTATGTGATCAAAAGAATCCGGAAACCCCCAAAAAACATACATTTTTCATATTAGGTGCATTTTGCTGCTACCTACTGCCAGGTACTCCATATCAGCGACCTCAGTAGTCATTATACATCGTGAGAGAGCAGAATGGGGCGCTGCGCGGAACTCACGGACCTCGAGCTTGTCAGGTGATTGGGTCTCACTTGTGTCATACATCTGTACGCCAGATTTCCACATTCCTAAACATATGAGGGTCCACTGTTTCCGATGTGACAGTGAAGTAGAAACGTGAAGAGACACGTACAGCACAGAAGCGTACAGGCCCAGAGACCGCCGACAAGTGAAGAGGATCGTAATGTGTAATAGGCAGACATCTACCCAGACCATCACACAGGAATTCCAAACTATATCAGGATCCACTGCAAATATTATGACAGTTAGGTGGGAGGTGAGAAAACTTGGATTTCATGGTCGAGTGGCTGCTCGTAAATGCTGGTAAACGCCAAACGACGCCTCACGTGGTGTAAGGAGCGTAAACATTGGACGATTTAACTGTGGAGAAACGATGTGTGGAGTGACGGATCATGGTACACAATGTGGCGATCCGATGGCAGGGTGTGGCTATGGCGAATTCCCGGTGAATGTCATCTGCCATCGTGTGTAGTGCCGACAGTAAAATTCGGAGGCGATGGTGCTATGGTGTGGTCATGTTATTCATGGAGGGGGCTTGCGTTCCTTGTTGTTTTGCGTGGAACTATCACAGCACAGGCCTACATTGAAGCTTTAAGCACCTTCTTGCTTCCCACTGTTGAAGAGCAATTCGGGGATGGCGACTGCATCTTTCAGCACGATCCAGCACCTGTTCATAATGCACGGTCTGTGGCGGAGTGGTTGCACGACAATAACATCCCTGTAATGGACTGGTCTGCACAGACTCCTGACCTGAATCCTGTAGAACACCTTTAGGATGCTTTGGAATGCCGATTTCATGCCAGTGCAGCACTCTGTGAAGAATGGGCTACCATTCCCCAAGAAACCTCCCAGCACTTGACTGCTCGTATGCCTGCGAGAGTGGAAGATATCATAAAGGCTAAGGGTGGGCCAACACCATAATGAATTTCAGCATTACCAATGGATGGCGCCACGAACTTGTAAGTCATTTCGACGCAGGTGTCCGGATACTTTTGATCACATAGTGTACCAGTTTCTGGCATGAGTAATCTGTGAGGTGCCTTTCTGCAAGCTCACTCTTGTTTAAAGAGTTGAAGCATCTACAGAAATAATACCGTTTATGTCCATTTTTTACTCATTTGGGCAGGAAGTGGGCTTAAAAAATCTTTAAGTTTTATGGGGAACGAGATATTTCCGAAATTTTAAACCCGCAAACAATTGATACTTTGTATGTATAGCTACTCGTTGCTTTTTTAGGGTAATTTCCGTCATCATCCTTATTGGACCATGCAAAGCAGAATTCTTCCCTCTCTTCAAGATTCTGAACATTAATGCACGCCTATTTATGGCAATATCTTTTGGACGAAGGATGAAACTAGATACCCAGTTAAGTGGATGAAAGGCATGTAAGTAAAAATCAAAGTGGAGTACGCGATTGAGTGCCTTACCGGACGGATTCCTGCATGCCGCTCTTTGTGAAAGTTCCGAACCACTCTGCGATTGGCTCGCCCTTCGATATCATGCCATTTCTTCCCCACTCGAAGACTTTGTATAAGACTTCATCCTGTGGCTGAAACTTTGTCCTGCCTTGCGGAACGAATTGTTTCCAAGATGGATGTGGAGGATGCAACAGGGTATGGTGCCATCGATCGTGTAACAATTTTGCAGGTGACTTCCCGTCACGTGGCAAGGAGCGGAAGGGAGACAGAAAACTGACAGCTGTCTTTAACTATCAAGGCAGGACTTCATACACTAATTCTCAAACTTTTCTCTTGAACTACATTGTTCAGAATTTACAAAACTTCATTTCCATCTGAGACTTGAGTAACTCCTTGGCCCTCCTCGATGATGTTGACTACTTCAGCCTTGGTCACGGTCTGGGGCAGAGTGCTTCCATGCTCGGCTACTTTGTGAGAAGCACATCTCAGTGACCTTGGTGAAATAGAGAGAAGGCGTTCAGCTGTAGGGTTTGAGGAACTACAACGTACGAATTGTCGTTCTCTGCGTGCAACAGAAGAATACCTGAAGGAGCGGGAGGCACGTGACGATGAGAAAAATGGCGTCATGCCGCTGGGTGAGGAATTTAATTTTAACTGTTTGCCACCCATGAAACTGCATCAAAAGCAATTGCTTTGGCAACACACTGGAAATGGAGAGGAAAATTTTGAAGACTTTCAAAATCATGAGAATCGTGAAAACATGATTCCTCAAATGAATCATACGCTGTGTCGCTGCTCACTGGCAACCGACATTACATGTGAGCGATCGAATGTTGGGCAGCGGGCCTGTACAACAACTCATACCGATGACTGGACAATATCAGAGATCAATGTTGCAAGTTCTGTGCTTCCGATATAGTACAGGCTTGGCCGTACTGAAGAACGCCACCAAAGGCCGGCGAATGTCAACAAATAGAACTTCCGACTGTACAACTACTGGTGGAATTTTGTAAAACTATATGTAATCTTGAACCATCTTTTTAAAGTTGACTGTAGTAGCGCTGCACTTTGTTAAGAGTTTTCAAGCCGAAAGCATTATATCTGCCAGAAGAACCAATCCTATGTGAGATCACAGCACTGATCCCATAAGAAGATTATCCCCAGCTAACACAACAGGCTTAGCTGTGTCAAAACGAATCAAGCATCAACGACTTAACAATGCACCTTCTGTTTGCTCAAATACATTCTGGCATTCTTTGAACCACACAAAAGAAACATTTTTCCGTCGTAGGCGATTAAGGGGAGCAGCATTTTGCTCAATGTTTGGAATAAATTTGATATAATACGTAAACTTCCCCATGACTGATTGGAGCTCCTTAATGTCACTGGGCGCTTGCAGATCTCTAGTAGCAGCCAAGTGCGAAGTAGTTGGATGTATACCCTGCGCATTTATTACGTGACCGAAATAATTCAGCTCTTCCAGAAAGAAGGTGCACTTTTGCTTGTTGCGTTTTAAACTAGCAGCGGAAAGAATTTGAAACAAGCAGTCTACATTTGCTAAATGCTCAATAGGCGTACGACCCACAACGACAATGTCGTCTAAGCAGTTTGTACAAGGAGGCACTTTTGCTGTTAACTATTCCAGGAAAATCAGAAAAATTGCTGGACCTGAAGCTCTTCCAAAAGGTAGTCTTTGAAACTGAAAAAAAAACCAAGTGACTGTTTATCAAAAAGTATTGCTTTGACTGTTCATCCAGTGGTAACTGTACATATGTCTCTCACAAAGTTGTTTTCGAAAAGTATCTGCCCAGTCCCAGTCTGTCTGTCAATTTCTCAGGACGTGGAAGAGGAAAATAATTCACTGCTGTTCGTTAGTTTAGTGTTGACTTAAAGTACGCCCACAAACGTAAACTACTTGATGGTTTCTTTCGAATCACCAAGGGTGATCTCCGTTACCATGCAGAAGCGGATTGGATAACCCCACTTCGCAATTCCCGGGTTAGTTGCTCACGTAATGCATCTCGTTGAAATTTCAGCTATATCGCCTTTCATTCAACCTTCTCGTTCCGTCAACATCCAGAAAACCATACTGCGAATTATTCCAGCGATCCCCGCATATGGTAACAAAATCATTGAATGGTATGTCGGTTAATACGTGAACTTGGGAAATATGATTTAAACCTGTTTGAATTCGATAATAAGGTTCGCACTATCCCTGACCATCTGCTTCAGGATCTTAGAGTATATCTGTATCAAATAAAATATTTCGATTTTCATATGACAGCCAAGCAGAAATATTTCCGGATCTCATTCTGGTTTTCCGCTACGAGATTGTCAGATATGCGACAGTGTTTGGCTTTACTGTTTCAAATGCTGGAACATCGCTGCTTGCGCTGAATGCATGGTACGTTGCTCTATCGATACCATCCAAAATATCCTGCAGTAGCTGATATTTTGGCTAAAAAAGGGTTTCTGAAAAAATGCATGCACACTCGTAGCAGATCCCCTCAGGATGTATTGACAGTGTTAGAACAAGATTAGCCATCGCACAGTCTGAAGGCCTAAAATTTAAATCCTGTGTGCTTAAGTGAATGTAGGCACTCCCGGCATATACCGTTGAGAAAATGTCTCGGGTTTCCAGCCCTGTAGCAGTATTATAAAACAGCGATGTTTCGACGAGTGATATTCTCATTATCTTCTTACGAAGTGTTGGGATTTTTCGGATGCCGTCCTACTTATATTTGCGGTGTGCCACCCTCCATCTGGCTCTCTGAGGCTGGGTACAGAGCGGACGGTGGCCGGAGTGGGGGATGAAGTTGGTACGGTGGGGGTTGCAGCACGCCGTTCGCATCTCTGTCAGAGCATTCCGACCCTGTCTCGCCAGGACGACGGTGGTGTGCACTCTCCCAACGATTTGCCGCTATAATTGGATTCCATGTTGCACTCAGTTGCTATCCTTCTTCTCTGTTTACAAGATTCTCGTGAATCCGAATTCGATGGACTCTTTTGTGATGGTGTCCCATTAGGCGGCGGCTCGATAGAGCACCTTGGTGTTCTCGATGTCAAATGTGTAGTTTTCCTTGATACTGTGTTCTGTTATCGCCGTTTCCTCCGTCTGTGCCAGCCGTAAGAGTCTGATATGTTCTTCGCAGCCGGCCGCGGTGGTCTCGCGGTTCTAGGCGCGCAGTCCGGAACCGTGCGACCGCTACGGTCGCAGGTTCGAATCCTGCCTCGGTCATGGATGTGTGTGATGTCCTTAGGTTAGTTATGTTTAAGTAGTTCTAAGTTCTAGGGGACTGATGACCACAGCAGTTGAGTCCCATAGTGCTCAGAGCCATTTTCTTGTTCTCCGCAGCGTTTAAAAACACATCGCTGCGTTTGTCGAATGTACTGTTGACCGAATTTGCTATCGATGCTGGAAATTCCTGCTACGTTGTGTTTAAGTGAATTTTTCTCGTCTCCAAGCCACTCTTTCGTCTTCGACGGTGGCAGAAAGACTGTTTTTACGTTCGAGTTTTCCAGAAGCCTCAGAATTTTGGCTGACGTCGTTCCCAGATGTGGAAGAAATGCGAATTTCTTATTTTCTTCTCCCTTTCCCCGATTATCTGCTACATGTCTCGTCTTGAACGCCCTTTTAATCTGCGCTTTGCTGTACACTTTTTCACGAAATACCTCCCTAAGTTGCTGCATTTCGTCTGGGAGGTTTCTTTGTCACCCCTGCCCCCTGTGAACCAAGGTGGATACTATTTTTTTCCCTCTGCGCTGGATGGAGGCAACTTGTTGCATGAAAGTACAGGTCTGTGTGAGTTTTCTTCCTATATACTGAAAGCCTAGTGTGCCATCTGCCGTCTTCCTTGTTACTACATCCTGAAATGGGAGACAGGGCCGGACAAGAATGCACGTACCCTGCTCACATGACACCTGCATATGGCAAAGACGTTACCAGTACATTCCTGGGACAGGGTGGACTGCAGCTTTACCCGACAGCGAGGTACAGAAACAGCGTGCTGCCGCAAAGCAGCTCGACAAATTTGACAGGCTGTCGGAAGCGCAGGGGACCAACAAAATGGTGAATAACACCAGAGACATTATCAATCTGACGGATAAATTTCTAGATGCCGCTACCACTTCTTCCCTCGCAAACGGATTGAACTTGGCCCCTATCCCGAGGACCATAACAAAACGGGTCGTTATTAGCGGCATGGAACAAGCAGTTCGGATCCTGGCTAAGGAAGAAGCAGATGATATCAGGAGGGAAACCTGCAGGGTCATTAACAAGTCCCGATTTCCGAAAGCGAACATGACTGCAGTAGAACGGGAGGCCATCCTTGCACTGAGGTATGACGCAGACACGATAGTTCTTCCAGCAGACAATGGAAATGCAACAATGCTGTTACCCACCGGCGACTAACAGCATAATATCAGACCGATACTAAAAGGCCCTGTCCAGAGGGAACTCAAGACGGATCCAATCTCGTCAATGACCAGAGAAACCGTGGTGCTGGTGAAGAACTCAGCTCTATAGAGGCAGTGAGGAAACGGCTGTATCGCTGAGAGCCAACGACACGTCGCCTATTTAGATTGCCCAAGATACACAAAGAAGGGGTGCCGCTACGGCAAATATTCGACATCATTACTTCGCACAAAAAAGGACTGACTAAATATCTGGCGACACTCTTAAACCCACTTGTGGGACACTGTTGTCATTAAGTGAAGAACTCGGCAGATTTCAAGGGAATACTTAAGGACATTCGATCACAAAGAGATGATTTCTAGTAAGCTTAGACGTTAGTTCGCTCTTCAAGAAAGTACCTATTGAAGACTCGTTGGCTCCGGTGAATCAACATTTCGAGCTCCAAAGAGTAAAACTCTTTGAAAATGCACTGATGACCACCTACTTCAACTAGATTGAGGAGTTTTATGAACAGCCAGATAGAGTGGCCAAGGGCTCCCTTCTTGCTCCAGGAATCGCAAATCTATACATGGAACACATTCAGGGGGTGGCGTTCGAAACTGCTCGTCAAAAACATAAGAACGTCTACTGCTATGTTGATGACATTTTTGTGGTTTGGGAGCATGGCAGGCAGGCAGTGTATGAATTTCTGGACCATCTTAACAGCACCCACGAAAACGTCATCTTCATTGTGGAAACAGAGGAAAATGGCTGTCTCCCATTTCTAGATATACTAAAAAGGAAGAAGGCAGGTGGCACACTAGACCATTCAGTGTGTAGGAAGAAGACACACAGGACTGCAACTGCATACAACAAGCTGCCACCGTCCAGCGCAGCAGCGAAAAATACTGTCCACCTTGGTACACAGGAGGCATGTCATCCGTGACGAAGAAAGCCTTTCAGATGAAGTACAGCACCTGGAGGAGATATTTGGCAAAAATGGGTACTCAAAAGCGTAATTAGAATGGCGTTCAAGAAGAGACATGTCGCGGAAAATCAGGTTCAAATGGCTCTGAGCACTTAACATCTGTGGTCATCAGTCCCCTAGAACTTAGCACTACTTAAACCTAACTAACCTAAGGACATCACACACATCCATGCCCGAGGCAGGATTAGAACCTGCGACTATAGCGGTCCCGCGGTTCCAGACTGAAGCGCCTAGAACCGCACGGCGGAAAATCAGGAAGAGGGAGAAGAAGACAAGAAACTCGCTTTCCTTCCTTACCTCGAACCGCTGTCAGTCGAAATTCCGAGGCTTCTGGAAAATTTCTGACCACGCCGGAGACGAAAGAGTGGGCTCACACTGCGAAAGAGCCACTTAGACTCAACGTACCAGGAATTTACAGCATCGACAGCGAATTCGGTGAACAGTACAATGAACAAACGCAGCGATGTATGTTTAAAAGCTGCGAGGAACATATCAGACTTGCGCGGCTTGCACAGACGGAGAAATCAGCGGTAACAATACACGGCATCAAGGATGGCTACACATTTGGCTTCGAAAACACCAAGGTGCTCTGCCGAGACGCCACCTAATGGGACAGCGTCATAAAAGAGTCAATGGGAATTCGCATATCGAGAATCTTGTAAATAGAAACGAAGGATAGCAACTGAGTTCGGCATGGAATTCAGCGATAGCGGCAAATCGTCCAGAGCGCTCAAACCACTTGCACGGGGTCGAATGCTCTGACAGAGATGGGTAAAACGCGCCCCCTACCCTCACCACTGCAGCTTCGACCCACACCCCAGCCGCCGCCCTCTCTGTACTCAGACTCCCGGAGCCAGGATGATGCGCAGGGGAGTGTCGTAGGACCGTTGCTATTCACAGTACACATAAATGACCTTGTGGATGACATCGGAAGTTCAGTGAGGCTTTTTGCGGATGATGCTGTGGTGTATCAAGAGGTTGTAACAATGGAAAATTGTACTTAAATGCAGGAGGACCCGCAGCGAATTGACGGTTGGTGCAGGGAATGGCGATTGAATCTCAATGTAGACAAGTGTAATGTGCTGCGAATACATAGAAAGAAAGATCCCTTATCATTTAGCTACAATGTAGCAGGTCAGCAACTGGAAGGAATTAATTCCATAAATTACCTGGGAGTACGCATTAGGAGCGATTTAAAATGGAATGATCATATAAAGTTGATCGTCGGTAAAGCAGACGCCAGACTGAGATTCATTGGAAGAATCCTAAGGAAATGCAATCCGAAAACAAAAGAAGTATGTTACACTACACTTGTTCGCCCACTGCTTGAATACTGCTCAGCAGTGTGGGATCCGTACAAGATAGAGCTGATAGAAGAGATAGAGAAGATCCTACGGAGAGCAGCGCGCTTCGTTACAGGATCATTTAGTAATCGCGAAAGCGTTACGGTGATGATAGACAAACTCTCCAGTGGAAGACTCTGCAGGAGAGACGCTCAGTAGTTCGGTACAGGCTTTTGTTGAAGTTTCGAGAACATACCTTCACCGAGGAGTCAAGCAGTATATTGCTCCCTCCTACGTATATCTCGCGAAGAGACCATGAGGATAAAATCAGAGAGATAAGAGCCCACACAGAGGCATACCGACAATGCTTCTTTCCACGAACAATACGAGACTGGAATAGAAGGGAGAACCGATAGAGGTACTCAAGGTACCCTCCGCCACACACCGTCAGGTGGCTTGCGGAGTATGGATGTAGATGTAGATGTATATGTAGATGTGTGATGTCAAGCGCCGGAACGCCAGTCGGGAACGATAGAGAAGAAATGACTGTGAGAAGACATCCGCCAATTGTCAAAGTTAAGTATTGTCATTAACATTTTTGTAATAAAACTCATTAATACGTATTGTTTGAATTGTTTGTCTAGCGAATCGAGGACGTAGGATTTCTGGGCTCCACATATTCGATGACGAGCATAGAGGCATAATAAAAACTGCCTTTCATTGCTCAGTTCCGCTATGACGTAGTTCCTGGTCACTATAGTATTATTTGATAACATTTTTGTTCCCTCAAGGGTCAGATTCCATTTCACAGGGACTGATTCAGGGCTTTAAAAACGGTGTCATCGTTTCTTATCAACTCACAATTCAAATGTAACTTATTGACTGTGATTCGCAAAATTTTTTCTGTATTTAAGAACAGAGTTTACATAGGTTAGAGTTGGTATTCCACCAACATTTCTTGTCTTTGATGCACTGTCTATGAAATCACCATCTAAATAATGCGAAAGTATACCCCTCTTAAGACTAAAAATCATGCCCATTTTTATTAAATCAGTGTTAGTTTCTCTCTTAACGACCGACTGTTAATTTCCAGCCGAGCGGTTCTAGGCGCTACAGTCTGGAACCGCGCGACCGCTACGGTAACAGGTTCGAATCCTGACTCGGGCATGGATGTGTGTGATGTCCTTAGATTACTTAGGTTTAAGTAGTTCTAAGTTCTAGGGGACTGATGACCTCAGACGTAAAGTCACATAGTGCTCAGAACCATTTGAACCATTTGTTAGGTTCCAGAGGACGTCATTTGCTTTCTGAACCAGACGTTCTGGTGCTATATATTCAATTAAAATATTGCTCCCATTCGTAAAGTCAATTCTTGCCATTACCTAACATTACCTGGAAGGTCATCCAAGTACACAGAGAACTATGCCGGTCTCAAAATTCTGACTTAAAGTACACCTAGGTTAATATATTTTGGACCCAATTAATGTTTTATTATAAATTTCATTTTATTTCAAGATGATAAGCACTGATCTGATACTTCCATGTTTGCAGGAGAAGACGTAGAAAATGAACAAGCATGACGATTATTTTACGTTTGTGAGGTTCTTATCAGTACGATAGTTATATTTTGTATTTAAAGTTTAATATCGATCAAAAAGGCACTAGTTAAATTCTGGTTTGTGGTGACTGTTAATTTCCACATAACGTGTAGGCAAGGAGTTAACACTTCTTGTCTAAGGCTGTGTCATCAGTAAAATGAAACCTTTAGTTGTGACTTTGTTCGAGAAAGCAATTTATTTGTGTCATTTAAGGAATGCACACAGTTCGAGGAAGAGGATGACCAAATCTGTGTGCTGAGCCATAAGTAAATAAGTAGCAGCTCTGCTGCCACCTTACCAAAGTCTAATAAAGAAAGATACATATGTTAGTCTGAAAATGGAGATAAACCACGTAGTGTGGAATCGATATGAGGATCAGGTCCCCGAAGTAACGAGTTTAGGAACTTAGAGTAAAGGCTCCTCTTTAGGGGACAGAATAACAAAGAGGAGAACTAAATTGTATTTATTCACATTAACGGTGACAAGTGAAAATTAATCCGCCCGCCTCGCAAACTATTAATCATTTCGGAAACGCTGTGGTCTGCGTTAACTCAGGCTAAAGCAATATCGGAAAGTCAGCGCAGCTGACGCACAAGCTCCGCTCTGGCGGAAAACGTTACACGAATACGTCAGGTGCCTGTGACTGGCGTTCCTCTGTGTCTACAAGCTTTAAGGTTAGTAGAACAAGTCAGTGGAAAATAAATGTAGTTTTCATCATCCTGAAGCAACGACTACGTTTAAAGACATTGGGTTTGATCTCTCGGTAGCATGTAAATGCGAGATATGACGCAGCCACGTATAAACATACAGGGTGGCCAAATTAAAAATGGCCTTGAAATTTATTGTAGATCTGACAGGAAATAATTTATCCTGCGGGAGATACCATTGCCCACATCGAGGATGTATACTGGTACTTCACTTCGCCAAAAATCACAACTGCATATGTTGATTACTTCATGGGAATAAATCACAGTAGCTACGAAAAAATATCCGTCTTCTGCATGTAAATAAGAATACTGTCATAACATTCATCATACGTATCATAACAACATCAACTGAACTCGACGACTTCACAATCTAAATGATGAAGATCATCAGTGACACTCTATTGCCAACAGTAACAAATGTCTTCATTGATTCCGTGTGTGAGTTAACGAGCATTTCACCCTCATTTAAGTATATGGCCGAAAGAGTCAGCCTTCAGGAATTACGAAACGAACACTGCGACCGTGTGCCACAATGACTGCAGTTTCGTCGCGAGATGAGGAAATTCACATGCGTCTATTGTGCTGTAGTGTGCGAGTGAGACGGATGAGGACCTATGTCATAGGGAAACCCTGAAGAAGCTGTTTGTGGCCAAGGAGACGGAACAGTGTTAAATATGGCGGATGTAAGATCGGCCATAAAGGGAAACATTTATGAAAACTATTAAATTATGTAGTACTTCAGGGAATGAAGCCATAGTAAATTTAATCTACCATCCTTCATAAACTTTCATTGTAATCCCAATAAAACTTGAATATTGATCATATCTATAATAGTTTTGTAACAAAGACCTGAATGCCAAAATTTTAAAGTATTGATCGATCTTAACGATCGACTTTTCATGTAGGAGCATATCACTAAAACGACAAAAGCTGTAAATAGCAACTCTGTAACTTCATTTGTTTAAAAGATATAGTAAATTTAAATTATCTGTATTTTCAGTTAATCATCAGGTCATCATTTCCTCCACACAAAACACACTGAATGATGACAGCATGACACCTTATTGTATCATTAGGTAATAGAATATTTGTTGTAAACTTTAGTACACTATAGTTATCAGAAAGCACGTTAGTACAAGGCTACTGGCCGTGATATTCAAAGATAAGAAGGAAATTGTATTGGTTTTATGTAAAAGAATTTAACAATGGATATTGCTGTTACTTTATTTAGAACATTACAGAGGTCAAGCTTTGATTTTTTAAATATGTTGAAATGTAAGTATTGTAGAATAAGCTGTAACCAATCAGATGGACGGCTTCAGGAAGGGGAACAGCACTAGTCAGTTGAGCGAGTATGTTCGGTGCGCGGGAAGCGGGGCCGGGGACGAGCAGAGGGACATTGCAGACGCGAAAGCGGACAGAACGGCTTGAGACACCAAACGGTACAGTTCGAAAGCGGACAGTCGGTTTTTAGGCAACTAGCAAGTGAAACGACCTAGAAAATTTCGCGTTGTGTGGTATCGCGGTAATTAGTCTCTGTGCGGTGAGCAACCGCGCGCCTGGTGTGAACTCTAACTTTTGTTGTAAATATCGAGGATTCGATTTGTGTTTCGCGATGAGATTGTAAATGATCGAACTGTGCCAAATGGATATGCGTTCGAGTGTAATGGTAATTCAAAATACGACCACTTTTGCTATTAGTCTTCTTTCTGAATAAACATTATTCTAAGCAAATCGCAACAGTGTGAGCTGCATCATTTATGGGTCGTTAATTTAGTTCCCGATATTATTATTATTACTGTCATTATATGTTACATTAACTTTGTTTCATACTTGCCATCAGCCAGGCAATTTAACCCAAGTGCCGCAAGTGTCTAATTTAGGGCACGTAATGTGACGTATGCGGTTCAGCCCCTAGACGACTTTGAGCCAAGAGATTTCGACGAAGAGGAACCGCACGTGAGCCCGAACATCTTTGGGATGTTAGCTCGCACGTGGTCACAGGGACTTGTCCACTACAGAAAATGGAGCCTTGCCAAAGGGGCTTCTGATTACCGCCATATTTGTATTCTTCCAGCTCAGTGCTATGTCTCGGAATAAGACGTCCACGGCTAGCCAAACAACTACTAAACTAAAAAGAACCCACTAGACGAATAGCAATCAGGTTTCCGCTAAATCAGAGCACTTCTTTTTATAAATGTAACAGATAATACAGAAGACAAGTGACGACTATGATATGTTTCTTTGATTTTAGCAAAGTGTTTGACACTGTCAGCTTCGATATTATACACTTGTATGCAAATACAAGGACGAAGGTAATATTATCATAATGCGTCACAGCCAAGAAACACTGGTCGATGAAACGGACCATGCTCAGTAATAACGGCCACAATACAGTACAGAAGATGCGAGCGTACGGAATAGGCTCCCAGGTATGCGAGTGGCTTGAAGACTTCTTGAGCAATAGAACACACCATGTTGTCCTCGAAGGCGAGTGTTCATCAGAGACAACGGCCCTCTAGTTACCCCCATATTTGCACTCCTCCAGAACAGGACTACGTCACGGAATGAGACGTCCACGGCTTGCCAAGCAACTACTAAACTAAAAAGAACCCACTCGACGAATACCAATCAGGTTTCCACAAAAATAACACCGGAAGACAGTTGATGATTGTCATGTTTCTTCGATCTTAGCAAAGAAGGAGTGCCCAGGGAAGTGTGACAGGACCGTTATTTGTGTCAGTGCACATAAATTGTCCCGCGGACAGAGTGAGCAGCAATCCACGAATCTTTGCCGATGATGCTGCGATGTATGGCAAGTGTCGTTGTGTAACTGTAGGTGAATGCAAGATGACTCAGACTAAATTGATAGCGCGTGTGATGAATGGCAGCTAACTCTAAATATAGTGAAACAGAAGTTAATGCGGGTGAATAGAAAAAACAAACTTGTAATATCCGAATACATTGTTAGTAGTGTGCTGCTTGACCCAGTCACGTAGTTTAAATATCCAGATGTAACGTTGCAAAGCTATATGTATGAAAGTGCTGTAGGAGGAAGACGACGTCGGTTTATTTGGAGAATTTTAGGAAAGTGTGGTTCATCTGTAAAGGAGACTACATATAGGACATTTGTGCGGTCCATTCTTGAGTATTGTTCGATTATTTTGGATCTGAACCAGGTCGGATTAAATGTAGATATCGAATCAATTCAGAAGTGGCCTGCTATATTTGTCATCTGTAGGTTCGAACAACACACAAGTATTACGGAGATGTTTCGGGAACTCAAACGGAAATCCCTGCGGGGAAGGCAACGTTCTTTCCGTGGAAAACTATTGCGAAAATTTCGAGACCTGCCATTTGACGCTGACTGCAGAACTTTTCTGCTGCTACCAATGTACATTTTGCGTAAGGACTGCGAAGATAAGAGGAATTAGGGTCTATACGGAGGGATATGTATATTCGTCTTTCGATCGTTCTATTTGAGAGTGGAACGGGACGTGTTATATATGTAGATATAGATGTAAGTATAGAGGTTAACTCTTAGACATACGTAAGTAGTTATCGAGGGCCAGTATGAGCCCAGATTACCATCTTATCTCATGGTCACTGATCAGGACTTCTGGTGTCCGGCTACACACTTCGGCAACATGTACACACGCTCACTCCCACTCCCCCTTGGGGAACTACCGGCAACTGAACAAGGTAACTCCAACCCTCCTCTCGCCCTCGACCCTCATCACCCACCTACATGGACCAATGACGCTCAACCACTGTATAACTGCGGTTCTTCAGTGGGTGGGTTCATTCTGGAGCTGTACACCATGGAGAGAATATCAGTGAGAGACTATTCGTTAATAACATATTAATATTATTGTAATTACATTAAGTCACATAACTCGAGGTCTAGTGAGTGGATATTTGTTAATAACAAATTGAATTTAATATACAGAGTTAATCACCTAAAACTAGCACCGAAAATGTTGCGTAAATGGAAAGTGCCATTGTTTTGTGGTGTTAACAAACATTTTTTAAATGGCACAATGCACACTGAAAAAAAAGCACTCCGTCTTCAGGCCACGAGTGGCCCTACCGGGACCATCCGACCGCCGTGTCATCCTCGGTGGAGGATGCGGATAGGAGAGGCTTGAGGTCAGCACCCCGCTCTCCCGCTCGTTATGATGGTATTCTTGACCGAAGCCGCTACTATTCGGTCGAGTAGCTCCTCAATTGGCATCACGAGGCTGAGTGCACCCCGAAAAATGGCAACAACGCATGGCGGCCTGGACGGTCACCCATCCAAATGCCGACCACGCCCGACAGCGCTCCGGTGATCTCACGGGAACCGGTGTATCCACTGCGGCAAGGCCGTTGCCACAATACACACTTCCATTAACAAAATTGCGGTATTCTTCTGCGAGTCGTTTGCGAGCTATCGGATTCGGTAAAGTTCCTACACCGACACTTGTGCAATACCTGTGGCAGCATCTAATAACGAACAACACGAGTGCCTACACTATACTGTGTTCATCATAATAATAAACCCGATATAAACATTACACCATGTATTCTTCCGCGTTTGCTTGAATCTCATTGGATTTCATTTCTCGTGGATCGGGAGCCAAGCTGTATCCAGTACAGTCCAAATGCGATCATTAGGATACGTTTTACGCTGTGTTACATGCATATACACTGAGTGATAATGCGGGACAGCAGCTTTACCAGGACATTTAACTTGTACAGCACTGGCCAGCCAGCTGGCCTAAATAACCTGCAATGATGTGAGCAGTTGCAGTTCAGACGTAAAAAGAGACGAACAGAGAGTCAATTTAGCTTAGAGTGTACTTTAATTGTTAAAGAGAATGAAGTAGTATTCGGCAAAACTCCAGCACTACCGCACGCTTCTTAGGTGACCAGACGGAAAGCATAAAATGCTCTCTTTTTCACCTAACATAGTATTCTAATCACAAACAAGAGTGATGAAAATTCCTAACTTAAACGTAGAGTAATTCTTCTGAGCGAGCTATGTGTGATGCGAAAGCATATTGCAGGCATTTCTTCCTATTGTTGAATACTGAAGTCACTGAAGGTAAACTACAGTCAGTCGTCTGGTATTCTCTTAGCTCCTTCCTTATCTTAATCCGAGAAATACATTTCTGTTCTGGAACTTTCATCTACTGCGTTGATAACGAGTCGATCAATAACAAATCCGCGAAGCCGCTCAGGCGCCTCATTTTCTCCTCTTCTATTATGACGTCCCGTTCCATACCCCGCCAGCTTTCGGCAGTGACATGTGAAAAAGCTGCGTGCATTCGTGTTAGTACGTCAGATGGCTTAAAAGTCTTGTTATTTCTCGCGGCATATCCCTTAATTTGGCTAAAGGTCAGTTCTGTTGGGTCCATATTGTAATGGTACGGTGGCAAATGAAAAAATGCAGAATTTGTATGGTGTTCTCGATGCTGTGAAAATGATTGTTTTTATGTATCTACGATACTGATCACTCTGGCTCGTGTGAGACTATATCTGTAGTATAAAACAATGGACATAGTCCAAATAAAGATGATCTGGTTTTTCATTTTTGTCCTAAAAATTAAATTCTTATGTTTTATTAATTTAAGCAACCTTTTTTAACGATTTTTCGTAAAACAGCGGTAATTAAGACGTAATATTTGAAATGATAACAGGAATTTCGCGTGCAATATGTATCTAGAAACAAGGAAAAGAGCATTATTCATAAAAAATGATGGTCAATTTTACAATTACGAACTGCTGGTCCTTCAAATTGAATGAAAAAAAGGAATGACCAAGGCGAAACTTGTACCAGCGATCCACGATCCGCACTAGATAATCAATCAACTACACTGCCGATTCCGCTATGCATCAGGGGTATAGTTGTATCTCAACAGTATCAAATACAGTCCCTAGGAAAACTTGAAAGCCGATTTTTTATTTAAATTTATGAAAAACATTAAAAACAACCTATTTCATGGCACTTTACAAACGTGTTCCACAAGCGTGTTTCGCTACGGAGCAGGAAGCAACCACAGCCACTTTCATACTATGAATTAACAGCGCGACCATCAAAGCACAACAGTACATAGACTGTGACTGTACACGATTTTTAAATAAAACCTACATAGTTGAATCGTGATTAGGAAAAACTTTGATGACTGTTAATACATTAGAATACCTTAAAATTTCATTTAATGTGACATAGAAATATAGATATGTAATAATTAAGTAGGACTTACTTCCAAGAGTGTAACAACACCACAGTATGTGTGCTACGGCTTCTAACCAATCATAACGTTTATGCTTGTTTATGTCAGGTTTATTCTTCTGATGAAGAGAGTATAGTTATGTCGAGTTTGGCCAGTAACGATACAACTGAACAACAGAGGTTGTGATCCAAATCAGTACACGATTCCAGCGTGGTATGGAACGACTGCTGCACACGTGCTAACATTTAAGCGCAGATATCCGAGCAGGCGACAGTAATACGTCGTTGCATATCGTTGGGCATAGTTTGTATGTCCTTGCTGACAGCGTCTTAGAGCTTTCTTTACAGAAATAAGTGTACAGGTGTCAAACCAGGGGAATGGCCCGGCCCAGGTATAGGGATTCTGCGTCCAATCTAACAAGTTAGAAACAATTCGTGAAGACATGTTGTCGCACTTCGTGTAATATGGGCTACACAGCCATCTTGTTGGTACCACAGGCTCCTCCTAATCTGCAGAGGAACCTCTTCTAGCATCTGTGAAAGACAGTCTGTTAGGAGGCTGCGATACGTATGCACGTTCAGTGTTCCGTCTCTTAAAAACGAGCCTATTAGCTGGTGGTTCACTATCCCACACCACACGTTTACACTCTATAGACGTTGACGTTCCACCTGTCGAAGCCAGCGGGGAATGTCAACGGACCAGTAGCGTATGTTTCGGCGGTTTAGATGGCCATGATTGCTGAATGTAGCTTCAGTACTACACAAGAGACATGCTATATCTGGAGTGTGCTGTCTTAAAGCCCATGAACAGAAGTTAGCACGACTCTCATAATCGTTTCGTTGCAGCTCTTGATGGAGGGAGATGTGACAGTAATGGAGCCTATGTCACTGGAAAATGTGTAGGACACTTGCCACTTCCCCGTGCGGTTGCGCGGGAACTGACGTGCAGATCAACTGCAACAGCAGTAAGAATATTAATTTCCCCCTCTTTTGTCGTCACTTTTTCCTTCTGTTACGTAGTGAAGGTGTTACACTACCACTTTCACGTATCTGGTTGAACAGATTGATAAATATTTGCCAAGATGGTTGACGTCTATTGGGATATCTTGCCGCATACACCGTACAACGGTGAACTGTATTCTTCCTACACTCTACATACAGGCCCACTCACGACCGGCTGCTTAAATTGCCACGCACTAATTGACTAGAAAGTCGATGTGCACTCGAGGATGACACAGGCATCGTATCTATCTGCTAGGCACACTGAATGGCACACAAAGAAGTGTCGGTGTGGTAACTTTTCAAAATACGGTATGTTTTAAACGACTAGCACTATAATCGACGATAAAACACCACCGACATTCTAAATTACCTTTAGTTTGTTAATGTCAATAGGCATTGTTCCATTTTAAAAACTGTATATTTACACAAAAAGTACATTTTCTAAGTGTTATTAAAATCTGTTTATAGGCTAACAATACGAGCCCCTGAGTACCAACCAATTCTGTGGAAACCGCAAATCAATAGCACTTTCCATTTCCGAAATATTTGCAGTGCAAGTTTTAGATGTTTCATCCTGTTTATGTGTATGTGGTGTCTGTTCTTTGGGACATGTTCGAAAGAACAGACACTACATGCGAGTGCGAGCCGCTGGTGTGCCTCTGTGCTAAAGAGATCATTCGCCGTCCCGCTTCACTCACATCACTCACACACACACACACACACACCACACACACTCACACACACACCACCCATACACAAACACACCCACATATTATATATATATATATATATATATATATATATATATATAGTGTGTGTGTGTGTGTGTTTGTGTGTAAAGCGAGGCAACCAATGATCTATGATCTCTTCAGGACAGAGGCACACCAGTGTCTCGCATTCTTAAGGAAATAACAGAAAATTCGTGAGTGATGAGATAATGAGCAAGGGGTATTATATTAGTAGTGCGTGGATAAGTTGACAATTTGGGTCTGACTGGAGGACTGCTAGGATAGCCCGTGCCGTTGCAATAACCGCTGTGTGCGCATGGCTTGGTGGGCATTGTGCGTAACCTTTAGTAGCGGCGTAGTCCGCTCATTATGTCTGCCGTGGGTTCCTGTTGTGATCCAAAAAAGGGTACAGTTAGTTATATTGGTAATGAATGCACACGTTTCATGCAGCCCGGATATTCGGCGACTCTTGATTGGCTCGTTGATACAATTCATGGTGCATGTGATCAGCTTCGTACTGCCTATTTCCATTCTGATAACTATGTCTTTTTCATAAAGTTTCTTGAACCAGTACAAGTAGATTGCTTTTGCGTCATGGTACTCAAGTTACCTTTAAACGTCGTGATGGTTCCATAAGTATGGTGCTTCTAGCTAACGCAGAACTGGATAATGTTCAGCCTACCGACGGAAGCTGACGACACTTTACTTGAGGAGGTGTGCTTCCCTTATAGTGATGTGAGGGGTATGTGACGCGAGCGCTAGTCCACTCACCATTGGTTGCAATGTTATAGTGGAATTAGCTATTGAGGTCTCTAGTGTTTCTCTTAGTATTTTCTCGCGTTTGAGGTAACTCCTTCGGAGCCACACATGGGTGGGGAAGTCCTTGACCCTTCTGATGTTTGAATGATTGAACAGCAGCAAATTGAGGGTTTCCTAAAATTACCTGTTCCCTTGATGTGACCCATTCAGGTGATGTCGGAACGAGCAACTATTGTTACTGTAGTTTATGCGACTGGTTGCCATGAAATCCTACCTGTGACACAGATGTTGTGATGCTTGATCTCTCTCATGTATGTCGATCTGCATTGGAAGGGTTCTCGTTTGGTGGTGGCTCCCTCTGATTCGTCAATGGGCTCACGAATGGATCGTTACATTCATTGATGCCGTGATTCAGTTGGTCAGTACCTCGAATTTCGTTCCTTGTTGCTAAAGTATGTAGGCTTCGAAATTTCTTTCTTTGAATGTTAACAAGGTGGAATCGAATCTGTGGCTCGCTTCGTTGAGTCAGTTTACCTATGAATCGCGTGCGTAAGGAGTATTCCTACAAGGAGTGCGATTTACTCTTGTTTCTCTCCCTGGTTTTTCCACTGTGTTTAATGTAGCTCCCGAATGTCAGCCGGGGTCTGCCTTGTAATTTAGGAAGCACATTCCAATTGAATGGACTGAGGTTCATTAAAATTGTAGAGGAACAGTGTCTATTTCTCTTCACCTGACCTTGATTCACTTTATGCTATGCCCGGTACCGTAGACACTTGGGACCGTTCCCGATTTTATAAGGAAGAGGTGGTTTATTTGTTAGGAAAAGCCCGCAGAATATTTTGCTATGTGGTGATTTTAACTGTGTGTTATGTCCTGCATATCAGTCTCCTTCTTTTAATTTCTGTTGGAAATTGCAAGACTTAATTTGTTCCTTGAAATTGCAACACGTTAGTGATTTGCAAACATCTGACTCATGTCAAATATGCCTATTTTACTGCTACTTATAGCAGTAGGTTTGACAGATTTGTGATAGGATTTTGGCTCTCGATGTCATCGCGCCCAGTTCCACTGACCATCACGCAGTGACTGTCAATTTAAATCACAGGCGACAGTCGGTGAAATTATTTCGATCGCGCTGGATGTTGAAGGCGGTGCCCCTGGAGTATCCCTCTTTCGATGAGGTGCTCCGGGAAGAGCGGGATGTTAGTCTCCACTCAACTGCGCTATACGCCTCTGTTTCGGAACTGTGGGTTCGACTGGCAAAGCCGTGGCTCAGACAAAGGTTGACACGATTCGGTGCTGAAAGAGCGCGGGAATTTTGGAGGACGGAAGAATTTTACTACTCTCTCATACGTGACCCTTATGAAACTGTGCATCAGGCTCCGCTACGGATTGCAATCCTCAGGCATGTAAAGGAGAAATTGTTAGGAGTGAAGGAGCGTCAAATGAAAAAAATTAGGCCGGCCGGTGTGGCCGTGCGGTTCTAGGTGCTTCAGTCTAGAACCGCGTGACCGCAACGGTCGCAGGTTCGAATACTGCCTCCGGCATGGATATGTGTGATTTCCTTAGGTTAGTTAGGTTTAAGTAGTTCTAAGTTCTAGGGGACTGATGACCACAGATGTTAAGTCCCATAGTGCTCAGAGCCATTCTTTTGGAAAAATTAAGGATGCTGTCCAAACCACGTTCCATGGTAGCTGATGAATTAACGTCTTTATATCATCTAATTCGATATCAAACTGGTCTTCGACGTGTGTATATCTCTCAAAGCAGAGAACTGCAATATTGTGACGGCGCAAAATAACATATTGCATGCTCAGCATCAGTTCTATGTTGGACTGTATAAGGTGCGTGTTCCTTCAGATACTTCATCCGATTTATTTGTTCAGTATCTGAATCGTAGACTTACACCTGCTTACAATGTTGCAGTTTTAGAAGCTTTTCAATGCCACGATGTCGATGACCTCATTGTCAGATCGCCTTATGGCGTGTCACCTGGGTCGGATGGTCTGCTCAAGGATTTTTATGTACATGTTTGTCGTTTTTTGGCTATTACTTTTACATTGTTTCTGAATAAAATGTTGAGGGGAGGAGCGTTTATGCCCGACTCGTTTAAAATTGGCAAAATTGTATTATTTTCTAAAAGTTCCGGTCACGTAGCAACCGACAAATTTCGTCGAAATGATTTTAAGACTGTGGCGAGTGCAGTGAATAGCTGGCTGTATGTGTTGCTGGGGAAAGTTGTTGCTAACCATCAAAGTTGTATTCCTGGTCGTAATGTTCTGACGGCGGTCGCTGAGTGTCATGATATCTTATCGGTGACCGCTGTTACTTCTGTTCCTGGTGCTCTGACGTTTTTGGATTTTGACAAGACGGTCGACTGAATCAGTCATGGTTTCCTGTTGCAAGTACTGGAAGCCACTGGGTTCACAATTGACGCTCGCAGGGTTTTGTATAATTTGTTTATGGGTATTCCAGTTTCGGTGGCCGTCATTGGCCGAAGGACACTCCTATTACCATACCCCAGGGAAGCTCGCTTTCAGTATCATTGTTTGTTTTATCACTTGTGCCTCTTCTCCCAAGAATCGTCGCTCACTAACAAGAATAGACATTCTTATACGAGACGGTCACGGTGCGCGAATACGCGGATAATGTGATGGTGTGCCTCCGTTCTTTCCCTGAGATCCCATGGCTAAAGCATGCGATGGATGTCTTTTGGCTTGTACCTGGTGCCCACATCGACGAAGAAAAATGTCGATTAATGAAATTTCGGGGTACTGGTAATGCTGTCATTTCGTGGGAAACGGTGGATGATAGACCTAAATATTTGGAAGCCATAATTGACCGTTTTCACTCCAAATGGGCTACACGCCGATTACGGAGAAACTACATGGAGCAATCCTTGAACATGAACGGCATTCCCTTAACCTGCTTCAGGAAGTTCGAATTCTGGATACTCTCGTCTTGTGCAAGGCATGTTATGTAGCTAGGATCTTTTCCCTTCACGAAATGATGGCTAGGAAACTGAAGCAGCTGTCTAGTCGTTCTTTATGGAAGTATCGCATTTTTCCATTACGATACGAGGTGGTTGTGCGTGCGCGTTCTCTCGGCTGTTTGGAACTTTCCGATATCCAATGGAAAGCGTCTGTGTCATTTGCTCGTCGGTTCGTGCCGACTGTCTCTCACGCTTTCCACACATTCACTTTCGGCTATTTTATTGTCTGCGGCGAACCACTCATGATCTGCCTGTCGATGCTGATCGAGTGGATTTCCAGTTAAAAATGTCCCCGAATTTTTATATTGTTGCAAGTTATTTGGGGACTCATATTCTACAAAGGCAGTATCTCAATTTCAGATTTTTGTTAATACGCAGAAGACGGGCAGACTGTACGGCGCCGGTTGGACGGGCATCACCGCAAACTTCTTGGTGTGGTTTCATCTTCGCCTTCCTATTCTACCATTGACAGTGTTGTCCTCGTGGTATCACGTGGTACACAATCTGTTGTTCACGAATGAGTACCTATTTCGTATTGACTTAGTGTCACCTGCTGTGTCGTCCGAACAAGACACAGCCAGAGTAAAAGTACCACAGGCGCTAAAAGATGCGAGCTGCTGCCAGTGCCATAGAGACTCGCCACTTGCGCCAGTTCCGCCAGTCTTGGCCAATTTCCGACAGAGTAGAATCCGCCAATGACCGGACGTCAACTGACAGAAGCCTTCTCGAAAGACAGAAGAGCAGCTCTCGCCCATTTGGTCATAGATTATCGTCCAGGGCTGACTTAGACAGGGAACGTCGTTTACTGACATCTCAAAATTGAACAGATAGTTGTTGCAATTGCATTTGATACCTACTGTGAAGTTTACCTACGATTATTTGCACTTAGCCGTTGAGGGCCTTTTTTGTGTTATATTACAAGCAGACTTGCAGACCTTATTATTCAACTAGTTACAAAGATAAGTAAACCTTTTTAGCTCATTTGTGTGGCTTTGTTACTAATTTGTTGGATTATTGTAGAACATTCGTTCTCCTATCCTGTTACCTGACCCTGGTGCATAACTGTGTAATAGTGGCAGGGAGAGATTGTCTTAGCAGTGTACTGCACGAGAAGCCGTATCACGAACTCATAAGCCCGCATCTCGTGGTCGTGCGGTAGCGTTCTCGCTTCCCACGCCCGGCTTCCCGGGTTCGATTCCCGGCGGGGTCAGGGATTTTCTCTGCCTCGTGATGGCTGGGTGTTGTGTGATGTCCTTAGGTTAGTTAGGTTTAAGTAGTTCTAAGTTCTAGGGGACTTATGACCATAGATGTTAAGTCCCATAGTGCTCAGAGCCATTTGAACGAACTCATAAACTCGGCCTCCACAGCAGCAGCCACGAGGCCTTAAAAAAACTGGCAACGAGGGTTTACAAAAATTTCACTGGCTTAAAAAACAATTAGCGTTTGAAACTCGATCCGCTGAGACTGGTTTTTCGGCTGACATCCTATCGCGTCCAGACTCCTCCTACTTTCCGAGAGCACAGTCAAATACCATTGCTCAGTTTTTTGCCACAATGTTCATTACATTGTAGATGGATGAGGCGATATGACCCGCTCGCCTTCCACTAATAGATGGATTCTGCATATTGGAAATGTTTGAACCTGTCACGGTATCGCCACTTATTCGCCAGTATGTTGAATCTTGTATTTCGTCGTCAAGGTATCGGTTGAGTTAGCCGAACCTTGTGGTGTTATCATCATGACCCCTTTTCAGGAGTAATGTTACGCAGTTCATTTCATTTTCTTTTTGTCCCTGTTTGCTTGTTTCCCTTTTTTAACTAAAAAAAAGAAATTACACAAAAATAGTAGCAGGCAACGTCCAGAAATGAATTTATTTTCTTTTTGAAGTGCCGAAGCCATGAAGGATTTATACCGATTCTGTCTTATTCCTTTTTTGTGCAGGAAATTCTAAGTATTAAAATATATATATATAAATTATATAAATAAAAGTAAAGTTCAAAAAATTTAGAGGTGCCAGTACAATGTGAGGGACCTGCACGGTGACAGGCGGGAGGGAGGCGCTGTGACCAGGGCTCGAGTTTCGATCCCTGCCCTCCTCGTCTCCATCCATTTCTTTCCTGCCATTACAAACATCTTCTGTTTCATCGAAACAAAAAAAAAAAAAAAAAAAAAAAAACCAAAGATAGCGTTTAAGAAGGAAGTGTCAGAACATCTGTCTAGTGAACAGGAGATCCGGGTTTGAATGTCGGTCTGGCACAAATTGTCTACTTTCTCCATTGGTTACAGTCATTGCCCGCTCGCTACCAGTTTTTGCGATTCCTTTATGTCGTAACTGAAATTAATATTCTGTTGTTTTCGTCATCTGTGCAGTCACCTGATGCCACATCCATGCAGGTATGTAAGTATTCTCATTTTTCGTATTTTTCCATATATTCCACTATTTTACGTACTTTTCCACATTTTCTACAATAGTTCATATTTCTGCTTATTTTTCCAAGTGCGATGTGGTCATGAGTCCGAACTTCGGTCTCATCCCGCTATCCACGCTGCTCTATCCTATGCAAGCCTCTTCACCTCCGAATAACTAATGCAACCTACGTTCTTCTGAATCTGTTCAGAGTATCCATCTCTTGATCTTCGTCTATGATTTTTAACCCCCCCCCCCCCCTCCCCAAACATTTCCTTCCGTTACTAAATTAGCAACCCTGTGAAGTCTTAGAAGCTGCGCGGGATTAGCCGAGCGGTCTTGGGCGCTGCAGTCATGGACTGTCCAGCTGATCCCGGGCGAGGTTCGAGTCTGTTTGTCCTTAGGGTAATTTAGGTTAAGTAGTGTGTAAACTTAGGGACTGATGATCTTAGCAGTTAAGTCCCATAAGATTTCACACACATTTGAAGGCTTAGAATGTGTCCCGTCAACGGATCCCATCCTGTAGTCAAGCTGTGCCACAGGTTCCTTTTCCGCCCAGTTCTGTTCAGTGCATCCTCATCAGTTGCGCAATCGACACATCTAACATTCAGCATTCTTCTGTAGCACCACATTTCAAAAGCTTCTATTCTCTTCTTGTCTAAACTGTTTATCATCCGTGATCCACTTTCATACATGGCTACACTGTAGATAGTTACCTTCAAAAACGTCATCCCAACACTTAAATCTATATTCGATGTTAACAAATTTCTCTTCCTTAGGAACAATGTTCTTGCCATTACCAGTCTAAGTCTTATATCCTCCCTACTTCGGCCATCATCATTTTACTGCCCGAATAGCAAATTTATCTACTATTTTAAGTGTCACATTTCCTAATTTAATTCATGCAGCATCACTCGATTTAATTCTAATAAATTTTATTATCTTTGTTTTGCTTTTGTTGATAATCATCTTATACTCTTCTTCCAAGATGCCGTCGATTCCGTTCAACTGCTCTTCGAAGTCCTTTGCTGTCTCTGGACAGAATTACTGTGTCACCGGCAGACCTCAAAGTTTTTATTTCTTCTCCTTGAACTTTAATTTCTAGTCCAAATTTTTCTTTGGTTTCCTTTACGGCTTGCTCAATGTACAGACTGAGTAACATTGAGGATAGGCTACAACACTGTCTCCCTCTCTTTTCAACCACTGCTTCCCTTCCCACCGACACTTAAAACTGCTGTTTGGTTCCCATACAAGCAGTAAATAGCTTTCCGTTCCCTGTAGTTATCCCTGATAGCTTCAGAATTTTAAACAAAGTACTTCAGTCAATACTGTCAAAAGACTGCCCTAAGCCTTCAAATACTACTACCGTAGATTTGCCTTTCCTTAACCTACCCTCTAAGAGAAGTCGCAGGGTCAGTACTGCCCCACGCGTTCCTACATTTCTCAGGAACGTAAACTAATCTTCCCTGATGTCTGCTCGTTCACGCGTTCCCTTCAAGTGATGCAGTACGGCCTCTTTTAACTGAGGTGTGCGGAGTCTCCTTGGAGCATCACAGTCATGGCTACTGACGATGAAGGCATCTTCCCCGAAGCTGTAGCGTAATTGTGACGAAAAGGTTATGCGGCGGAGTCGGACGTTGTGGAAAACGATACTGATGAAGGTGACGAGCAGCTCTTGCGTTACCCTGAGCTTCTGCAGACGTGTACTCGACTATGTTGCTCTAACACTCACAGACACGTGAATGAGCCTCTAACGAGGTCAAAGAGGTGGGGCGTAACTCCCCCACCCCAACCATGCTGATGCGTGTCTGCCTAGCAAACATGTTTCAAACGCCTGTACCACAGAAACAGAGACTTATGTTGTTGTTTTTTTTTTAATTTACACTTCGTATTATTTATTATACGATCAGTACTATGAAAAATCACGAAAAGAATTGTGTTGGTTGTATCACAATATGTCAATTACATCTCGAGAAATTGCAAAAGCTTGAAATAAACGAAACACGCCACTACTGTAAATCTCCAGTTACGAGCGTGAACACCAAGTTGCTCGTAATCGCGATGTAATTGACGTATTACGATGATAGAAATCGCTATTTACACTGTTATTAAGTCGACTGGAAAAAATACAGATGTCCAGTTGTAACCTCCCTCTTACTAATCGGCCTATCCTGCTTGCGATATAAAATATGACCGTGAATCGCGTGTATGCCTAATGGATTGTTTGTAATTGGATAAGGCTATTTTTCCCGAAGAAGTGATATCGTTAAGTAGGAGGAAAGTGTACAATCGACCTTTCTGATGGAAAGTCTACTAAAAATAAAAGTAAACCGAACACGGCTATAATTGGGAAAATGAAAGTTATTTTGTGCACTCACTCACGAACAACACTTGACAGAAAAGGGATACCACTGATCATGAATCCTAAAGTTACACTAATGAACGAAAAGGAAATAATTAACGGTCGCCAGCCTTCTAGAGCAATTTACATCCAAAATCCTGTACCAGATGATGGGAAAGAAAAACATGTATTATTAAACACTGACGTGGCAACTGAAGTTTGTCTCGTTTTTTGACACTAATTTTAAGTGAGTATGTAATGATAAACAAAACTGAGAAGTCACTCTTACGTTGTGTTTGGCATTAATTTTGAAAAGGCAATGGAGTAATGATTTGAAATTATGTAATTAAACTATGTTAGTATTGAACTTCGTTACATGAACAATGACTTTCAGTGACCTCAACATAACGTCATCAAAGAAATTTAGAAAATAAGCAAGCACTTTTTACTTTGCCATTACTTATTTTGCAAATTGCATTTCATATTATTGTCTGAACAACTGAGGGTTTTTTACTGACTTGAACAGAATGAAACACTAGAGTATATAACAAACCATACAGCCATGTGCTCCAAGCTGTATGTAAAATAAATAAAACTTCACACTCTTAGTATGTACAATTTTTTAGATTTGTATTTTTTCCAGTGAATGATTCTCAAACTTGAAAGATGAAATTGCTTTACTTTAGTCATGTACTGAAACCTCTGTAGTGCAACAGTTAATTGAAAATAGACTGAGGCTATAATTCTTCAAAGTGAAATTATTCATTGATAAACTGGCTGTAACTATTCAGTTTGTTTCTTATGACACTCAGTTAGCATATAAGGAAAAAAAAAAGGAACAAGGATCCCGCTTGGTAACAATGTTTGGGAGCAATGAGGACACAATCGCCCTCAGTTTAACTGATTATTATTTAAATAAATTTTATCAATCACATAAAATTCAGTTGTGCTGCTGGGTTAGCCGTTAATACTTTCTACTATTAAACAGTCCTACTTCAGTGCTGTGTATAAGACGATACTCGGAGCCGACAACGAAACTGTGCTGCTGGAACTGGCGCTGTTGTTGACGACGGTAGCATCTTGTGGAGCCTCGGCTAATTATGGGAACGGGCAATCGTAATTAATACAGCCTCTTCCGCCTGTCCACTGTCCATACGACTGTTACTAGACATCTGGCCGGCGCGCGTACATGATGCCTCCGAAATGATGGGACTTAACATCTATGGTCATCAGTCCCCTAGAATTTAGAACTACTTAAACCTAGCTAACCTAGGGACAGCACACAACACCCAGTCATCACGAGGCAGAGAAAATCCCTGACCCCGCCGGAAATCGAACCCGGGAACCCGGGCGTGGGAAGCGAGAACGCTACCGCACGACCACGAGCAGCGGACGTACACTCTACTGCGAGAGCGTTAACACCACACTTCTGCACACAACAAGCGCTGGATCCTGTCTCTCTCTCTCTCTCTCTCTCTCTCTCTCTCTCCGCGCAACAACTCCCTACCCAAAGATTCCACAACACATAAGCACTGCTATTAGCGTTGCTAGTTGATGCAAATAACAGTTACTTTGGTTTTTCTCCCGGAGCTTAGAAGTTTCACAGTAAGACAAAATACAATGAAACGTCAACAGACTTCTACTTCAATTTACACATGCAGCGAAGCAATGTCCTTACTTATTACAAGAATTACAAATATTTACAGCCGGCCGGGGTGCCCGAGCGGTTCTAGGCGCTACAGTCTGTAACAGCGCGACCGCTGCGCTCGCAGGTTCGAATCGTGCCTCGGACATGGATGTGTGTGATGTCCTTAGGTTAGTTAGGTTTAAGTAGTTCTAAGTTCTAGGGGACTGATGACCTCAAATGTTAAGGCCCATAGTGCTCATAGCCATTTGAACCATTTTTGAAATATTTACATACAATTCAGGAAAAATTATATGTCAGTAGCAGGTGCCATACATCCTGCATTTGGTGTTACACAGTCACACACATTTACAAATAAGGAACGGGTTTTCTCGTTTATGTTTTATTGATCTTCTCTACAGTACTAGAATTGACATAATGGTAACCAAAAACCAAATATCAACCGTCAGAGTAAACATAATTAATGGGTGAGCAAGGATCTAATAGAGAGGTAAATGGTTATTGTACTTAGTTGTGCAATTAAAGCAACAAGTCTACAGTACTCCATCCATGGACATACACGACATGTCAGATCTGTGATGGGGATACAGGTGGGTTGCCTAGGATCAAGAAAAGTGTGATCCGGGAATGAAGTGTTTGTGAGTGCAAAGTGGTCGCTTTGAACATCTTCTCTAAAATGAACGTTGTTCGTACGTGTAGATACCGGCTTTGTACGTCAAACGTACAGAATGGGATTATTGTGCATATCATAGTGTGCAATCTAGTGTAGCCTACATTTTGTGCTTTGTCTACCTCACTGGATACAGACGGTGTTACTATCTCCATTATTACTTTATATTGGCTTTATTTGTGTCATGGACGATGGAAAGCAGTTGGTTTCGTCTGTAAGATGTTCATGTTGTATTTTAATGGTTAAATAAAGGTAACCATAACAGAAGGAAATATAAAGGATACCGCATTGTGGAGGTGCTAATCGGATAAAAACCAGGAGGACATTTGACACCAGTTACAAAGACCATATAAGAGCATGGAAGTATAGTACAAATCCTCATGTTACAAGAAAACTACCACAACCAAAAAACCATAACAGAAAAGAAACAACTCATAAATGATCAGATCAACTTGGCAAACCACACATTCCTTAAACTGATTGACCACTTAATATACGGTTACCATCTCTTTCCAGATTCTGTCCTAGCACATCCCTGCTCCCTCCCTCCCCACCTCACCCCCTATGGAAAAGAAATATGAACATACTCCCACTCCTGTCACGTCTCTACCGAACATACAGGACAACTTCACAAATTTTCTCTAACTCTGTCGCACACAAACACACACACACACACACACACACGCATGCAAAGTAGTTCCACAGGTTGGCAACACTCAAAACTGTTACTGTGCGGAATAAGAAACAGTTTATAGAAATCAAAAGTGGAATGTTAATAACGCAGCGCAAGAAATACTGCAGAATGGCAAAAACTGCCAAGTGCAAATGTGAATCGAATTCTTTCGACAAGAACCGCTGCTAGCAAGGGGGGAAAGTGCAGAATCGTAAAGAAACGCTGTAAATAACTTGCACATCGACCTTATAAACAAATCGCTGTTTTTAACCTAAAACAACCAACAATATAAAAACGTATGTATCCAATTTGCAGAATAACCACGGAAGATGCTTTGTAAATATAAGTGAAAAGTGTCTGGTGCAATGCAATTCTTTTTCATTAAATTGCAGTCAGCTGAAGACAGATAACCAATAGTAACATAGAAATATTACTCTCTCTGTAAATGAGGTAAGACTTTTCTGAAAAACGATATTCCCAATGCCGTTGATGGATAATACTTAAATGACAATAAAATGTGCATCGAAATATAACGGCGTCACGGATAAAAGATAAATGGCAATAAAATGTGTATCTAAATATAACAGTAACACAGTAGGATAAAACTTGATGGAGAGTGAAGTGATAGGGATGGAATCTATATCGACGGAGAATGTGTAGATCACTTGGGTGACTCATGCCACTTCCTGGTGTGGTTGCGTGGGAGCTAACGTGCGGATGAACTGCAAGAGCAGTAAGAACATTATTTTCCTCGTCTGTCTTCACTTGTTTCTTTCTGTTACGTTGACCTGGTGTTACACTCCGACGTTCACGTAACTGGTTGAAGACGTTGATAAATAACTGCCGATATGGTTGGCGTCTATTGGAATATCTTGCCGCATACAGTATACAAGAACGAACTGCTTTCTTCCTACACTCTTCATACACCATGAGCCTGTAGGCCTTTTCTGCATTGGTAAAATCCATCGTCCACTCACGACCTACTGTGTTGACTATCACACACTAAGTGACTAGCAAGTCGCAGTGCCTGCAAGGAACGCACAAGCACATTGTAAGCAAACATAACAACATTCTACCTAGCAACTACGCAGGTTGAATGGCAGAAAGAAGTATTGGCGAGGAAACTTACCAAAATACGATACATCGGAAACGACTCGGACTAGAATCCTGCAACAAACACCACAGACATTCTAACTTTCCGTACTTCTAGTCTGTTAATATCTATAGGCATCGTTCCATTTAAGAAAGTGTATATTGCATAAAAAGTACACTTGAATGAGAACGACTAATTTCGCGACAGCACTGATATGTAAACCATTATCGGTTTCCTTGCCGTGTCAGTTCGGTATAAAATCTCAATCTTTCGTCGATAGCGTCCTCCATCATAGCCATGAGCAACTGTGTTCACTGCTGCTGTGGTGGCCTAATATAGCCTGTGGACGGCTTCTGACTGGTCGGCTGGTGATTGGTCGGCGATTACGTACTGCTGTCGCAGACGGTGCCAATGTCTCCGCTGGTGGTGACACCACTTCCGTGGGAACGTAAACACCGCAAGGAATGTCTTTGCTTCTTCTCTGCATCGAGCGCTCTTTTCTATGGACCGATCAGATAATATTCGCTATCACGGTTCAAGTACTTCTCACTCATTCTTATTTCAACAGTCGCCTCAATAACAGAATCCCAGTATGTGGGGGCATGGGACAAAACTTTTGTTTCTCTAGTTCCCTATTTTTAATATGCCACTGGTGTTCTGCACATCGGTCGGGAACGGTACGAATGGTCTGACCTATATAACTGCTTCCACACTCGCAGGGGATATTATAGATTCCAGGGAACCCGAGATCGAGACTGTTCTTAAACAGGGCGCATCGTCTCCTTAAGTTTCTTAGGAGGACAAAAAATCGATCTTATACCCCGTCTACTGAGGGCTCTTCCTATTTTAGTGTACATAGCGCCACAAAAAGGAAGAACCGCAATCAGTGGTTCATCCTGTGAGTGTGCAGAATTTTCACGTTAACTTTTCTTGGAGATCGCTGCCTTTACATCGCGTACACCATAGCCATTCTTTTGGAACACGTACTTCAGATTGTTAATTTCGGGCATCAAGTGGTCCTCGTCTCGGACAGTTTTTTCTCTACACACCAACGTGTTCAAAATGGCTCTCTTCTGAAGAGGATGAGAGAAACTCTTTGCATTATGATATATATCGGTATGCGTTTGCTTGTGGTATGCAGAGTGGCCGAGACACTCGTCGGCCTGTCGTACTAAAACGTCTTAGAATGGCAACCTTCCTTCCTTCTCTCCCTAGACAGTGAACCGGATGTTCGGATGTATGCTGTTCATGTGTTCCATGAATTGTTCGAGAGCTTCTGTGGTGTGTGGCCAGACAAAAAATGTATCGTCAACATAACGATGAAATAAGAATGGACGGAGGGGAGCCGAATGTAATGAATGTTCCTCAAAATTCTCCAAGAAAAGTTAGCCAGTGATGCAGACAACGGCTCAGGTTGTCTGTAGTTCCACCATGCCTGGAACGTCAATACCGCGGTTCGATCGCCCCGCATTGTTACTTTGTGCCAGGAAGGGCTCTCAACAAGGGAAGTTGTTTCAAATGGCTCTGAGCACAATGGGATTTAACATTTGAGGTCATCAGTCCCCTATAACTTAGACCTATTTAAACCTAACTAACCTTTGGACATCACACACAGCCATGCCCGAGGCAGGATTCGATCTGCGACCATAGCGGTCACGTGGTTCCATACTGAAGCGCCTAGAACCGCTTGGCCACAGCGGCCGGCGACAAAGGAAGTGTCCAGGCGTATCGGAGTGAACCAAAGCGATGTTGTTCGGACGTGGAGGAGATACAGAGAGATAGGAACAGTCGATGACATGCCTCGCTCGGGCCGCAAAATGGCTAATACTGCAGTGGATGACCGCTATCTACCGATTATGGCTCGGAGGAACCCTGACAGAAACGCCACCATGTTGAATAATGCTTTTCGTGCAGCTTCAGGACATCGTGTTTCCACTCAAACTGTTTGCAATAGGCTGCATGATGCGCAACTTTACTCCGGGCGTCCATGGCGAGGTCCATCTTTACAACCACGACACCATGCAGCGCGGTACAGATATGCCCAACAACATGCCGAATGAGCGCTCAGGATTGGCATCACGTTCTCTTCACCGATGAGTGTCGCATATGCCTTCAACCAGACATTCGTCGGAGACGTGTTTCGAGGCAACCCGGTCAGGCTGAACGCCTTAGACACACTGTCCAGCGAGTGCAGCATGGTGGAGGTTCTCTGATGTTTTGGGGTGGTAGTATGTGGGGCCGCCGTACGCCGCTGGTGGTCGTGGAAGGCGCTGTAACGGCTGTACGATACGTGAATGCCATCCTCTGACCGATAGTGCAGCCACATCGGTAGCATACTGGCGAGGCATTCGTCTTCATGGACGAAAATTCGCGCCCCCATTGTGCATATTTGTGAATGACTTCCTTCAGAATAATGACATCGCTCGACTGGAGTGGCCAGCATCTTCTCCAGACATGAACCCTATCGAACATGCCTGGGTAGATTGAAAAGGGCTGTTTATGGACGAAGTGATCCACCAACCACTCTGAGGGATCTACGCCGAATCGCCGTTGAGGAGTGGGACAATATGAACTAACGGTGCCTTGAAGAACTTGTGGATAGTATGCTACGACGAATGCAGGCATGCATCAATGCCAGAGGACGTGCTACTGGGTATTAGATGCAGCGGTGTGTAGAGCAATTTGGACCACCACGTCTCAATGTCTCACTGCATGGTGGTACAACATGCAATGTGTGGTTTTCATGAGCCATAAAAAGGGCGGAAATGATGTTTATGTTGACCTCTGTTCCAATTTTCTGTACAGGCTTCGGTGCTCTCGGAACCGAGGTGATGCAAAACTTTTTTTGATGTGTGTATTAGCTATAATCATAACAAAAGAGAGTCACTTAAATTACTTAGACATCCATTCACTCGGAGAGACAAGATTCTACGAGATGTCACAAGTTACCTGGACCGGACTTGTGGGCCAATAGTAAGTGCATTACTGTGTGATGTAATAGAAGGTAGCCGGTGGATAGCATGACTGGATGCATTTCCAAAGAGGTACACTCTGACAGTTATGATATGACTCCACCTGAAATCCTCTCTCTTTTAACAGTGATATCATTTTTATAAACTTCTGTACAACCCAGAATTATTAAATTTGGTTGCCAACTAAATGTGTTTACCATCTACAGAAAGAAACGTTGTATGTTTCGACATGAAATCACAGTTAGTTAAATCAAGTAGTTAACTAATTACACAAGCTAAAGAAAATGATTCACTGCAGCTTAGATTCGTACTGTAAATAAAGCAGCACGTAAATAACAGGGCATACGGACATGCTGAAACTGTCCACTAATGATGTGTGTCCAGCGCCGTGCACAATTTTTTTGTTAGTCATGCTACCTGAGGAATGGAAACAATGGCATTTCCATCGCTCTCCTGTAGATCTTCCAGGGAAGATACATGCGTAAGAGTTACAGGGAGAGTTATGAGGTGATCAAGGATATCCGAAGAACCACGTCATAAGAGCCAGGAAAATTAGAGAGAGTTTAGCAGCACAATTCGCAAAATTTTCTAATTGGTCGTATTTCCTTTCTTGTTTTCCTTTACCTCGAGACTTCGTCGACATTCGTGAGACGGCAGTTATTTGATTTTGAAATGCTGATGCCTAGCCAGCGTCACCACACGGAGAGTGAAATGAGCCGCTTTCGGCATGGCGCGGAGCACTTTTTAGGGCCGCGCTTTATAATCGTGCAGGAGTGTTTATAACTTCCGACTGACTGCTCACTCAAAGAATCTTATCGCCCCATTCTAAGCTCCCCTCTCCGACCACCAACTCTTTAATAAGGAGCGAGGGCGAATGAGGTCATGAAAAAGATTAATTCATACGCGCTCTCCCTGTGTGGAGGCGCCAGAGCATTGTGGCGTTTTTAAATCCGTTTGCTCGTTTTAAAAAATATTCTGAGTGGGAACTACTGAGGAAGGGAAGACGTAATACATTTCATAACAGCCCTACCGGGAATAATGTCATCATCGATTCACGTACAGTAAAAGATAAAAACGGTTCAGCTAAAGGAAACAAACGTAAGGAATGACATGCGGAAATTGAGTTGCTACGTATCTGGTAGAGTCATCCATAACACAGTAGCATTAAGTTAAGACTTATCCTAAGGAAGAACCTAATTCATAAAGCAATGTGCAAGCAGTGTTTTTTTGTCGCAGAAATGTTCCTCTCTTTCTTGTTTTGCAGCGATGTTAAGTCCAGAGAACAGTAGTTGTTGTTGAGTATTTATCTGTTTCCCCTATGACGTAATTGGATTATCTCCTTTAGCTAATTGGATATATATATATATAAACTACCAGATGTTTACCTAGTGAGTCTTAGAATGTATGCATATATGAATGAATTTGTCCCGTCAAAATCGAAACGTATGAATGCATTCAAACAGCTATCGGTGATCCACGTCCATTACTCATATTATCAAACGTATTTGGGTAAAATATTTTCAGATTTTTTGTTTAGATTCATGCAGACGTTTTATAAATAGAAAAAGAAGCAAGGAGGGAAGGTTAGACCTTAACTTCCTGTCGAGAGCGCGGTCGTTAGCAACGGACACAAGCTCAGATAACGAGATGATAAGAAGGAAATTGGCCGTGCTCTGTCCAAAGGACCATCGTGACACATGGCCTACGTAACGTATAAGCAAACTGAGCCAGCAGTTATCGAATATAACCTGCGTATCACTGTGTACGTATTGTATGAATGTCAGTTTCACTCTCATTTAAGTCCTCAACAGATCGTTGCACGAAAAACTTAAAACTAACATTTGGATAAGCTATCTGTCTGAGTTTTCGAACAAGACTTTTCAAGTGATACAGAATCTGACTTGTGCAAACTATTTAAAACTTCAGAATCATCATGAACGAGTATTAACAATGACAATGACATATTTGTCAGTAATGGCTGAGTGCCAGATTAACAACTTATTTAAGTTTCAAAGTTACATTATCATTTAGTAACAATAGCATATTATTTAGATATGGAGAATAATTATTATTATTTGGAGGACAAGGAGGCTCCTTCAACTGCAAAATATGGGATTATTGTAAACTCGGACTAACAACCATGAGCCTAGCACTGCTATTGCTTTTGCGGTATGCTTGCGAATTATACCTTGAATTCCATCTTCAAGCGTAGTTAAGCCATCTAAATCTCTATTCTGAAGTTTTAAATGGACTTCATTAATGAAATCCCTTCCCAAAAGCTATTTTGTAGTTAACAGGACCCAAGCAAACTCTTCTTATTAAATTCATTTTTAGTAACAATAAACTTCATCCGCTGTATGCTGCTGCGCATTGCTGTAAACCAAATGGAAAAAGGCAGTCATCTAAAGAGGTGAGTGCAAAACTTAGTGACAAAACAAAGACACTGACACCCCACAACATGTCATGTACTCTAGTTCAGTAAATTTCCTTGCACACGTAGGTTCTGTATCATTTGAAAATTCTTGCTGCTGATCTGACAAGTCGTCCTCCCGAATGCGAGTCTATTTATAAACGAACACTGTTGTGCCAGACGATAATAAACTCGGTACAACGGTCAGTTCTATGATCTGCGCCTCGAGGAGACCGAGTGGACACTGCAACACAATGGTAGTCCACCTGTTCCCTATCGTCTACTTGTGGGTGTTCCAGCTCTCATAGTGGGCGGTAGGCGGTACGGGTTTTAAAACATTTTCGTTACGTTTCCATAAATCTTTGACATAAAGTGTTTATTAAGTATTTATTATTATAACCTTTAACTAGCTATAACTCTGCTTAATGTATTTTATAAAATAAAGTTACTCCCGTACTCTATAAATCACAACTTCTTTGTAAGAGGTGGGTGATTAGATGATACTAAGTCACTACTAATAGAAATACAAAAAGAGGGCGATAATTAAAAAGGTTGACTTCCCCTGCATAACACTTAAAATATTATTTCACTTTATTAAAACAGAAATATGAGGAATTACTTAACGTCGTACCATCCATTTCCACACGAATATCATGAGTATTAGCAACTGCCTGACAACAACAACGTATCACTGCACACAGACAAGTTACAAATCTTCCACTCAGGGTACACTAAACAACAAGTTTCACTTACAGTTCTGCCTAAGAGAGTGCTCCTGTGCTCGGCCGTAAGAACACGAGCAGATGTGACCGCTTAGTACAACGTTCTGGCCGTGGCTACGACGGGTGTCCCTCACTCGAGGCGCCTTGCAGCAACTGACGTTTCTTACGGTTACGTTGCGAGGTATCAGCCTCGTTTTGGTACCTCGCTCATTGGACGGCACCACAAAAACATAATGTAGGTAATGTAAAGATCACCGCATAACAGTCCATGGACTTGTAGGGGATAAGAAAAAAAATACGTTGTGGGGAACTGTGACTGCAGACTTGGAAAGATTATGGGCGAAGATACAGGAAACTGAAAGTATCGATAGACGGGATTCTATTCGCCGCACGTTTACGGAAAGCTGTTGCCAATACTTAACGGCTACTGCTAAGATTTCAGTGTTGCGAATGGCTTGACGTACAGATATACAGTAAACCTGTCCATTTCACTGCCACCAATACAATAAACCCTTAATTCGGATGTAACCATACTTTTTCCCTACCTTTTCGGTACCGTACAATGTTTTCATAGTGCATTTAGGTCCAAACTGCTTATTCGCCTACTTTCCGACAAACATTGGTATCCTACTTCTAAGAACACCGGATTCTTGTTGGGGACAACAGGGATTCGAGGAAGGAACACTTGCAACTAGAGACTCAACTAGTCTAAATCCCACAAAGAGCGGTTAAAACCGTTTTGGGAAATATGTGGCGAGCTACACATCGGATTACGAAAGGATTGTAATAACAGTTGTTCATCTCGAATGGGTTCATCCAGTGGCACTACAATCAATCCCCTCTCTCATATGCCGGGGATGGGAGGGGAGTCTACTTCGAAAAATTCAGCAGGAAGCTCCAATTTTTATTGCGGATTAGTATTCTCGGGGAAAAAATTCATAACTTTTGTATAGAACAATTTTATCGTTGCGTTATCGATGGCGCTGTAATCGATACAAATCAAAATGGGTTACAATACTTTGAAACATGATAGTATTTTAGGAAATTACCCAACAGATTACGATCCCTGGTGCGTTCAGGGGCGGTATTCTCACATTCTCTAAAGCGAAAGCGATGTTTTATAGCAAATCAAAGTGATTATCCACACCATAACACGATAAGGTGTCAACATTATTGGTGTAATTACCCTCACACATGGCACCGACGTGGAAAGTAGTTGGAATAGGTCATTGGTTTATTTATCTGTGCAGTAACAACTACATTTAGGGTTACCAAGGAACAACGACGTGGACGTACTGGTGTTTAGTTCCATTTTGGGTGATTTTTAATGTGAGTCCCCCTGCCTCTCACCATTGGAATGTTTGTTTTAGGTGAGTTCCCTTGCCTCTCACCATCGGAGTGCCTAGTTTAGTTGAGTCCACTTGCCTCTACATCTACATCTACATCTACATGATTACTCTGCAATTCACATTTAAGTGCTTGGCGGAGGGTTCATCGAACCACAATCATACTATCTGTCTACCATTCCACTCCCGAACAGCGAGCGGGAAAAACGAACACCTAAACCTTTCTGTTCGAGCTCTGATTTCTCTTATTTTATTTTGATGATCATTCCTACCTATGTAGGTTGGGCTCAACAAAATATTTTCGCATTCTTAACAGAAGTTGGTGACTGAAATTTCGTAAATAGATCTCGCCACGACGAAAAACGTCTTTGATTTAATGACTTCCATCCCAACTCGCGTATCATATCTGCCACACTCTCTCCCCTATTACGTGCTAATACAAAACGAGCTGCCCTTTTTTCCACCCTTTAGATGACCTCCGTCAATCCCACCTGGTAAGGATCCCAAACCGCGCAGCAATATTCTAACAGAGGACGAACGAGTGTAGTGTAAGCTGTCTCTTTAGGGGACTTGTTGCATCTTCTAAGTGTCCTGCCAATGAAACGCAACCTTTGGCTCGCCTTCCCCACGATATTATCTATGTGGTCTTTGCAATTGAAGTTGTTCGTAATTTTAACACCGAGGTACTTAGTTGAATTGACAGTCTTGAGAATTGTACTATTTATCGATTGATCGAATTCCATCGGATTTCTTTTGGAACTCATGTGGATCACCTCACACTTTTCGTTATTTAGCGTCAACTGCCACCTGCCACACCATACAGCAATCTTTTCGAAATCGCTTTGCAACTGATACTGGTCTTCGGATGGCCTTACTAGACGGTAAATTACAGCATCATCTGTGAACAACCTGAGAGAACTGCTTCGATTGTCACCCATGTCATTTATATAGATCTGGAACAGCAGAGGTCCCAGGACGCTTCCCTGGGGAACCTCTGATATCACTTCAGTTTTACTCGATGATTTGCCGTCTATTACTACGAACTGCGACCTTCCTGACAGGAAATCACGAATCCAGTCGCACAACTGAGACGATACCCCATATGCCTGCTGCTTGATTAGAAGTCGCTTGTGAGGAACGGTGTCAAAAGCTTTCCGGAAATCCAGAAATACGGAATCAACTTGAGATCCCCTGCCGATAGCGGCCATTACTTCGTGCGAATAAAGAGCTAGCTGCGTTGCACAAGAATGATGTTTTCTGAAACCATGCTGATTACGTATCATTAGATCGTTCCCTTCGAGGTGATTCATAATGTTTCAATACAGTATATGCTCCAAAACTCTAACCACCGAGAGATGTGGCGCAGTGGTTACACACTGGACTCGCAATCTGGAGTAAGACGGTTCAATCCCACTTCCGGCCTTCCTGACTTAGGTTTTCCGTCATTTCACTAAATGGCTCCAGTCAATTCTGGGATGGTTCCTTTCAAAGGGCACGGCCGACTTCCTTCCCCGCCCTTCCCTAAACCGATGAGACCGATGACCTCGCTGTCTGGTCTCCTTCCCCAAACAACCAACCAACCAACCTCCAAAACCCTACTGCAAGCCGACGTCAATGATATAGGTCTGTATTTCGATGGATTACTCCTACTACACTTCTTAAACACTGGTGTGACCTGAGCAATTTTCCAATCTGCAGGTACAGATCTATCTGTGAGCGAGCGGTTGTATATGATTGCTAAGTAGGGAGCTATTGTATCAGCGTAATCTGAAAGGAACCTAATCGGTATACAATCTGGACCTGAAGACTTGCCCGTATCAAGCGATTTGAGTTGCTTCGCAACCCCTAAGGTGTCTACTTCAAAGAAACTCATGCTAGCAGCTGTTCGTGTTTCAAATTCTGGAATATTCCATTTGTCTTCCCTGGTGAAGGAATTTCGGAAAACTGCGTTCATTAACTCCGCTTTAGCGGCACAACCGTCGGTAACAGTACCATCGGCACTGCGCAGCGAAAGTATGGACTGCGTCTTGCCGATTGTGTACATTACATACGACCAGAAATTCTTCGGATTTTGTACCAAATTTCGAGACAATGTTTCGTTGTGGAACCTATTAAAGGCATCTCGCATTGAAGTCCGTGCCAAATTTCGCGCATCTGTAAATTTTAACCAATCTTCGGGATTTCGCGTTCTTCTGAACTTCGCATGCTTTTTCCGTTGACTCTGCAACAGCGTTCGGACCTGTTTTGTGTACCATGGGGGATCAGTTCCATCTCTTACCAATTCATGAGGTATGAATCTCTCAATTGCTGTTGCTATGTATCTTTGAATTTGAGCCACATCTCGTCTACATTTGCATAGTCAGTTCGGAAGGATTGGAGATTGTCTCTTAGGAAGGCTTCTAGTAACACTTTATCCGCTTTTTAAATAAAATTATTTTGCGTTTGTCTCTGGTGGCTTTGGAAGAAACGGTATTGAGCCTAGCTACAACGACCTTGTGATCACTAATCCCTGTATCAGTCATGATGCTCTCTATTAGCTCTGGATTGTTTGTGGCTAAGAGGTCAAGTATATTTTCGCCACCATTTACTATTCGCGTAGGTTCGTGGACTAACTGCTCGAAATAATTTTCTGAGAAAGCATTTAGGACAATCTCGGAAGATGTTTTCTGCCTACCACCGGTTTTGAACAAGTATTTTTGCCAACATATCGAGGTAAGGTTGAAGTCCCCACCAACTACAACCGTATGAGTGGGGTATTTATTTGATACGAGACTCAAATTTTCTCTGAAATGTTCAGCAACTACACTCCTGGAAATGGAAAAAAGAACACATTGACACCGGTGTGGTAGATCCACCATACTTGCTCCGGACACTGCGAGAGGGCTGTACAAGCAATGATTACACGCACAGCACAGCGGACACACCAGGAACCGCGGTGTTGGCCATCGAATGGCGCTAGCTGCGCAGCATTTGTGCACCGCCGCCGTCATTGTCAGCCAGTTTGCCGTGGCATACGGAGCTCCATCGCAGTCTTTAACACTGGTAGCATGCCGCGACAGCGTGGACGTGAACCGTATGTGCAGTTGACGGACTTTGAGTGAGGGCGTATAGTGGGCATGCGGGAGGCCGGGTGGACGTACCGCCGAATTGCTCAACACGTGGGGCGTGAGGTCTCCACAGCACATCGATGTTGTCGCCAGTGGTCGGCGGAAGGTGCACGTGCCCGTCGACCTGGGACCGGACCGCAGCGACGCACGGATGCACGCCAAGACCATAGGATCCTACGCAGTACCGTAGGGGACCGCACCGCCACTTCCCAGCAAATTAGGGACACTGTTGCTCCTGGGGTATCGGCGAGGACCATTCGCAACCGTCTCCATGAAGCTGGGCTACGGTCCCGCACACCGTTAGGCCGTCTTCCGCTCACGCCCCAACATCGTGCAGCCCGCCTCCAGTGGTGTCGCGACAGGCGTGAATGGAGGGACGAATGGAGACGTGTCGTCTTCAGCGATGAGAGTCGCTTCTGCCTTGGTGCCAATGATGGTCGTATGCGTGTTTGGCGCCGTGCAGGTGAGCGCCACAATCAGGACTGCATACGACCGAGGCACACAGGGCCAACACCCGGCATCATGGTGTGGGGAGCGATCTCCTACACTGGCCGTACACCACTGGTGATCGTCGAGGGGACACTGAATAGTGCACGGTACATCCAAACCGTCATCGAACCCATCGTTCTACCATTCGTAGACCGGCAAGGGAACTTGCTGTTCCAACAGGACAATGCACGTCCGCATGTATCCCGTGCCACCCAACGTGCTCTAGAAGGTGTAAGTCAACTACCCTGGCCAGCAAGATCTCCGGATCTGTCCCCCATTGAGCATGTTTGGGACTGGATGAAGCGTCGTCTCACGCGGTCTGCACGTCCAGCACGAACGCTGGTCCAACTGAGGCGCCAGGTGGAAATGGCATGGCAAGCCGTTCCACAGGACTACATCCAGCATCTCTACGATCGTCTCCATGGGAGAATAGCAGCCTGCATTGCTGCGAAAGGTGGACATACACTGTACTAGTGCCGACATTGTGCATGCTCTGTTGCCTGTGTCTATGTGCCTGTGGTTCTGTCAGTGTGATCATGTGATGTATCTCACCCCAGGAATATGTCAATAAAGTTTCCCCTTCCTGGGACAATGAATTCACGGTGTTCTTATTTCAATTTCCAGGAGTGTATATCATCGGAGTCTGGAGGTCGGTAGAAGGAGCCAATTATTAACTTAGTTCAGCTGTTAAGTATAACCTCCACCCATACCAATTCGCACGGAGTATCTACTTCGACTTCACTACAAGATAAAGCACTACTGACAGACACAAACACTCCACCACCAATTCTTCCTAATCTATCTTTCCTGAACACCGTCTGAGACTCCGTAAGAATTTCTGCAGAACTTATTTCAGGCTTTAGCCAGCTTCCTGTACATATAACGATTTCAGCTTCGGTGCTTTCTATTAGCGCTTGAAGCTCAGGGACTTTCCCAGCACAACTACAACAATTTACGACTACAATTCCGACTGTTCCTTGATCCAAGCACGTCCTTTTTTTGCCATGCACCCTTTGAGATTGCAGCCCACCCCATACTTTCCCGAGGGCTTCTAACATAAAAAAACCGCCCAGTCCACGCCACACAGCATCCGCTACCCGTGAAGCCGCCAGCTGAGTGTAGTGAACTCCTGACCTATTCAGCGGAACCCGAAACCCCACCACCCTATGGTGCAAGTCAAGGAATCTGCAGCCAACACGGTCGCAAAACCGTCTGAGCCTTTGATTCAGACCCTCCACCCGGCTCTGCACCAAAGGTTCGCAGTCGGTTCTGTCAATGATGCTGTAGATGGTGAGCTCTGCCTCCATCTCGTAAGCAAGACCGGCAGCCCTCACCAAATCAGATAGCCGCTGGAATCCAGAGAGAATTTCCTCAGATCCAAAGCGACACACGTCATTAGTGCCGACATTTGCCACCACCTGCAGCTGGCTGCACCCTGTGCTCTTCAAGGCATCCGGAAGGACCCTTTCCACATCAGGAATGACTCCACCCGGAATACACACGGAGTGCACACTGGATTTCTTTCCCTCCTTAGCCGCCAAAACCCTAAGGGGCCCCAATACGCGCCTAACATTGGAGCTCCCAACTACCAATAAGCCCACCCTCTGCGACTGCCCGGACATTGAAGGCTGAGAACCATCCTCTGAAACAGGGCAGGCTGCTGCATCTGGTTCAGCCAGAGACAGTACCTGAAACCTGTAAGTCAGACACACCCGAGAGGCTTTCTGATCAGCCTCCAGGGACGTCTTTTGCTGCCTGCCACGCCTTGGAACGACCTCCCAATCAACCACAGGCGAGGGCTCAGCTCCACTGCGGGCAGCAACCGGGGCAACCAATCGGGAGACCGACCTGGGGACAGACGGTACGAGGTTGACATCCCCGTGATACCCAAGTCCGGCTCCCCACAGTGGTGCCCATTGGCAACAGTCTCAAGCTGCGCGACCGAAGTCAGCGCCGCCTGCAGCTGTCAGTGAAGGGATGCCAACTCAGCCCTCATCCGAACACAGCAATCACAGTCCCTGTCCATTCTAATCGATGTTGAACAACAGTTACTGAAACACGAGTCCGTGCCTAGATAACGCAAGGGAAACACGCAAAGAATGTATGAACTAACCTGTACAAATGCCTAGCGACTGCGCTACAATCTGCCTGAATTTACGATTACAATAACTAAAACTCGAAATTACACCTCCTATACGAAACTCACACGCAATTTAAGTAAGAATCTACGAAGTAAACACAGAAAAGAAGCTATATACATATCTTTCTGCGCTGTCGATGTGCACCAACTGGGAGCTCTTAGGTTCGTCCTCTTGCCTCTCACAAATCTTCATGTTTTACTGAAGCACATGTTCGAAATGGAGTCCGTTTGCTGCATTACACATTGCAACTCCATTTACAAAAGAAAATCCTACGGCTCTGTGTGTCTATTCGATAATGTTTACACATTTAGTGATAATTTGCTGCCGCATATTTGCAGGCGTTGTTAGTATGTCAATATAACATTTCTCTTTTAGCGTTCATCACAGGAAATAATCTGGAGTCGTCAAGTCGGGTGAGTGCGCAGGACACTTATGAGGACCTCCTCGTCCAATCCATCGACCGAGATAGTGTCGATTCAGAAATACACGAGCTATATGTAAATAATACACTGGACAGCCTTCTTGTTGAAACTACATAGCCGTTCTTCTTTGTAGTGGGACGTCTTCTAGTAGTATTGGCAAAATAGTTTCTAAAAAGCCGCCATATATTCGACCTTTACATTACCGGCTCTGAAATGTGGGCCAACTATATGGGTACCTAAAACACTGTGCCAAACATTCACACACAAGGGGCGTTGACGCTCGACTTGTCTTATCTGTAGCGATTCTCATGTGCTCAATAAAGCATATTATGCCGGCTCACGTGTACACGATTCGTAAACGTTGCTTCATCAAAGAGAAGTATCTCTGAATGAAAGTCTTCGTTGCTCCAAGCTGTTGTACCCAACTGCAAAAGTTCAAGCGGCTTGGAAAATCGCCCCCGTTGTATGGCCCTATGCGACGGAAGGTGATATGAATGGTATTTGTGTTCATGCAGTATGCGCAGAACACTTAGTCGCGACATTCCTTCGTGTAATTTACGCCGAACTAATGTGAGCATACACAGCAGTTAAAGCTAAAACATCCACCTCTCGTTTTCGTTCGTCGCATGCCGTGGTCGGTTTCTTCGTGTCGGTTGAACACTTCCGGTTGCAGTAAACAGTTTGGTAATGCAGCCTACTGTTGTTGCAGGAGGAACATTCCTCTCTGAGAATTGGTTTGCATACGTCGACGAGCTTCTCCTACATGTTTATTTGACGCAAAGTACGAAGCATTGATACCTGTGCTCTCAGCAAACGGCGACGTCTTTGCACACGTAGGAAGAGATGTTTGTGATTCGAATGTTTGCGGTAAATTGAACCGCGACCACTTCGCACCGCTGTTTCCTTGTCCGTCGTTCTCGGTACAGCCACTATGGCCTTCAACACGATGGGACGACATCCTTGCACCTGGGACGAAATTGAAGCGTCACCCATCCACCAGTGTCAGCCCAGTTTGCAGATGAATATAAGTTTAATTTAGTTTTGTTTATGTATTTTTGTAATATTTGTAATGGTTGTGAAGTGTTTAAAGTTTTGTATTTTTTTTTTTTATGTTTCATGTACGGAGAGGGCGGCGCAACGAACGAAGACAGCGTCTTCGTTGCCGGGACCGGAAAGAAAATTGCTGGCCACTATACGTCGCGGGTTGACAGCCAAAGAGCGACAGAAGATTTTGAAACCGACTTGTTGCGTCGTGCTTCTAAAAATTGAAAATGAATAATTTGTAATGCTTTGTACAACAATGACGTCGTAGGAAGTTTAATCTTATTGAAAATGTTTGTTTTGTCTTGTCAAGGCTCAGGTTCACGTCTGTATGTAGGAAGATAATAAACTAGTGGATGCTATTAAAGTTGAAATACGTGTTCCGAGGATTTATTTATGAAGAATTATGTCAATGAATTAATAATATATTTGACAAGATTATTGGATTTTGACAGCGTTCATCGCGACTTTGAATCTCAAAAATTTTATTCAATGTGGTTCTATTATCGATTAAATCTGATAACGTGTTTCAATATAAATTCTGAGGAGAAACAAACGACGTCAAAAATTGAAAAAGTTTACGCAAACCAGTTGGCCCGAGTGACGTAATTCTGTGCATACGACTCAAATGATGTTTTACAGTTTCGTTCAAGAAGCATTCTGAGACAATTTAAAAAGAATATAAATAATTTTGAAGTGGGTTGTAACTGACTTAGGTGACGAAGTCTGCACATGGTCATATGTCAAAAGAAAATCATTTAAACAAATCTATACGTCGTTACACTACACCGTGGCGACCTTGGAAACAGGACTTGTGTGAAACTAAGGCACACAGGTACGAAACAATTAAAACATCAAAAGTCCTTCGGAAGTCAACGAGAGTCTTCGTGGAGCCTTTACCAGCCAGCGGCGACTTCGCCGGTGTGGGCAGCTGACGGAGCGCAGCCAAGCAGTACGGTCACGCAGTTATTCTACGAGAAGGCGCATCTGTTGGGCAGCAGCTGAACGCTGCAAACCCCGACAACCTTTTCTCCTAAACTAAGGCCCAGTACGTCAGCTGGGGGGTGTTCCTACGGCTGGTATTAGAGGTGTTGCTGAGCGCTTCGCCTGTCTACGGTGGGGCCGGGCGTGGTTGCAGCCAGTGACGTCTCCGGTGTTCGACTCAGCGTCCCGCCGGTTGCGGAAGCGTGGTCGCAGCATATCAGCGGCTGCATCGACGGCTGTTACTTCTGCAGCCCATAGCAGCACACTGATCACCGAGAACTACAAACTACAAGATTAGTGTCCGGTGAGTTTGTTTCAAGTTGGAAGTGGAGTGTTGTACATAGGGAGCGTGCTTTTACAGGATTGTTGATTACAAGTCTGTGTGTGTAACTAGTTAATATCTTACAATAATGTCGGGAAGTGAAATGTCAGGCGAAGAGCAGTCTATGTCCGATAGGAGCATGAGATCCCTTTTTAGGGCGATCGCTAAATTAAAACAATCTAACGGCGATTTTCTAGCTGAATTAAAACAGTCTAACGAAGAATCTACTGCTAGATTAAAAGAGGAACTAAAACAGGAATTAAAACAAGCTAACGAAGAATATACTGCTAGATTAAAAGAGGAACTTAAAGGGGAGCTAACAAAATCTACAGACAGGTTACAGGAACATCTTAATGAAACCAGTCGAGAATTAAGTGATAAAATAGAGGCTTCTAAAGTTGAAATGCAGGTAAAACTAGTAGGACTTAGTAATAAGATTGCTGATAATTGTAAAAGGTTAGAAGAACATATCCAAGAATCGCGTGAGGAAAAAGCTCGCATGCGAAATGATATTACTGACTTAACCGAGAGACTAGATAATGTCAATATCTTAGTTGTAAATGAAATAGAGAAAAATAACGATAAGTTACGAGATGAATTTTCTATGCAAACAGAAACTGTTCGTAGAGAATTATTAGAATCTATTAAAGAGGCCTCTACCAAACCTGTAGAGATTTCTTCAATAGATAATGTAGAATTAGAGACATTAACTCATCAAGTTGAAAAAGATCATGCTGAAATAGAAAACATGAAATTTTTAATTACTGAAATATGCAAAGATAATAACATTGACGAAGGTACAGAGCGTTCACATCGTGAACACAGTGAAGAATCGATATTAGCTAACCGCGTATCCAATACAGAAATGAGAATACAGGAAATTACTAAACGGTTATCGGAATTAGATAATAATGAAAACATTTCAAGTAGCAGAAGTAATAACGTAATCAGAGACAACAGTCGCATCGTGTTTGCTAGCTCGAACGACAACAATACAAATAAAGAAATCATGGCAAGCAAATCCGACGCAACTCCGTTTCTGCAATCTAAACAAAATCCGACTATGTCTCTCGCAGAATGTTTGGGTGATATAACGACAAATTCAAATGTAGCAAGTCGATTTCCTGTATTCAAACCAGGAGGCGAACTTCACACTATAATCTTTATAAAAGCTTTTGAAACTTCATTATCTCCTAAATGGAGTAATGAAAAACGGATTCAATTTGTAATAGGACATTTAGAAGCAGAAGCTGCGGAATGGGCAATACTGCATCGAACGGAATTTAAGGACTGGGATGATTTCGTTAAGCAGTTTAAACAAAATTATTGGTCAAGAGCAAAACAACAACACTTAACTTTAGAGTTGCTAGACCCTCCTCCATATTCTAAACGCTGGAGAAGTTATAGGAATTATTTCAAATGGCATTTAAACCGTGCTAAATTAATTGAAGAACCAATTATTGAAAGTCATCTAATACGAGTCCTGATTAGTAGGTTACCGTATTACATAAAGGAAAGAAAAATGTAAGTCTACGAATTGTCTATCCAAACGAAAAAATTTTCGAACAGATTGTTGAAAATGCTGAACAGAGAATTAAAAGTTGTAATCAACATGCTATAGAACCCTCATTTTAGGTAGGAGATCTTGTGTTAGTACGATTGTAAGTAGACTGTTTATGTTTTCTTATTGGTAACGCCACTTAGCGCTCTATATGAAAAATCACTGGCTGTGCTGTGTGCAATCTGTGGCTAGTTTGCATTGTTGTCTACCATTGTAGTGTTGGGCAGCGGCAGCTGGATGTGAACAGCGCATAGCGTTGCGCAGTCGGAGGTGAGCTGCCAGCAGTGGTGGATGTGGGGAGAGAGATGGCGGAGTTTCGTAATTTGTCATGAACTACTATATATATTATGACTTTTGATGATATTAAGGTAAATACATTGTTTGTTCTCTATTAATATCTTTCATTTGCTAACTATGCCTATCAGTAGTTAGTGCCTTCCGTAGTTTGAATCTTGTATTTAGCTGGCAGTAGTGGCGCTCGCTGTATTGCAGTAGTTCGAGTAACCAAGATTTTTGTGAGGTAAGCGATTTGTGAAATGCATAGGTTAATGTTAGTCAGGGCCATTCTTTTGTAGGGATTTCTGAAAGTCAGATTGCGTTGCGCTAAAAATATTGTGTGGCAGGTTAAGCACAGTCCTGTACAATTGTTCAAAGGGGACGTTTCATATGTCGACCCTTAACCAAGGATACCTCACTGGAATCTTCTGATTTTTTCTTGTAGTTTCTGTAATTAGTGTAGATTTTGTTTATTGCTAGCGTGTAATTGTAGAGAGAATCTCCTTTGTAGTTGCAGTCTTTCATTGTTGTTGTGGGATGCATGTAGATTTGCACCAAGTATTTCGCAGCTGCGCTTGCAATTAACTAGATATTATTTTCAGTGTTATGTTAATGTGTTCCCTCAAATTGTGTTTTTCTGTGTCGTCGTGTGAAATATTGTGACAATAATGGCGTGTGAAAAACGTAATACTAGGCTCCAAAGTAAACTGAGAAATGACAGTGAAGACGAAAGTAGTGTGTTAGCGCCACCGTGTAATGAATTAACTAATGTTCAACATAGTAATTTGGTAATTGTGCATAAGGACATGGAGCGGGTGGCAAACAATGGCGTAGGCAGTGAAACAATTAGTGAACAGGGAAGCATTATCGATCGATCGGTCGGCAACAGCTCGCCTCAGAAATCCGAAATGACAGGACACAATCTTGCAAATACTGTAGATTCAGGTTTTGCGTTCTCACCGTTTTCTCAAATAAGTCAAGACACATTTTCTGCTTGTCAAAATGTGAATATTGCCGGTTCAAATGCATTGCCGAATAGCACTGAGGAACATGTTTCAGACACCAGTGCATTGTTATTACAATTAATGCAACAAATGGGACAAAAGCTTCAAAAGTTAGACATAATGGAACAAAATCTTCAAAAGTTAGACATAATGGAACAAAATCTTCAAAAGTTAGACACAATGGAACAAAATGAGAGACAAACACAGCAAAAGCTTCAAAAGTTAGACACAATGGAACAAAATCTTCAAAAGTTAGACACCACACTTGAACAAACATGCGAAGATTTAACTACTGAGTTACATAAAATCGAATCGAAATGTCAAAAAGTCTCTAACGACGTAAAAACACAAATTTGTGAGCACTTTCAACCTATTTTTTCGCGGCATGAAAATGCATTACAGAATCACAAAGCAGCCATAAAAGAACTGCAAATTATTGTTCATGAAAATCATGAGACCTTGCAAGCTAAAATTGACTCAGTTGCATCTACCGATTCGGTTACGCAACTTGCAAAAACTCAGGAAAACTTAAAGGACACAGTAGAAAGACACATGGAGGAAATTAGTACATTGTCAGAGAAAGTAGTTGAACTTTCGGATCAGGTCACTAACTTATCTACAAAGGTAGATGATGATCTGAATGACACAAGACCTGTAGCCTTCACTGACGCAGAAGAGTATGAACAAATTAGAAAATTCAAACAAAATCAAAATCAAATCAATACACAGTACAAAAGAGAAATCCGGGAAGTACAAGATCAGTTGACGCAGGTAATACAAGAATTACATATTTCAGAGGACACTCGCGCTCCAACACGGGAAGAGGGACTTAGAAATACGGAAAAGCCGCAAAATAATAACACAGGGCATTTCGGAAGTTATGAAAGAAATTGGCAATGTGCACCGAATTTTGAGATGGAACGGCCGACACGACCTAACAATGACCGATATGCGACTCGCCGACATGATGATTTTGACTATAAGCTGTTCGTGACTACACGTAAATTCAAAACATTTAAGAATTCTGGCAACGTCATTCATCCACAAGCATGGCTCCATCAATTCTCTCATTGTTTTCCTCCCAACTGGTCGTTAGAACATAGATTAGAATTTATGTGTGGCTACTTAGAGAATGAACCAGCTGTAAGAATGCGATCGGTCATTCACGATTGCCACAGTGAAGGAGAATTTTACCATGCCTTCCTCTCAGCATATTGGTCTCAAGCTACACAAGACCGATTAAAACATAGCATCATGATGATGAAACAGTTTGAAAAATCTGAATTTTCCAGTCTTGTCAAATATTTTGAAGACATGTTGCACAAGAATCAGTATCTTTCAAACCCATACAGCCCCTCAGAATTCATCCGCATTTACTTACTCAAATTGCCTGAACATTTACGACATATTATTTTGGCAGGAAGTTGCAAAGACGACATTGAAGCTTTTCAGCGGCTCTTACAAGAACTGACACCACACTTGCTAGGTGGTAGCTTAAATCGGCCGCAGTCCATTTAGTACATGTCGGACCCGCGTGTCACCACTGTGTGATTGCAGACCGAGTGCCACCACAAGGCAGGTCTCGAGATATTGACTAGCACTCGCCCCAGTTGTACGACGACTTTGCTAGCGACTACACTGACGAAGCTTTCTCTCATTTGCCGGGAGACAGTTAGAGTAGCCTTCAGCTAAGTCCATGGCTACGACCTAGCAAGGCGCCATTAGCCTTACAGAGTTTGATAGTTATCGTATGAAATGTCTCAACAAGAAGAACGATGTACAACAAGGATAAATAAAAGTTAAGTATTCGAGGAGGTGCATACTTTTCTTATTAGAATTCACTACTTATCCTGTTCCAGAATTCACGCCCGTCTGCGTTAGGTAGCGTACATTTAGGCCGCCTCTATCTACAAGGTGTTGGCACATTTACCAGCACATCACTGACATTTGCGGAACGCGAAAACAGGAGCACAACAATTACAGGTCACATCCGTCACAATTCCGCGATGACAGAAATATTAACTGTACACGACAAGGCTATTCTCACAACACATATCGTGACCAAAACAGACACCACCCGTAAGACAACCGTTGGCAGAGTAGTAATAATTACAGGGAAAGATCACCTCTCTGCGGTAGTGACTATCACAGAGACAATCAGAGAAACAGACAATTTGGAAACCAAAATAATTATTATCAAGGGAGACAGAATAACTTTAGACGCAACGGTCAGCGCGCAGTTACAATTCAGGGAGAAATTCTCCACCATGTGACCGACAAGAAAGAAACTATGGCATCTACCGACATGACGACAGACGATATGATCGTAACGACAGACCTGAATTGCATCAGAACTGGCGGGATTCAAACAGAGCAGGGCACTTTCGACAACGTGAATTTGTAGAAGTTCGGTCTCCTAATCCCAATAGTGGCGCGCGCTAACAAAGAAACAGACAATGACTCGCACCGCAGGCAGCCACCTGCGCCGGCTGGCTGAGGAAAAAAATAGCATACACGATAACCTTGAGAAAAATTTTAGCATTCCTTACCGACGTATACAACATGATAATTGCATTCAAATCAAACTGTGAGTACTAGGATGAGTAAAGGTTTACACCACATTTCACATGTAAAACCATTTATTGAGAGATAATCTGCTTTTTAACTTAGTCTTTGGTATAAAACTTTTCGCTTCACATTTCTAGTATGCTTTGTCAGACTTAAGAAACTGTTAACATGCAACAATGTTTGAAGTTAAATATCCAGTCTAGAACCTAGGGAACATTTTTAAACAGAAATTACGAATGCATTGTTATAGTGAACAGACGACAAAATGTTGTTATTTGTACATTCTTGCTTGTTAATTACACGATTATGTAACGACTATAAGGCTAACATACTTAGAACATTTACCAGTACTGCTAATGAGATTTTAATGCAACATTTTGGTTTACTTGAAAATTGGTGTATCATGAGGTAAGTACATTGGCTTCTGCAGAACTTAGCTTTTGGAGGACAATAACTACGACACTTCCACAGAGATTATCTTACAGCAAGACGCACATTTAGCGCTACAGGACACGTATTTGAGTGATTAATTTTGTACTTAAATCATTTATTTTTAAAGATATTTGGAGTACAATGATACAAAGGTTTTCCGTAATACATATCATTCCATTGTTGTAATCTGTAACACCTGAGGGTATAATTACATTAATCCTCAGGGGGGTACATGCCTACTTTGTGTACCATGTGTTTGGCAAGCACAAGGAGCCCTAGCTAATATGGTATTTGCTTATACAACTTTACACATCGGTACAATATTTCTCTAACACAGAATTACACAGCTATCTGATCATTTAACTGAGAGATAAACATTTTTTTTACTACATCACTGACACATGTTTGCGCAATTACACAGTTGGGTAACTTCACACTTATGAAACTGTGTTTTGTCTGTACTTTGTAAACTGTTCATATTTTTTCGGAATCATTGTGATACTATGAGAGCTTTGAATGATGTATTTGGTATGGGATCATGATTTTTGAAGTACATTTGAGATAGATGACACTATTGAAATGAGCAGAGAATTTTCTTTAGGTTTAGAAATTATTGCATAAAGCTACGACGTTTTTGAGATTTGACTGAGGTGTTTTGATGTTATTTTTACGACGACGAATATGTATATGTGTAATAAGGTAAGGAATAATGAGTAGTGGTTAGGGACTCTGACTTGTGAAAAAGGATGTTGGAAACCAAGAATCGTACTTTAAGAGTTATGAAACGTGTGTAAATGCTTGAATGTACCACAATGCCGACGAAAATTTTTTGGACACTGTTATATTTACAGGCTTTTGTTTCTACACATTTGTAACGTAAATTTTCGACCTGTGAAATTTTTATATGAGATGGTCACTGTAGCGGAAACTGGTGTCATAAATATTTCGGTAAGAAAGTTAAGTGACCACCTGCACCTAATGCGTCGTGGGCACCCAGCTGGGCGACAGTTGCCTTGAAAAAAGCCATTAGCATGTGCCTTCCAGAGGGACAGGTGGGAAAAAAAGGGAGGCCATTATCGTCGCTATTGACATACCTTTGTAGAAAGCACTGCAAATACGACACGCTCATTACTTGGAAAGATACTTACATCTGCACACCTGATTATGACAAGCGTCTTTCTCGAGAATTGAGAGAATTTTTACTGCCTTATGAAATGCCATATGGCTAATGAATGATGTTTCATGCCATCCTTTGTACATAGTTGCTCATTTTCTTTAATATCTAGTTTCTAGCTGCATTGGTTAAAATAAAATTTAATATAGTTATTTTATGCCTACAGATCCAGTCAATAAGAAATTTATGATCTACTTCCAAGAAAACGAGGGCACATAAATAGACATTTCCCTTCACAGGAATTGCATAAATAATTTCTTTACGATATGGTAACTTATCTGCTAGTGTAAGTTCTCATGATGCATCACTCTAGTATTGAGATGTGACATAGGTGTTAGACATGGCCATTTTTAGTGTACTATTTTTTCTGCTTGAGCTTTGTCATGTTTAGGTATACGTTATAGCATTTACTGCTGCTGTTTGCCAGGCATAGTGCTACTGAATTTTAATTTGTGTTACTCTGCTAAGCCAGATTTATTTTTCTTGTTTGCTGCGCATTGCCTCATATTAGTTGTAATGTTGAATTGCTTGGTAATTTAGATTTACTGTAGCTTGCTTTGCAAATTTCCATTTTTTTGTCATTGCTGTTTGTGTTACTTGTTTTGTGCTGCTGCATTGCCTCGTCCCTTAGTTTAGCATCTGAGCTCAGTAGATTTAAGTTAGCTTAAGAGGGGGTAGACTATATGAGAGAATTAGTTGCGATGAATTAGAAACAATGCATTGAGAAGTTATACAAAAAAAGTACAGAAAGCAGGTATAGATAGGACTTTTTGGGAATAATGAAGAACGAAGGGAGATCTCCGAGAAGTAAAGAAAGTTTTGTTTGCAAAATACTGCAGTAAAACAAACCCTGTCCTTTCCTTGTGTTATCTCACTATGTGTTTGTGTACCCTTGTGTATTTGTGTTCTTCCTGTCTTTATGTGTTTAGCTAATAAGATTTATGTTGTAGAATTTCTCTAATACTCAGCTACATGAACTATGATGAGGAATACTGTTATCCTCAAATATAATTGGCATTAATAATATGTTATTTACCTTGTAAATATGCTTAGACATTATTTATTCTGTTTTGTTTTAATGCTTATGTGTAAAGTTGATGTTTCAAAAGTTATTCTGATCTTTTATGTATTTACTTATGTCATAATTCCTGTAACACTGATGTATATGTTTATTTCTATTCTTTTGTAAAGCCCCTATTACTACAAATGTTATCTGTATTATTATGTTTTTAATGATGTGTTTTGTACCTTTGTTATTGTGTTCTTATGTTATAAAATTGTACTTGACACCAATTCATCAAATTAATTAACTTGTAAGTTACATTTCACTGCACACGTTTCTGTTGGTCATAGTATATGGACAATATGTGAGAAGTAGGGACTGTTAGTGTTTGCACGTGTGTTAATAATTCAGCAAGGGACTGGATGACAGCATTGCTGGTTCTAAGGACAATTCCAAAAACTTTGTGAGTACACAAGTGGTGGTTTATGGACTTACTATATTATCTGCAAGACTCTTCAATGGTGATTGTGCACCCGCACAGTCACAACAGATGGCTGCTGGCCATCTCGACAAGGACTACAGTGGGTCTGCATCTTTGATGACCCACCAATACCATTATTTCTACAAGGACTACAGTGGGTCTACACCTTTGCTGACTCACCAATACCATTATTTCTACAAGGACTGCAGTGGGTCTGCGCCTCTGGTGACCCACCAATACCGTAATGTCTACCAGGACTACAGTGGGTCTGCTCTGTGATGACCTACCTACCAATACTCTTCAAAATTTCGACTGACTCTGCTGTGGGTTTGCTCTGCTGTGGCGCATTACCTGTCTGCATGTCGAGAGTCAGCACTGTCTTTCCGTTGGAAGGACAACACTACTTCTTCAAGACTGCGTGGAAATCCACTACTTCCGTGTGCATTTTCTTTTACTGCTCAGACTTTGAGAAAAACACTGCTATTTTACTGTGATGAACGATTATGACTGTCTTTATGGACTGTGAGAAAATTTTAGCTTTTGACCAACATTGCATCAATAAGTGTGTGCATTTGATACCTTTGTTATTTTAATTATGAAAAATTTTATCAAATCATTATTGGCCACTGCCCAAAACAATTTGTAAAACTTTTTTTGGGGAGCATGGGGGCTATGTAAGTAGGCTGTTTATGTTTTCTTATTGGTAACGCCACGTAGCGCTCTATATGAAAAATCACTGGCTGTGCTGTGTGCAGTCTGTGGCTAGTTTGCATTGTTGTCTGCCATTGTAGTGTTGGGCAGCGGCAGCTGGATGTGAACAGCGCATAGCGTTGCGCCGTTGGAGGTGAGCCGCCAGCAGTGGTGGATGTGGGGAGAGAGATGGCAGAGTTTTGTAATTTGTCATGAACTGTTATATATATTATGACTTTTGATGATATTAAGGTAAATACATTGTTTGTTCTCTATTAATATCTTTCATTTGCTAACTATGCCTATCAGTAGTTAGTGCCTTCAGTAGTTTGAATCTTTTATTTAGCTGGCAGTAGTGGCGCTCGCTGTATTGCAGTAGTTCGAGTAACCAAGATTTTTGTGAGGTAAGCGATTTGTGAAATGCATAGGTTAATGTTAGTCAGGGCCATTCTTTTGTAGGGATTTCTGAAAGTCAGATTGCGTTGCACTAAAAATATTGTGTGTCAGGTTAAGCACAGTCTGTATAAATTTTTTCAAAGGGGACGTTTCACGATCTCATCCTAAAAGTTCGAAGATCAATAAGGAATGTAGAAAATTCTTCTTAATCTTTGAAGGTCCATATGTTGCACATAATATTGTACATCCCAAAGCGTTACTTCTTATGAAACCTTCATCAGGTGTAATTAAAGGATTATAAGTGTTGATGAAATGAAACCCTTCATTCCTAAATAAGTTAATATTTAGTATATGTTACATACGGAAGGGCGTTCATAGTTTATTCATCTGAAGTTTTTCGTGATAGTTACGTGTTATTTTAAAGAAATGACAGGAAGCTTAAACAAGTGTTCTACAATAATCTACTGGTACTTCAAAAAGAGGAAGGTAACTAAAAGGGGATTTATATGGAAAAAATTTGTTATTAGGTCAGAAGGAATTTTGTATATTTTTATATTTACTCGGATAGTAGGAACCAAAGGGGATGGTTAATAATTTTAGGGACCATGGGCGTCCAGAGCTATATGGCTCACGAGAACATAGCAGAGTGCCTTTAATAGAGATTTGTAATAGTGTTAATTTAGAACACACCAAACGGGACTCCCTCGCTTGTTTCTCCTAAATAAATTGCCATTACCCAACAAAGTGTCCGAAGGTAAAGAAAGCCATGCCAAGATTCTAAAAAAAGTTTTGCTTGATTTCTTCTTGACCTCACGCATAAATAAAGCATTAGGGAAAAGAATGGCGTAAAGTAAACAGTACTATTAGTTATTGTGAGAAACTTTTTAGTGATATACATTTTTGGAAAGAATAACTCTAGTAAATGAATAAAACTGAAACTAATATATCACAATTTGAACGCTCTGTCCTAATGTAACAACGTTAAAGAACGTACTAAATTAGTATTTACTAGCAACTATTAAATGAAAAGGAGTAATCTCCATATATTCGGTAATGAATTACCATAATAGCACAATTAAGATTAAATGACAAATAGTCACAATAATATCGTAGTAAAAGGATTAAATCTATCTAAGAGCAAGGACTCTAGAGTACGTAAAATGTGAGGAAAATGTATTAACAGTTAAATATTGTATATAGAAAAAGTTTTATTTTCGGTTAAAACCTGACAAACTGAGCTTGTGGGTGGGGTTAGTAGTGGGACGAAATTGAAGCGTCAACCATCCACCAGTGTCATTCCAGTTTGCAGATGAATATAAGTTTAATTTAGTTTTGTTTATGTATTTTTGTAATATTTGTAATGGTTGTGAAGTGTCTAAAGTTTTGTATTTTTTTTTATGTTTCATGTACGGAGAGGGCGGCGCAACGAACGGAGACAGCATCTTCGTTGCCGGGACTGGAGAGAAAATTGCGGGTCGCGGGTCGACAGCCAAAGAGCGACAGAAGATTCTGAAACCGATTTGTTGCGTCGTGCTTCTAAAAATTGAACATGAATAATTTGTAATGTTTTGTACAACAATGACGTCGTAGAGAGTTTAATCTTATTGATACTGTTAGTTTTGTCTTGTCAAGGCTCAGGTTCACGTCTGTATGTAGGAAGATAATAGACTAGTGGATGCTACTAAAGTTGAAATACGTGTTCCGAGGATTTATTTATGAAGAATTATGTGAATGAATTAATAATATAGTTGACAAGATTATTGGATTTTGACAGCGTTCATCGCGACTTTGAATCTCAAAAAGTTTATTCAATGTGGTTCTATTATCGATTAAATCTGATAACGTGTATCAATATAAATTCTGAGGAGAAACGAACGACGTCTAAAATTGAAAAAGTTTACGCAAACCAATTGGCCCGAGTGACGTAATTCTGTGCATACAATTCAAATGATGTTTTACAGTTACGTTCAAGAACCATTCTGAGACAATTTAAAAAGAATATAAATAATTTTGAAGTGGGTTGTAACTGACGTAGGTGACGAAGTCTGCACATGGTCATATGTCAAAAGAAAATCATTTAAACAAATCTATACGTCGTTACACTACAAGGTGTTGCACCTACAGTGAGAGTCTGACCACGGACTCCGACACGTGTTCGCCGCTCGTACATCACAGACGGTTATTTGAATGTTACAAAACGTATCGCAGACAATGGTTAACACATCGAACATTCACCTAACACTTTTCAATGGTTTGTAACTCATTTTGATTTGTTGTTGACTACAGTACCATCCATCACGCAATAATAACATTGTTCCATGCAAAAGTTTAGTATTATTTCTTCCAGAGCGTCCGAATCCTCAAAAAAAATGGCGGTTCCCATTAAAAATTTCACAGTTGAAGAGACGAACAACTTTTATTACAACCTTCCTTTCATCCCGGTTGTAGTCTCCCAGATATTTCCATAAAGTGTTGTAACCGACGCACACTGTGTACTCTGCAGGCAACTGTTCGCTGCATAGCGGAAAGTAACATGTAGCACTACAGGTCATATACTTTCCTCTTCTACTCTCAAGTAGAGAGATGGAAAACGACTGTTTAAAAGCCTCCAGACTCGCCATACTTTATTGCATGTTACCTTCCTGACCCTTGCGCGAAATCTACGTTGGTGTTCTGTAGTCGGCCTCAAATGTCGGCTCTCTAAATTTCAGCAGTAGTACCGCACGAAAAGACAATCGTCTTCCCTCCAGGGATTCTCATCTGAGTTCACGAAGCATGTCCGTAATACTTCCCTGCCGATTGAACCTACCGATAACAATTCTAGCAGTAAACCTCTCAACTGCTTCGATGTCTTCCTTTAATCCCACCTTCTGAAGATCTCAAACATTTGAATAGTATTCAAGAACGGTTTTCACTAGCATCCTATATAACGTCTCCATTATAGATGAGCTAAACTTACCCAAAATTCTCCCAGTAGAAAGAGGTCGAGTAATCGCCTCCCCTACTACAAACCCGACGTGTTCTTTCGTTTCATATCGCTTCGCAACGTTACGCCTAGACATTTAATCGATGTGACTGGGTCAAACAAAACCCAGCTAATGCTTTCTCGAACGTTACAGGATTGTTTTTCCCACACACTCTACAAGCGAACAAGAAATTTTGTCTGTCATCTTGTATACTATTACAGCCACTCCAAGACGACAGATTCCCGTGCACAACAGCGTCAGCAGAAAATAGTCGTAAACTGCAGCTCATCCTGTCCGTCAGATCAGTTATGTATGTATAGAACAAGAGCGATCCTTTCGCCCTTTCCTGGGGCTCTACTGACGATACCCTTGTCTCTGATGAACACTCACCGTCGAGGGCAAAGTACTGGGTTCTATTTCCTAAAAGACTGAGAGCCACCCACACGCCTGGCAACCTAAACCGTATATTATGACTTTCGTCAACAGTCTGCAACGGAGCTCCGTTCAAACGCTTTCCGGAAATCTAGGAATATGGAAGTTGCCTTTTGTCCTCTGTAAGTAGGCTGTTTAGGTTCTTATGTTGGTAACGCCATGTAGCGCTCTGTACGAAAATCACTGGCTGTGCTGTGTGCAGTCTGTGGCTGGTTTTCATTGTTGTTTGCTATTGTAGTGTTGGGCAGTTGGCTGTTAACAGCGCGTAGCGTTGCGCAGTTGGAGGTGAGCCGCCAGCAGTGGTGGATGTGGAGAGAGAAATGGCGGAGTTTTGAAATCTGTAAGACTGGATGTCATGAACTGCTATATATATTATGACTATTAAGGTAAATACATTGTTTGTTCTCTATTAATATCTTTCATTTGCTAACTATGCCTACCAGTAATTAGTGCCTTCAGTAGTTTGAATCTTTTATTTAGCTGGCAGTAGTGGCGCTAGCTGTATTGCAGTAGCTTGAGTAACGAAGATTTTTGTGAGGTAAGTGATTTGTGAAAGGTATAGGTTAATGTTAGTCAGGGCCATTCTTTTGTAGGGATTTTTGAAAGTCAGATTGCGTTGAGCTAAAAATATTGTGTGTCAGTTTAGCGTTGGTCAGAATAGGTAAAGAGCGAAATGTCTGAGTACGTTCAGTTCTGCTCAGCTGTTTGAAAATGAAATAATGTAAGAGGTTTATCAGCACAGTAATTCAATAATTTTTCTAATGGGACGTTTCATCTCCATCAAAGGTTTGTATAAAATCATGTTTGAAAAAGGCAAGATGAGTTTCGCACGAGTGATGCCTTCTAAATCCATGCTGGTTTGCGGACAAAAGCTTTTCTGTCCAAAGGACATTTTGTTGTAGTCGAATTCAGAACTTGCTCAAGAATTCTGCAGAAAACCAACGTTAAGGATATTGGCCTTTTTGTACGGTCCGTTCTTTTACGTATGTACAGGAATCACCTGCGCCCGTTTCTCTGTCGTTTTGGACTTGGTGATAGGCGAGCGCGATGAATGCAAGTAAACTCAACTCGGATTCGATCTGGATATTGTGACATATTTGTTTTCAGTTCTTTCAGTTGCTTTTCTATACCAAGGATGACTGTACAATAGTCAAAAGACGATATGTTTGTACGATCCTCCTGCGTGAATGATTTCTTAAACCTGAAATTTAAAACTGCAGCTTTCTTTCTGCTGCCTTCTATTGGCGTCCCAGACTGGCCTACGAGTGCCTGGACACAATCCTTCGATCCGATTACTGATTTTACGTATGACCGGCAATGTCTCAGGTTGTCTGCAAAATCCTTCACTATGATATGACTGTGGAAGTTGTTGTATGCCTCACACATAGGTCTCCTTATTGAAACACAAATTTCTACCGACTTTTGCCTGTCGCCATTTGCATGATCTTTTTTGAAACGAGAATGCAACAATCCCTGTCTCCCCAGCATTTTCCGAATATGATTATTAAACAAAGAAGTATCCTTTACATTCTTAATCCACTTACTTGGCACATTCGTCCCCAGTGAGCGATTTACAATCAGCTTAAACTTCGCCCATAATTCGTCTACGTCTTTCATAATGTAGCTAAATGATGTCAGTCACTGGTAAAGAAGGATTACAACAACCGCTTTACTGTTTCAGTTATCATCGTCGCTATGATGATATTATGATCAAGCATCCCTGTCACTATACGGATACTAACGATAAGGTCAGGCCTCATCGTAGCTACAAGATCTAAAATATTTTTCAATTTCTGAACGATTGTCTCACTAGTTGTGCAAGGCAGGTTTTGAAGAACGTTTTCCGTCATACTTCAAAAGACCGTTTGTCCGTACCATCTGGAGCTAATCCATAGGTCAGGTATTCGTGTCCAGATAATTTCACAGTCACACTCAGTTTTAGCCTTGACAGACAAAATATTTTTGTCAACAACAATGATCTCTCCCTCTCCCTTGGCATCTAATCAGTCTTACCGATATACCGATATATCTCTGTGGTTTTTACTTCATTTTTCAGATAGATCTCTGGTCCGAGTATAAATTGGATACAAAAACTTTCCTGGATAGAAGTAAGTTCACGGTCTTTGTTGTGAATACGTTGACAGTTTACTGCTAAAATTTTGACAGTCGAAGAGTCTCTATACTGTACCTGATCTGAGTTCGCTCTCTGCGTGCCACGTGCATTCCACAACTACTCTGCTACCAGAGTACATGCTTCCTTTGTGCAGTGCACCTGTAAACTGTCAAGTAGAGTCCTTCAGCTCTCCGCCCCAGAAAGCGGGTCAAAATATTTGCACCCATGGCTATTGAAGAAACAATGTAGCCTCTGGTTGATACCGTTCACTCGGCTCCAAATGAAAGGAGCCTGACTGACTCTGGGTACGATGGTGCTAGTTGTGAGTTCTGCTTCCACACTACATGTAACGTCAGCAGTCTTCAACACTTTCTCTATCCGCCTTGGGAGCTAAGGATGGCTCAGAATCCTAGTGACAGGCGTCAGTGGTACCGACAAGAGTAACAACTTGCAGACTATGGTATCCTGCACCCTCGATAGCCGCAGGCAGGCCCTCCTCTCCCCTGGCAGACACCCTGAATGCACACTTGATTTCTTCCTGGTCCTGGGGGCTATATTCCTAGGGGGCTAGTTAATGTTCTAGCCTTGGAGCTCCCAGCAAGAAGTAAACCACTCTCCCAGTGTGCCTGCTCCGACTCTGCTTAAGGACCACACATCTGTCCACTCGCAGAATGAATTGGCGAGGCAAGACTGCCAGTCTCCACGTAGAGTATCGGCCTCGAGCGATGCGACCTCGTAACAACCCGCTACTCATCCTGCAGTGAGAGTGAATCTCTCGCGTTGGGTGTAGTGGAAGGGGGCAAGACAGCGGAGCCCGTGCATGGAGCAGCAACACCATACGTGCCCGTATGGCGCGCCAGATGCTCCATCACTGCTACGGCTGATCGCGAGCTGTGGCCAGCTCCTCCTTCATCGAAATTCAGTACGCGCACACCTCGTCCATCCTACAGCTTCTAACTTAAACATTCAAGTATGAAAACAAACAGGGGAAGGTAAATACGTGACTCGCTAGTCTCCTGGTAGTTCACCAACGGAGGCTGGCAGCTGATTAAGCTGTCACTGGCCGTCCAAAGTAAACACACAAATGACCACTACGCTACAGATTGCAAGACTGTACTCGTTACAATTACTAGAACGCTATACTACACCGCTCCAATACAAAAATATGTAATGAGTATAAGAAAACTTCGGAAACACATATAAACACGTAAAGAATTTCAGAATTAAACTATGAATAAAAACATAAAAGCTAAATATTCGAGTTGTTCATTTCCTGTTGCTTCGTCTACGAAGGCAGGTGGCCGACTATCACACACTTGCTGTTTTACAGAATACGACGATATCCCGGATCAGCGACGTTGGATGAGGATTTGAACGTCTCTCCATCAGGGTATGAATCCAGTCTCCTTAGCACAGAGCCATTTCTTTCGGTGTGGAATTCATGCCCCCGCTCTACAATTCCGCATTTTTTGACATCAACTTATATAAATCACTTGAGAACGTGTATCGGGAATGTTGCTAGAACTGGATGCTATCGATCGCCTTCTTCAAAATTTCATCTATTGCCATTCATGCTGAACTCCTGCTTCATCTATTGTAATGTACAGGGTGTTTCAAAAATGACCAGTATATTTGAAACGGCAATGAAAACTAAACGAGCAGCGATGGAAATACACCGTTTGTTGCAATATCCTTGGGACAACAGTACATTTTCAGGCAGACAAACTTTCGAAATTACAGTAGTTACAATTTTCAACAACAGATGGCGCTGCGGTCTGGGAAACTCTATAGTACGATATTTTCCACATATTCACCATGTGTACCAATAATATGGCGTAGTCTCTGAATGAAATTACCCGAAACCTTTGACAACGTGTCTGGCGGAATGGCTTCACATGCAGATGAGATGTACTGCTTCATCTGTTCAATTGTTTCTGGATTCTGGCGGTACACCTGGTCTTTCAAGTGTCCCCACAGAAAGAAGTCACAGGGGTTCATGTCTGGCGAATAGGGAGGCCAATCCACGCCGCCTCCTGTATGTTTCGGATAGCCCAAAGCAATCACACGATCATCGAAATATTCATTCAGGATATTAAAGACGTCGGCCGTGCGATGTGGCCGGGCACCATCTTGCATAAACCACGAGGTGTTCGCAGTGTCGTCTAAGGCAGTTTGTACCGCCACAAATTCACGAAGAATGTCCAGATAGCGTGATGCAGTAATCGTTTCGGATCTGAAAAATGGGCCAATGATTCCTTTGGAAGAAATGGCGGCCCAGACCAGTACTTTTTGAGGATGCAGGGACGATGGGACTGCAACATGGGGCTTTTCGGTTCCCCATATGCGCCAGTTCTGTTTATTGACGAAGCCGTCCAGGTAAAAATAAGCTTCGTCAGTAAACCAAATGCTGCCCACATGCATATCGCCGTCATCAATCCTGTGCACTATATCGTTAGCGAATGTCTCTCGTGCAGCAATGGTAGCGGCGCTGAGGGGTTGCCGTGTTTGAATTTTGTATGGATAGAGGTGTAAACTCTGGCGCATGAGACGATACGTGGACGTTGGCATCATTTGGACCGCAGCTGCAACACGGCGAACGGAAACCCGAGGCTGCTGTTGGATCACCTGCTGCACTAGCTGCGTGTTGCCCTCTGTGGTTGCCGTACGCGGTCGCCCTACCTTTCCAGCACGTTCATCCGTCACGTTCCCAGTCCGTTGAAATTTTTCAAACAGATCCTTTATTGTATCGCTTTTCGGTCCTTTGGTTACATTAAACCTCCGTTGAAAACTTCGTCTTGTTGCAACAACACTGTGTTCTAGGCGGTGGAATTCCCACACCAGAAAAATCCTGTGTTCTAAGGAATTAACCATGTTGTCTACAGCACACTTACACGTTGTGAACAGCACACGCTTACAGCAGAAAGACGACGTACAGAATGGCGCACCCACAGACTGCGTTGTCTTCTATATGTTTCACATCACTTGCAGCGCCATCTGTTGTTGAAAATTGTAACTACTGTAATTTCGAAAGTTTGTCCGCCTGAAAATGTACTGTTGTCCCAAGCATATTGCAACAAACGGTGTATTTCTATCGCTGCTCGTTTAGTTTTTATTGCCGTTTCAAATATACTGGTCATTTTTGAAACACCCTGTATATCTCGTGAAGGTTACACGTGCCTGAGTAATCAGCTATGAGATGAAATTGTCGTAGGAAGTTACTGATTTGGAGACGCCGTATGAGGTTGTTTTGCCGGCGTTACAAGAACAGGGTTCCCTGTCCCACACATACTAAAATACTTCTGCTATTATCTTCTATTTCTTCACGGCTTTTAACTATGAGCGTTTATATTCAAAGGAATTGTTACTTTTCATTGTGTGGCCAGATGGTCGCTTTACATTACTACCAGTTCTGCAAGGAAGTTCTTACTCTTTGCATTATACCTTGAAGGAAAAAAATCCCAACTGCAAAAAATAATTAATCTAGTGAAATGAGATTTCGGGAATACATTTCTATAGGAAACATATTTAAGTGATTAACATTGCAAAACCACAGGTTAAAGTAACCGCGAGATAAGCCACAGCAAATGTGAAATGCTGGTACATAAGTAACCGGTTTAACCACCAGAATGTTGAATCCAAGCATACAAATGTGCATGCATTGTGTTGTACAGGTGACGGATGTCAATTTGTGGGATGGAGCTGCATGCTTGTTGCACTTGATCGGTCAATAAAGTGACGGTTAATGCTGTTTGTGGATGACGCTGGAGTTGTCTGTCCGATATTGCCCCATATGTGCACGATTGGAGACAGATATGGTGATCGAGTAGGCCAAGGCCGTCAGGATGCGTGTGATAACCATGAGAGTGCTCCTGTTGACACAAGAAATCGCACACCAGACCATAACTCATTTGTAGGTCATGTGTGTCTAGCACGCAGACAGGTTGTCCTCAGGCCCTCCGCTGACCTCCTTGTAACCAACACACGGCCATCACTGGCACCTAGTCAGAATCAGCTTTCATCAGGAAACAAAACAGACCTCCATCCTGTCCTCCTGGGAGCTCCCGTTTGACACCACTGAAGTCGCAAATGGTGGTGGTTTGTGATTAGTGGGATGCACGCTACAGGGCGTCTGGCTCGGAGCGGTCCTTTAAGTAACAGATTTGTAACAGTTTGTTGTATCACTGTGCAGCCAACTGCTGCTAAAATTGCTGCAACAGATGCAGTACGATGCGTCAGAGCCATATGCCGAACACGATAGTCTTCCCTCTCGGTAGTGTCATGTGGTCGTCCGGAGCCCGGTCATCTTGCGACCGTAGTTTGTCATGATCGCCGCTGCAAACAGTCATGTATATTGGATAGATTCCTGCTGCGTCTTTCTGCAAGATCACAGAACGAAAATCCATCTTTCATAGCCCTGTTTCACGACGTCGTTCAGACTCAGTGAGGTGTTTATAATGGGGTCTTTGTCGCCTTAAAGGCATTCTTGACTACCATCAACTCAGCATGTCGAGTCTTGAATGTAACTAACGTTACAGCGTGAATTAAAAAAAAAAAAAAAAACAGATTTGCATCCTCATGGTTGTGTTACTAGCGCCACTGTTACGACACTGGCGCGAAATTTCAATAGACATCATCTTTCAGGTGTAGAAACGCGATTACCAACTTTCGTCTACGGCACACAACTCCTTCTTGCTTTGAGTTTTCTTTTCATTAGTGTATGAGTAGTTCTCACTGAGGGGAGATATTTTAATGATATTACACGTGTATCAGAAGCTGGATTCAAAGCATTACCAAATTAAACACTTTACGTTGGCCAGTCTTGTTATACTAGTATAAGTATAGGGACTTTGTTTGAAGGGAAGCTTCTGTGCAGACTTGGATTGTGCCATGTCGAATATGCACTGATGGTGAAAATGCAGGACGATGGCAGCTCAGGTAAACGTCAAAAATAAAACATTTTACTAAAACTCATGCGACCACACTCGTAGAGTCATATTTTGGGGCCCACGACCTCTCTCAGCTCATGGCGAGAATGCGCATGGTGTGCAGTGGTGGGTAGCTGAGGGCCAGTGGCCCATGCCGCCTGCACACAGAAGTGCTAACACCAGGAGATCGCTCAGCGACGTGCGCCTTACAAATGTTGCCAGTGTATTAAATGTCTGAGCCAGAACTGTAACGTGAGTCTTCAAGAGAAGAGTTTTGTAAAGTTGTCTAAACGGAGTGATACTTTAATATTCAGAGACAATTGTAAATACTGAGAATACTGCTGTGATGATGATGATGAAGTCCCATAATCCTCGACAGAGCGTAGGGGACGATGCGGCAGACCCACACCGCTGTACAAGTTCATGACGGAGGTAGTTTGCAATTGCCTTCCATCGACCGTAATGGGGATGAATGATGATGATGAAGACGACACAACAACACCCAGTCATCTCGAAGCAGGTGAAAATCCCTGACCCCGCCGGGAAACGAACCCGGGACCCGGCGCTCGGGAAGCGAGAATGTTACCACGAGACCACGAGCTGCGGACTAGAATATCGCCGTGAAAATGGATTGTATCAAGTAAATATTCATATCTGTATTGTAATAAAGCGAACTAGTGTTTTAAGCTCAGTCTCCTCCCGGAGCAATCCGAAGAATCCAGCGTTGTACCAGCAAGTGTTTTTGGTCAAGCGCAATAGGCTGTACCCTCCTGGTTTCTATTTGAATCTCAATGAACGGCACATACCTGTGAGGTTCATCAGATTGCATATTCATGTAACTCAGGTCGTAATTGTTTTAGACTGTATACTGGGGAAGATCCTGCAAGATAATTACTCTCTGAGCTTCAAGAACTTGCGAAGTAAGTTGATGTGTTTTGTTACAGTAACATTCCTATGACCAAATGCCGCTGACTGCTAAATTTTTCGGTTACCGTTGGCTAATAGAGATGAAAAACCTTGTAGTGATGACTGCCTTCTAACTGGCAAACTACGGTATGCAGCACGCAATTTATACGACCTGAATAATAAACCTCTCAGCACAATCCCACTTTCTTTCACAATTTTAGTGGGTATGATGATTATTCCCTTTGTTGAGCCACTGGCTGATTTACGCCTGTGCAATTATCAGTCCTAACTGACAACACAGAAGGATGTATTTGGTTTCCTAAGAGAGTCACCAAGAATATTGCACTGTGCTTCTTGAACTCGCAAAGATTCTGATGGCACCGCTTCAGGAACTTGCTGGAGCTGTGCATCAGTAGGCTATGCATCTCACTCAAGCAGCACATCCCTATGATGCTATTAAGTTCCAGCTCGTAAAGATGAGAGGGGCCTTCCCATACAAATATCTGGAATCGATAGAGAAACTGAAGGAAACAACAATGCCTGAGATAAACACCTTCTCCTTTAAAATTACTGGCATTCTGAAATGGATGCCGAATATGAGGACGCTGAGTGTTTGCTAGGAGTTAACCATCACTATTTTAACGAAGTACGCAAATCTGTAAATGGACACGGATGTACGTTTACTTGCACACTTTTCAAGCAATTCCGTAGTTTTTGCGTGGAAACATACACACTGGTTCTGCATTCTGATACACTATGCCAGTGCTTTCCTCGTACACTATAGCTAAAACACATGTATCGAAATCAAAGTCTCAATCAATGTCAACATATTGTTCTTTTCTGAGCTCAGGATTAGCGGAGGACTTTGCCAGTTCGTCCGTAGGCACACGATGGTAAATAGCTCATGATTCGTGAAAATTTCAATTAAATATATGGCGATTCCTATAACATCATGTGCTTGGATGTGAACAATTTATAGGGACATGCCATGTAACAATGTACCTATTAGTCGGTTTTGATTGCTGTCTAGTGTTCACATCATCATATTAGGTAACGTTTCAACTACGTAAGCAGATTATCGTATAGGACATATTTTAAAGGTAGATTTCACCGAACCTAATAGTATGTATGGCGCACACAGCGATTTGCGACTACGTCAAGATCAACGAGTTCCATCAAACCTTACCCACCCCAAGCTGCTGACGCCATGAAAGGGAAAACAGTGTACATCATACATTATCAAAACCTTCCAGAAATTTCACAAGTTGGGGCTGCAACTGATTAGAGTCAGCCATCTTATTCAAGCGACACCACTGTTTTTTAAAATATGTTCGTCTGGAAAAGGAGTTCGTAACTTAATTCATAATACAATTCTACAAATAATCATGTAGAACATTAGAAACTATTATGACATTTATTTATGCAGTTCGCGGGAGGGGCATTGTGGAGGAAGACGATAGTCATGCTAAATTTTGAACTATTTAAAGTGCACATGAACCAGTTTCATTATAAGTTTCGTAAAACTATTTTTTACACCCAAAGTTACATTACATGGACACAATCAGCTTCATTTATTGGGTGATGTGTTGCAGTTCTCATGAAGTAATTAGCTGCCATTTAAATACATCAGACATGCCTGTAAATGCAGCTGATAATCTTTGTAACATTAACTCAGCAAATAATAAAGTTACTGGCTTGATGAAAGGCGAGGGGAGTGGGCTGCAGATTTTGTATACAGACAGGTACAATCCGGAGAAACGTTAGGCTATAGCTCTCAAGACTGAAAATTACTTGAAGTGCCTTGGTTCAAATGGCTCTGAGCACTATGGGACTTAACATCTATGGTCATCAGTCCCCCAGAACTTAGAACTACTTAAACCTAACTAACCTAAGGACAGCACACAACAAGGCGGCTTCCTCTTTCATTTCTTAGCCCCAATCCATATTCACCGATTGCGTTTCCTTATCTCCCTTTTCCTACTACCGAATTCCAGTCACCCATGACTATTAAATTTTCGTCACCCTTCGCTATCTGAATAATTTCTTTTCTTTCATCATACATTTCTTCAATTTCTTCGTCATCTGCAGAGCTAGTTGGCATATAAACTTATACTACCGTAGTAGGTGTGAGCTTCGTATCTATCGTGGTCACTATAATGCGTTCACTATGCTGTTTGTTGTAGTAAACCCGCATTCCTGTTTTCCTATTCATTATTAAACCTACTCCTGCATTACCCCTATTTGATTTTATGTTTATAACCCTGTAGTCACCTGACCAGAAGTCTTGTTCCTCCTGCCACCGAACTTCACTAATTCCCACTATATCTAACTTTAACCTATCCATTTCCCTTTTTAAATTTTCTAACCTACCTGCCCGATTAAGGGATCTGACATTCCACGCTCCGATCCGTAGAACGACAGTTTCCTTTCTCCTGATAACGACATCCTCTTGAGTAGTCCCCGCCCGGAGATCCGAATGGGGGACTATTGTACCTCCGGAATATTTTACCCAAGAGGACGCCTTCATCATTTAATCATACAGTAAAGTTGCATGCCCTCGGGAAAAATTACGGCCGTAGTTTCGCCTTGCTTTCAGCCGTTCGCAGTACCAGCACAGCAAGGCCGTTTTGGTTATTGTTACAAGGCCAGATCAGTCAATCATCCAGACTGTTGCCCTTGCAACTACTGAAAAGGCTGCTGCCCCTCTTCAGGAACCACACGTTTGTCTGGCCTCTCAACAGATACCCCTCCGTTGTGGTTGCACCTACGGTACGGCTATCTGTATCGCTGAGGCACGCAAGCCTCCCCACCAACGGCAAGGTCCTTGGTTCAAGGGGGGGGGGGGGAGATTTCAACTACAAACCTATAATACAACAATTTAAATTGTAAAATAGTGATGCTACAGTGTAAAAATTGACTAATCAGTATAATATGGTTGAACTGTTAAACTGTGTTAAGCGTGTGTTCAAATTTCAGCTCATGCTGCAACAGCTTCTGCAAGCTGTAGACCAATTAATATTATATTTACACTGAAAAATTGTGTGAATTGTTCCAGTGCGTGAGACAAATATCTTATTATATACTATTATTGTCACTACACTGTACAACTGTAAGAAGTGATCCAACTTGCCGGCCGCGGTGGTCTAGCGGTTCTGGCGCTGCGGTCCGGAACTGCGGGACTGCTACGGCCCGCAGGTTCGAATCCTGCCTCGGGCATGGGTGTGTGTGATGTCCTTAGGTTAGTTAGGTTTAAGTAGTTCTAAGTTCTAGGGGACTTATGACCTAAGAAGTTGAGTTCCATAGTGCTCAGAGCCATTTGAACCATTTTTTTGATCCAACTTGTTAGATGTTTTGTAAATATTGTCCGCAGCTTTCTATGCCTCTTATCCTAAAAAAATTATTACTATCCAAAATGCAATGTGATTTAGCTCCCCAGTGTGAAATCCGGTTTGTAAATATTATTCAAACGATTTGCAAAGTTTAAAACCTATTTTGAAGGCACAGTTCAACTTTGAATTAAATCTCTTTTGTTAAACATTAATCGCTCGGTTTCTTTCTACATAAACCCTGTCAAATAACTGTTTATAGTATGCACACCTATTAAACGAGTATGGGAGTCGTAATAGCAGAATTTGCACTGTACCACACTCTAATAGAGATTGCTAGACTGTACAAAACACGTTTCTGCATTTCATGCATGTTTTCCATAAGAACAGCTGCATTTACACTATATTAACAGTAGTGTGACAGCGTTGCTGGATAGAATTTAACGTACATACATCTACATTTCACACATGATCTCTCCAATAAGAGACATTTAAATTTCATTAACAGCAGTTTGATAGTGTTGCTGAGCACAATTTTACTGCGTGCAACGGGCAGGCACTTTAGCATAGCGAGCATCTTTTCTGCAAGAAGAAACGCATTTACAGTCTTAACAGTGGACTGATGACGTTCGTAGGTAGAATTTAACGGCAGATACATCTGCCCTTTAATGGTTTAACTGACTGACATGTATTAGCTAGAAAAGTATATCAGCGCAGCCGGCCAGGGTGGTCGAGAGGTTCTAGGGGCTACAGTCTGGAACCGCGCGACCGCTACTGTCGCAGGTTCGAATCCTTCCTCGGGCATAAATGTGTGTGATGTCCTTAGGCTAGTTAGGTTTCAATTGTCCTAAGTTCTAGGGGACTGATGACCATAGATGTTAAGTCCCATAGTGCTCAGAGCCATTTGAACCATTTTATTTGATGGCCTCAGAAGTGAAGTCCCATAGTGTTCAGAGCCATTTGAACCATATGTCAGTGCACTTCTACCAGTGTTTGCATAACATTCCCAATATACTCTCTTGGTCAGATTAATTTTTGCTCTGAATCTAACAATTGTGTTGCTGACAAAAACAACCCAAATATATCGGCGGACACTGAGGAAATTAGAACATCAAACCGTAATTTACAATGCACTCTTGGCTTATATGGCACTAAAGTACAGACCTACGTCCCAGTGCTGTTTCCTTATGGCCAGACACACGTCGCCAAACTGTCAAACTCACCTGACCTTACATAGTGTCCATATCACAGTACGCTGCGCTCCACCAAGTGAATTCTGTCTGGGTAAGTTTTCAATTCAGCCACACTGAAGTGAATTGTAGTACTACTACCGTTGAAGTGAAATTAATTCTTGTAGACGTTATCTATGTTCTGGAAGCCCAGTATCCTCAAAATAAGTGGCTGTGCATTCGTAAAGACATCGGAATAGAATTAAAGATGGCACTTATTAGAATTTTCAGGCCTCTCCGAAACATGAGCATGTCGATAACTGTGGCACAAAGGAAACACACTAAACTTCATTCCTGTATGAATCTATGTTTTATAAATACCACAACACAGCTGACCTACGTGGGGGAGATGCAGTTAATGCTATTGGCCATGTGGGACTTATCAGAACTCGACAGCGTAGTTTGCAAAACCGGAAATAATGAATTAGATACACTCTAAGACAATATATTCCACAAACTTCAAGTTGTAACGAAGGGGCATCAGTAACAACAATACCACAACAATTGAGTAGTTAACTGCTGTCCAGTATGCCATGTCCAATCTACCTTCACACTCTGGAGTGATACATAGCACAGCACCTACGATTTGCTCAGTAACTACTTGCGTTTAGGCCTCAGTGGTTTGTCACAAGGAAAAATAAACTGAAAACACTGTCTTAAAGTCATTAACTACACAAATTTACTTAGATATCTGTACTAGCACAGTATGTGCAGAAGCGAAGCTTGTTGCACAATAATGACAGAACGACGCTCAGCAAACGTCCGCCTGCTTCTTCCGCTGAACCGTGTCTCTTCTAACAATGTCGTGTCGCCCTACTCTCCCACTTCTTTTTGGCCATGGCGTCACACGCTGTAGTTTACCAAAAATTAACTCTGTTTGTAATGATACCATTCTCTACGGTTTACCGACCTGAAGGCAAACAAAAAAAGTACTTAAATAAAAACTTCAAATTCTCTGATATCCTCCACAGTAAAATGCAAGGAGGACTATTTTCCCCTTGGGCTGGATCTGCTGATGGACCCATCCATAGGAACAAAGTAAAGAGATGTCTACCCCAGTACACTATGTCTTAAACTTTTGATTTGGTTTCTGTTTCAGTATCTCTGCACCTGCACCTCCACTTTCCAGACCTCGTTGTCTTCTCCCATCATGCTGACTGGAAATGTTAGAGATTGCCGTCTGCGACTGCCTAGGAACGAAGTATCCAGGCTCTTCATACTCCAGCCACCTCTCAGTAAATTCTCATGCGGTTACTGAATTAAAACTCAAATATCTTTACTATATAGATTTTCCCATTCTTAGTGTAATAAAGTACAACACCAATTAAAGGTTTTTCCAAATAATTATTTTTTTAATTATTATGCTTCCGTGTTTAAATCGTTTAACTATCAGCTGGAATTTGTGCAGTGTAATTACAGTACACTCCCACATCTCACTGCACCTCCACTGTCTTTAAATTACTGACGAGTCTTAAAGAAAAATGAACTAAATTTATGATCATTCTGGCTGTTAGGAGGGATCTTTTCAATTGTTTCCTCTCCCAGAAATCTTCATTTACATACTTTTAGCCATGGATTCCAGCTTTTTCTCCACTTATACTGCCGGCCTGAGTGGCCGAGTGGGTTTAGGCGCTACAGTCTGGAACCGCACGACCGCTACGGTCGCAGATTCGAATCCTGCCTCGGACATGTATGTGTGTGATGTCCTTAAGTTAGTTAGGTTTAAGTAGTTCTAAGTTCAAGGGGACTGATGACCTCAGAAGTTAAGCCTCACAATGCTCAGAACCATTTGAACCATTTGAATCAACTTATACTACTTACGTTTTCATTCTGCCATTAAGTGTGCTTATTATTACTCGACAACCATTCAAAGCACTTATTTATTACTACATAAATTTAGTTCTCATCATGCAACTAATGTCTAAATATGATTCTAATACATGGCCTTTTGAGAGTGCCATTTCACTCTCCTACGCATACGCTTTGCTTAGCTGCCACACTTCTCACTATTTATTTCCTCCATTCACATCTGTTTGGTTTCTCACTCACATCACGACTTCACACTTTAGACGTAATTTGGAAGGGAGTATGTTCCTCCACCGTGAGGTTCACCATACTCAGGACAACGACAGTTGCTGCCGTCAACTCATTCCACAACACTCTCATTACTGATGCTGATCCCCACCTACTGACTCTCTTTCTCAACTGTCAACGCTCCAGTTTCTAAATCAGTTTTGCCATGAGGTCAGACCATTGTCCCATCCTTCACCAAATTCCATAACAGCCTAAACTGAACTAAACCTGCACCTCACGTTGTTTCATATCTTGAAAACACTGTAATCTTTTCAGTAACATCATTCAAGACATGCCCATTAAGAGAGTCTCATATTTCATTTCTGTTACCATTTTACTTAAAATATGTTACTACCATATTCATAATTACTGTATAGCACACATTCTGAAGCATATGACATTTCTGTTCCTTATGTCTATATATAATACATACAGAGTGAGTCACTGACTATTGCCACCTAGAATAACTCCGAAGGTATGATAGTAGCTGGAAAGATTGTGGGACAAATGTTGCATAGGACAATGGGGGCAATAATATGACGTTGGGTTTTTGTTGCTAGGCGCAATCGCATTGAAGATATGAAGGTCCACTTTCTCTTTTAAATGGCATGGTATAGTTTGGTACTTAGTTTCTTATAGCAGCTATCGAGACGAATCCAATGATATGTAACAGTAAGATCTTTGAAGGGCAACGAAGGTCAAATAGGTGGCACGAACGTCCATTTACAGAAGGTGTTCGAAGTGATGACCATTGGTGTGAATGCAGTGCTGCAATCTTTTTATCATGCATTGAGTGGTGTTCCTTATCACACTGGCACTTACAAAAGCACAGGTTCTGACAATTCTCTCTCGTATATCGTGCAAATAGTAAATATTCGCCGAATACGGCGTATCCATCTAATGTGCCATTGACATGTAAACACCATTCGACAATTTCGTACTACAAAACTGACAGGAGCGGTAAGATTAGTATCTTCGAATCAAGTGAATGTGGATGATGTATTCCTTCAAAGAACAAGTTGATATTGTAGCGGCACCACCGTTTACGATAGGGAAAGTTACTATTGTGCACTACTTACAGCCAGGTGCGGGCCGGATGGCAGTGGGTTACGCATACCAGCTGCTGCGAAGTCAAATAGAGGCCACAGGGGTGTAGAACTGCCGGAAAGGGCACACACGGCAGTTTGGATGGCGCAAGTCACAGGAAGAAGTGGGCCACTGGCCGGCCTAGCGTGTTATGTGTACGTGACTCGGAGCGGCGCGTTAACAAAACAGAGGTGCACAGCCGAGTATAAATAAGTGTCATTTTCTAATGAGATTCATTAAAGTGTGGCAGCTCTCCTGGACGGCGGCCCGTGTCACACCACGTGGCTACACGCAACAACAGATGGGGCGAAAGCGTCCCAGTCCACAGCGGGTAGTTGGTTCGACTCTCTGAGGCCGATGCGGGGTCTGCAGACAGCTAGCGGCGGGCTACTCTTCGGCTTACTACCACGGGCAGTCGTCTCGGCTCCCGACACACGCTGGAGACTACCGAGGTGAGGGCTGCAGATGCGGACATTGGATAGCAGGCAATTGTTGGTCACCGCGATCTCAGCCACGCCGGCGAGAAGAAGGACGCAGCTGGCCGCCTGCAGCTCACACTGAGCGGCGCTGAGTCGGCAGGGACGCAGACCCCCGAGTCAACCACGGCATCCTGACGACAACGCACTCCGCTGGCGTACAAGGCCGGCTCGACACAACATTGCGTTACACGGGCCGCTGAGGTACTTCCTCGGCATTGCGAAGTCGTGTGACGCACACCGAGGTGAAAGGAGCGCTGTAATGGAAACAAATAAATTATCTGGAAAGTTCTCGCCGAGTTTCAATACGGTACCTCCTGGCACCCATCCACTACATTTGGTGTCAATACGCCACATTTGGCGTCTGATACCACAACAATATGCTTTTCATTTATGGAGAATGCTAACGAAATTCAGTGAGAGCTAGAGACTTATAAGATATCCTCAACCTACTCACCCTACATGTCGTACATTTTAATATGTGTATCATAAATTGAGAACAACTGGATCTTTAACGCTTCAGAAACATATCCGGCAAAGGAAAGTTACTAACGAGGGAACGGAAATTGGTACTCTTGCCGCTGTGGTTCGAGATCCTTCAGTTACTTTGCGTCAAATAGCAAGGGAATCTGCCATCAGCCAGAGTAGTGTTGTTCGTGTTCTGCATCGCCATAGATATCATCCTTACCACAACAATCTCCACCAAGACTTAACTTGTACGGATTTTATGAGTCGCATGGAATTCTGACGATGGGTCAACTTCAGACGGAGAGGAATGACACTTTTATTAATATGATTTTATTTACTGACGACAGTACATTCACAAACCATGGAAAGGTTAATTTGCATAACATACATAATTGGGCAACTGAAAATACATGTTGGCTGCGGCAAGTTGCACACGAAATACCGTGGTCGGTGAATGTATGGTGTAGGATTCTGGCCCCTATTTCATTGAAGGAAATCTTAATGGTAGGAAATGCACCACATTCCTGAAAGAAACATTAGGTCTGTTTCCAGAATGAGATTTTCACTCTGCAGCGGAGTGTGCGCTGATATGAAACTTCCTGGCAGATTAAAACTGTGTGCCCGACCGAGACTCGAACTCGGGACCTTTGCCTTTCGCGGGCAAGTGCTCTACCAACTCCATACAGTTTTAATCTGCCAGGAAGTTTCATATCAGCGCACACTCCGCTGCAGAGTGAAAATCTCATTCTGGAAACATCCCCCAGGCTGTGGCTAAGCCATGTCTCCGCAGTATCCTTTCTTTCAGGAGTGCTAGTTCTGCAAGGTTCGCAGGAGAGCTTCTGTAAAGTTTGGAAGGTAGGAGACGAGGTACTGGCAGAAGTAAAGCTGTGAGTACCGGGCCTGAGTCGTGCTTCGGTAGCTCAGTTGGTATAGCACTTGCCCGCGAAAGGCAAAGGTCCCGAGTTCGAGTCTCGGTCGGGCACACAGTTTTAATCTGCCAGGAAGTTTCATTAGGTCTGTTATTGGGAAAATGCCTTTAGGAACAAGGAACAGAATGTGGTATCAACACGATGGGTGTCCGGCACATTTTTCGCTGATGACTAGGAATGAGTTGCAGAGACAATTCCCAAATCGTTGGACTGGAGGCAGTGAAGATGTGTCGCGGCCAGCTCGTTCTCCAGACTTGACCACTCTGCATTTTTTCTTGTGGGTATTCGTAAAAAACATTGTTTATAAACGCATTCCAACTACACCTGAAGATGTGCGAGAGAGCATTGTCAGAGCATGTGCTTCGATAAGTGCCTATATGACCAGGTGTACCACTCAATCCATGATAAGAAGATTGCAGCACTGCATTGATACCAATGGCCATCACTTCGAACACATTGTGTAAATGGACGTTCATGCCACCTTTGTGACCGTCGTTGGCCTTCAAAGACCTTACTGTTATACATCATTGGATTCGTCTCGATAGCCGCTATCAGAAAATTAATACCAAGCTATAGCATCTCATTTAAGAAACAACGTTGATTAGGAATGACAAGCGACTCCGCCTAGCAACAAAACACCAACGTCAAATTAATGCCCCTATTGTCCCATGTAACTGTTGTCCCACAAACTTTTCAGCTGCTATCATACTTTTGGAGTTATTCTTTGTGGCAATAGATAGCGACTCACCCTGTACATTAACATATCCTGTCTTATTTTAAAATGTTGTTTCGCTGGCGTTCATAGAAGTACATTGTCGTTGAACCTCTATCGTATCGAGTGGCGGATACATATGGGGGGGCGGGGGGGGGGGGGGGGGGCACGCAGAGCGCGCACCCTCCCCTCCAACCCGCCCCCACCCTTAAGAGGATGATCGCATTACCCCCCGCGCCGGCACCCCCCAGTCATCCCCCACGCTATTCGTTCGTTTCTTTCGTCAGTCGACTCGACTGAATCGAGTTACCGAGTAGTTGCACTCTGCGTCATCGTATTTTATACGTTTCTGTCTGGCACACAGATAGCTAACACATACCTACGAGAAGAGTCGCAGCCATTCCATTGATCTCGATACGTTATTGTTGTCTGGTATTTGTTCGAGAAAAGTTGCGAACAGTCTACTATTTTCTTGTACAGAGAACCTTCGATACGTTGAGTTATAAATACGAACTATTCGCCTGATAGGAAGCTAGTTTACATTCAGAAGCAGAAATATTGAGACTGAAGAATGAATAAGTAATAAGTCCTAGTTATAGCAAGTGCCTGTGTGAAGATTAATCAAGAGTGAGAGTGATAAGTTGATTGTGAAGTATTAATAACAGTAATTCATAGGAATTTCTAAGTAAAAATTTTGTTACGATACTCGTAACAATATTTTTCCCTGTAACATAACAATAGTTTCCCATACCTAACTCGTAATACGAGTAACATTATAACATATCCAGTCAGCAAAATCTTACAAGATCCTAGCTTGAACTACAGTTCTTTGACGAATAACCCCAACTGTAACTTTTTTATATCGTAAGATGGCATTGTCTTGTACATGTGTGTAACTAATTTCAATAAAACTTCCTTAAACTTTGCATGTGACTTGATTATTTTTTATTACTGTAAAAGTGAAGGTAGCTCAAGATATCCTTCGCGCCCCCTCCTTGAGGTTTTTCTGGATCCGCCACTGATCGTATCACTACATGTATATCTCCTCCCACACACAAACGTTACTCTAATATGGTGCACAAGGCGTCTCAGCCCAAATTATGTAGTTACCTCTTCACTTACTCTATCTATTGTCTACTGCCACAATATAATGCACCACTTTTGTTACTTACTTTTGCTTTACACAATATACAAAATCCCCTAGCAGAGTTCTTTAGCAATTTTAATCACTAAAATCAAAGCAGTTCCAGTGCTTGTATCTGATTAACGCTTCGCTTCATACGTCAGTGTTCCCTAACTTCTCACCCAGTTACAACACCATCAACCAACTATCTTTAAAATGTAATCTCAAATTTATATATGCGTTCATTTTCTCAGTGTATGCTCAAATTAGCTGGGTCAGATACATTTCTCATCCTGTACTTCAGAAATTCGTTCCTTGTATCCTTGCTGAGAAATTTACTTGACTTATTTCCATTTTAACCTTCAGACAACTGGCTTTAGTCACATTGCCTCGTTTTGTGCGCATGACTGGTGTTTTCATTTACGTATTCTGACACATAGAGCGCAATCTATTGATCAATTTTCAAACTATTTTTTTCTTCTAGAGTACGTTTTCCCCCCTTCTCCAATAATTTTTCGTTGCATTTAAGACGTCATCCTGACCAGTGGTGTTATTTCTACTGCGTTTTGAATGTTTAACTTATTATAATCACCCGGTATTATGAAGTGCATCAAATAGTGTATCATCTTTCCGCACCGATCGCTTTACAGAGTGAGATAGGGAGTCTTCTTACTAGAAATATGTTTAATTCAGCTGTTATATTGATGCTGACGAAAGCTGGCAAGGTTCGGCAAGTCGTCAATGTATTCACAGCTTCAGCGTTACGATAATATTTTGTTGGGGCGTTTCTGCTCTACGGCAAGAATGCAACGTTGTTCTTTTAGAAAATCTCGTTTCGATATGTAGAACAATTTAGAAGATGTGAAGCATGCTCTCAACGTTTCATTCTTACGTACTTACGTTCGCAAGTGAACGTTCCACATAAATCTCATTTTCTCGAGACTGGAAACAGATAGAGACCTCCTACAAAGTCTAAAGCAAAATTCAAGATCTTGGCAAGATTTCATTTGCAGCAACATAAGGTGTTTGTTGTTGTTGTGGTCTTCAGTCCTGAGACTGGTTTGATGCAGCTCTCCATGCTACTCTATCCTGTGCAAGCTTCTTCATCTCCCAGTACCTACTGCAACCTACATCCTTCTGAATCTGCTTAGTGTATTCATCTCTTGGTCTCCCCCTATGATTTTTACCCTCCACGCTGCCCTCAAATACTAAATTGGTGATCCCTTGATGCCTCAGAACATGTCCTACCAACCGATCCCTTCTTCTGGTCAAGTTGTGCCACAAACTTCTCTTCTCCCTAATCCTATTCAATACTTCCTCATTAGTTATGTGATCTACCCATCTAATCTTCAGCATTCTTCTGTAGCACCACATTTCAAAAGATTCTATTCTCTTCTTGTCCAAACTATTTACCGTCCATGTTTCACTTCCATACATGGCTACACTCCATACAAATACTTTCAGAAATAACTTCCTGACACTTAAATCTATACTCGATGTTAACAAATTTCTCTTCTTCAGAAACGCTTTCCTTGCCATTGCCAGTCTACATTTTATATCCTCTCTACTTCGTCCATCATCAGTTATTTTGCTCCCCAAAAAGCAAAACTCCTTTACTACTTTAAGTGTCTCATTTCCTAATCTAATACCCTCACCATCACCCGACTTAACTCGACTACATTCCATTATCCTCGTTTTGCTTTTGTTGATGTTCATCTTATATCCTCCCTTCAAGACACCATCCATTCCGTTCAACTGCTCTTCCAAGTCCTTTGCTGTCTCTGACAGAATTAAAATGTCATCGGCGAACCTCAAAGTTTTTATTTCTTCTCCATGGATTTTAATACCTACTCCGAATTTTTCTTTTGTTTCCTTTACTGCTTGCTCAATATACAGATTGAATAACATCGGGAAGAGGCTACAACCCTGTCTTACTCCCTTCCCAACCACTGCTTCCCTTTCATGTCCCTCAACTCTTATAACTGCCATCTGGTTTCTGTGCAAGTTGTAAATAGCCTTTCGCTCCCTGTATTTTACCCCTGCCACCTTTAGAATTTGAAAGAGAATATTCCAGTCAACATTGTCAAAAGCTTTCTCTAAGTCTACAAATGCTAGAAACGTAGGTTTGCCTTTCCTTAATCTTTCTTCTAAGATAAGTCGTAAGGTCAGTATTGCCTCACGTGTTCCAGTATTTCTACGGAATCCAAACAGATCTTCCCCGAGGTCGGCTTCTACTAGTTTTTCCATTCGTCTGTAAAGAATTCGTGTTAGTACTTTGCAGCTGTGGCTTATTAAACTGATTGTTCGGTAATTTTCACATCTGTCAACACCTGCTTTCTTTGGGATTGGAATTATTATATTCTTCTTGAAGTCTGAGGGTATTTCGCCTGTTTCATACATCTTGCTCACCCAATGGTAGAGTTTTGTCAGGACTGGCTCTCCCAAGGCCGTCAGTAGTTCCAATGGAATGTTGTCTACTCCGGGGGCCTTGTTTCGACTCAGGTCCTTCAGTGCTCTGTCAAACTCTTCACGCAGTATCGTATCTCCCATTTCATCTTCATCTACATCCTCTTCCATTTCCATAATATTGTCCTCAAGTGCATCGCCCTTGTATAGACCCTCTATATACTCCTTCCACCTTTCTGCTTTCCCTTCTTTGCTTAGAACTGGGTTTCCATCTGAGCTCTTGATGTTCATACATGTGGTTCTCTTATCTCCAAAGGTCTCTTTAATTTTCCTGTAGGCAGTATCTATCTTACACCTAGTGAGATAAGCCTCTACATCCTTACATTTGTCCTCTAGCCATCCCTGCTTAGCCATTTTGCACTTCCTGTCGATCTCATTTTTGAGACGTTTGTATTCCTTTTTGCCTGCTTCATTTACTGCATTTTTATATTTTCTCCTTTCATCAATTAAATTCAATATTTCTTCTGTTACCCAAGGATTTCTACTAATCCTCTTCTTTTTACCTACTTGATCGTCTGCTGCCTTCACTACTTCATCCCTCAGAGCTACCCATTCTTCTTCTAATGTATTTCTTTCCCCCATTCCTTTCAATTGTTCCCTTATGCTCTCCCTGAAACTCTGTACAACCTCTGGTTCTTTCAGTTTACCCAGGTCCCATCTCCTTAAATTCCCACCTTTTTGCAGTTTCTTCAGTTTTAATCTACAGGTCATAACCAATAGATTGTGGTCAGAGTCCACATCTGCCCCTGGAAATGTCTTACAATTTAAAACCTGGTTCCTAAATCTCTGTCTTACCATTATATAATCTATCTGATACCTTTTAGTATCTCCAGGGTTCTTCCATGTATACAACCTTCTATCATGATTCTTAAACCAAGTGTTAGCTATGATTAAGTTGTGCTCTGTGCAAAATTCTATCAAGCGGCTTCCTCTTTCATTTCTTAGCCCCTAATCCATATTCACCTACTACGTTTCCTTCTCTCCCTTTTCCTACACTCGAATTCCAGTCACCCATTACTATTAAATTTTCGTCTCCCTTCACTATCTGAATAATTTCTTTTATTTCATCATACATTTCTTCAATTTCTTCGTCATCTGCAGAGCTAGTTGGCATATAAACTTGTACTACTGTAGTAGGTGTGGGCTTCGTATCTATCTTGGCCACAATAATGCGTTCACTATGCTGTTTGTAGTAGCTTACCCGAATTCCTATTTTCCTATTCATTATTAAACCTACTCCTGCATTACCCCTATTTGACTTTGTGTTTATAGCCCTGTAGTCACCTGACCAGAAGTCTTGTTCCTCCTGCCACCGAACTTCACTAATTCCCACAATATCTAACTTTAACCTATCCATTTCCCTTTTTAAATTTTCTAACCTACCTGCCCGATTAAGGGATCTGACATTCCACGCTCCGATCCGTAGAACGCCAGTTTTCTTTCTCCTGATAACGACATCCTCTTGAGTAGTCCCCGCCCGGAGATCCGAATGGGGGACTATTTTACCTCCGGAATATTTTACCCAAGAGGACGCCTTCATCATTTAATCATACAGTAAAGTTGCATGCCCTCGGGAAAAATTACGGCCGTAGTTTCGCCTTGCTTTCAGCCGTTCGCAGTACCAGCACAGCAAGGCCGTTTTGGTTATTGTTACAAGGCCAGATCAGTCAATCATCCAGACTGTTGCCCTTGCAACTACTGAAAAGGCTGCTGCCCCTCTTCAGGAACCACACGTTTGTCTGGCCTCTCAACAGATACCCCTCCATTGTGGTTGCACCTACGGTACGGCTATCTGTATCGCTGAGGCACGCAAGCCTCCCCACCAACGGCAAGGTCCATGGTTCATGGGGGGGAACATAAGGTGTAGTATGCATCAAACACAAAATCGTAGCCGTTCATATTATTCATTGCAAACTTTTTGGAGTTTTGCGCAGCTTCTTAGTTAAGTGAGATTATCAGACTACGTATGGCCGTTAGCAAGATGATGGTCTCTAACCACTATGGGACTTAACATCTGAGGTCATCAGTCCCCTAGACTTAGAACTACTTAAACCTAACTAACCTAAGGACATCACACACATCCATGCCCAAGGCAGGATTCGAACCTACGACCGTGGCAGCAGCGCTGTTCCAGACTGAAGCGCCTAGAACCGCCCGACCACAGTGGCCGGCGATGATGTGCACTTCACCAGAAAGCTGACATATAAAGCTATACACAACGTAAAATTCATTATTTTACCTAATAGTGCCTGCAAAATCGTGTGGGAAAGATTGCACGGTTAATGGAGCGCGCATGACGTTCTACCCGTATAGGCACTGCAGAATGCTGCTACACACAGGTGAGCTGAAGACAAAACAGCGTCGGCTCTCATTCTGACGTCATCGAGGGTTCTACACTTAGGCCGTAGCCGTGCCCCCAGCAGCATCTACGCATCTTTGCCAAGGTCAAAAGTGGCTACATCTGGTTGTCCTGTGTTTACGCGCATTCCGTACCTCTTACACTCCGAATTTTCAATACCTTATAGTATCTCAAACGTCTCTGCCTCCGGCCAATCCTGCACTGAGTCACTGTCTATTATAACAGGTCATCAGAATGAGGCTGACGGCGGTACCCCATCTCTTACCCTAGTTGTAAAATATTCGGTATCCCTTCACGTATGCTACACGACCGCCAACTAATGCATCTAAGCTAAATTGGCCTCAGCTCTTTTCGCTGAGGCTGTCTGTTTTGCTGCCTGCCATCGCTTCCATAAAAGCGTTACATCAGTTCCAGGAACTGCACATACTTCTTATAGTTGTTCCTAGGCGCAGATACCTCACGACAGGTACATAACGGCAACGTTCCTTCAATGCCAGTGTCGAACAATTTTATAGACATACCGGTCTCAAGATACTTTGTTTGTTTCCAGCAAAATTCTCAAACTTTCCTCATGGTCCCGCAGTCTGTTTGATATTAGCTACTTCTCCACAAATTCTCTAGCAACGCCCTTTGAAGGTCTGTAGACCAATTCAGTTAATACTTCCAGGAATTCCTGTATGAATGGTTTTGGGTGCTCTTTTCCGTGTCGATCGAAGTATTTAAATTTTCTACAACGAACGACCGCTGCTTCCACTGAAGTACCAGATGAAGCCTGAACACTCCTTGTCCGATTAAGAATCACCTGTCCCCTTCAAACAGTCAACGTGTTGTTCACTCCGTGGCTACAGCCTGATAGCTCTCTGTTACGAGCTCCTTAAACCTATTACTCTTTTCCCAAATTGTACTGTCGCTTATCCTACTGATATAGCTATTAATTTTGTTGTCATATTCTTTTCCTCGTAACGCTGTGGCTGCCGTGAAGGTGCAGTAACCAGTCTCGTTCTCTTCTGATGTTTCAGAGATTCTTGATACTATTGCTTTGGGACGTTCGTCACAATTATTGCGCACCACAACAAGATGAGAAACTATCTCGGTAGTTCTAATTGCAACTTATATTTTGCAAACTATTCGTCAATGTCATGCTTTATTTCTATTTTTAATTTCATCGTTCCCACTGACACATGAGGACTGACGGCAAACACACTGTCATTCACTTTACTGAATTCGGTTGTTACATTCATCTTGACATCCCCTAATGTGGCAGTTACTGGCAGCTGGAAGTCATTTTGCCCATCGAGCTTTACGTCTGAAGCCAGTTGTTCCTCTACCGAGTCTGTTGTCGTCTGAGTGTCATTCATTCTGGAGAGAGTTGGATCGCTTAAATTAATATCACATTACCTCTGGTCCTAACGCTACGTTTCTTCAAAATGCTACCCTTCTCCCCACGCCAAACAGTACTCTTGTGGAATACATACCTGGACTAAAAATTTCGCACTGCCAAATTCTCTCTTAATATTACCCATATTAACTACCTTGTCATCTTCTACATTCATCTCTGCTGGGTCTTTAATTTGATCTCGCATTTTGCTTTAAACAGTCACAGATGTTCGCAATAGTTGGTAAATAAACTGAGATCTTAGATTTCTTTGGCACCTTCGGCGTGTAATGAGCTGCTACACAGACCGCGATGCCACCATGGAGTGTCGAGCCCTCTGCTCAGCTGCCCACACTCCTGCTGCTTTCTTCAGTGTTTAATTCCGTTAATTATCAGCTGGAGCGTTCGCACTTTAATGGCAGCAGACTGCCATATCTCAGTCCAGAGCTCGTGGTAGCTGGGTGAATCTGCTCTATGGTCATGCGTGGTGGCTGCTGTGAGTGCTGCAGTTGATACTCATCACACTGTCCCTGGTGGAAGCCCTGTCTCACTATGTTGGTCATGGGCATGTCAGTTCGTGATTATTTAATCGCTGACACATTTTCTCCTGTCTTATGCTACTACACACAACATAAATGCTAAGTGTGACACCATTTTAAATTGTCATTTTGAACTAACCAGAAGTGGGTTCTTAGCACAAGAGACCCAATGATAATGCAGTGAGCAGTGATGACAGAGGAAAGCCCAGTAGAAAAAGCGGCTCTTGTAAACTCTATATTTAGTACAGGTGATCTGGTAACCATTCAGCCTGTCTCAATATCCTCAGGCCCTGATGCAGTTCCACTATTTTTAATGTTTTGAATTTCCCACCAATGTGGTAATTACACATCTTGGAGTTTTGAATTTGCTGTCATGAACAAGTGGCCTATTTCAAATATAACGTCATAATTGTGAGGATAGAAATTGGGGGAGGAACCTAGCAACATTGCACGACTGACCAGTACTGCTTTCAACATAAGTTACGCTCATATAGTTTGCAACATAAGTATAGGCTGTTACATATAAGATTGTCTGGTACTGCAGTGTGGGTTGCCTATCTAAATTGGCCCTTGGCCAGAATCTCTTTAATTTCACTACTAATCTTATAATTTCTTTTTAAGACGCTATCCATTACGGCCAGCAGCTTTTGCAAGTCCTTAGCCGTATCTGATAGAATTACAATTACGTCGGCAAACTTCAAGGTTTGAATTTCCTCTCCTTCTACTACAAAAACCTTTCCAATTTTCTTCTCGGTTCACTCCATAGCTTGCTGAATGTACTATTTAAATAACAATGGACACAGACTATAAAGCTTTTTCATACCTTTCTCAGCTACTGCTTGTTTTTCATGTTCTTTGACTCTCATAACAGCTGTCTGGTTTCTGTACAAATTGTAAATTAACTTTCAATCCTTGCATTTTATATCTGCTACCTTCAAAATTTCTAAGAGCGTGGCCCAGTAAACATTGTCAAAAGGTTTCTCTTAATCCACAAATGCGGTTATCGGAGGTTTGCCTTTCTTAGGCTTAACCTCAGTACTTTACAGACAAGATTTATTAGAGAGCTATTTCGGTAGTATTCAGATCTGTCAGCGCATACCCCTTTGGAATAGGAATTAACAGATTTTTTCTGAAGTCTGAGGACCACTCGTTTCTGTGCTGCACTAAGGCTGAATGAAGGCTGCTTATACATCCACAGCTACATAAATAATTCACAAAACACCATATGGTGTATGACGGACGGTATTTTGTACCTCTGTAAATCATTTTCCTCCCGGTCAGTGGCAAGTGCAGCAAGGGAAAAGCAACAGTCTGTAAGCTGTCTTGTGGGCCGTAATTTCTCATATTTGGTCTTCGCTGTTCTTATACGAAATGTACGTTGGCAGCAGTCGAATGGTAAGCAAGCAGCTGCAAATTCCGGGTCACTACATTTTCTCAATAGATTTTCGCCTAAAGAACCAGGTCTGCTATCTAGGAATTCCCATTTGTGTTCACCACGCCTCTCCATAGCACTGGCTAGTTGATAGAACATACCGGTAGCATATCTAGCAGCACGCCTCTGAAATGCTTCGATATCTTCCGTTAATTCGACCTGGGGTTTCCAGGTACACAAGCAAACCTTAATAGGTGAGCTACCGTTCTTCCGCGCTCTTTCCATTTCATTTAGCTTTGAAACGTTACGACAAGATATTTAATTAACATGACTGAGTCAAGCAACAATCCACTAACATTTTATAAGAATTTAACAACAATCTTTTTCTGCTCATCTGCATTAACTTACATTTCTCTACTCTTAGAGCAATCTACAATTCATCACACCAAATAGAAATTCTGTCTGTGTCATCCTATATCTTTCTACAGTCATTCAACTACGATACTTTCCCATGTACTAAAGAATGATTAGCAAATAGCTTCAAATTGCTACTCAGCCTATCCGTCAGATAATTTATGTGTAATGAAAGCGAACCTATCACACTTCCCCGGACTTCTGACTATACCTTTATCTCTGATGAAATTTCGCCGTCGAGAACAAATTACTCATTCAGTTACTTGAGAAGTTAAGAAATCGCAAACATCAAAGTTCATCAGGAAGTCAGTGTATTGGGAAGCTGTTGCCAGCCTTTCCAAGTGTTTAGAGGGGGTTTCTATAACAGACTCTACGCATTATATTCATTACACGCTTTGCAAAAAAATTGTTTCTTCCTTAATCACTTATTACCAAGAATATGCCATACGAAGATAGGGAACGAATATAGTAAATATAACATGCGAGTGACAGTTTAGTACGAGGGTTGGAAATTAAGTAGTGGCAACTATTTATTCACAACCGATACAAAAGAGTTACATGTTTGCACCTGTTATTGTCCAAAGTAGTCACCAGCGTTATGTAGAACCCGTTACCAGCGATGTGAAAGGCGTAGTATACCGTTAGCACAGCTTGTTCTGTTGATGGTGCGAATGGAGCGGTCTACTGTCTGTAGAATCTGTGGAACAGTTCTGAAGCGAATGCCACGAAGCCAAAACTAAAACGTCAGTCCCATGAATGGCGTCATTATGGGTCGACGCGAAAGTCTAAAGTGCGTCAGAGCCCCAGTATTGTGAATGTTATGGTGATTCTCACGTTTGACTGTGTTATCCTGACGCATTATGTTCCTCCATGGCAGACCGTCAATGCACAGTATTACTGTGCGTTTTTGGAGCATCACCTGCTACCAGCTTTGCGAAAGAAGCGGCAACACTTTCTGCGCAACCCACCCATCATTTTGCACGAAAATGCCCGGGCGCATGCAGCGCAAGCTGTGGCTGCACTGTTTGGTCGATGGGAGTGTGAAGTACTTCACTATCTACCATACTCCCTTGACTTAAGTCCTTGTGACTTTGATTTGATTCCGAAGATGAAGGAAACACTTCGTGGCATTCGCTTCAGAACTGTTCTAAAGATTCGACAGGCAGTAGACCGCTCCATTCGCACTACCAACAGAACAGACTCTGCTATCGGTATACTACGACTTCCACATCGCTGGCAAAGGGTTCTACACAACGCTGGTGACTACTTTGAAGGACAGTAACAGGTGCAAACATGTAACTCTTTTGTATCGGTTGTGAATAAATATTTGCCACTATCTAAGATCCAACCCTCGTCTAAATCTCCTACTGACCCCCCTCCCCCCCCCCCCCCGCGATATGAATCTATTGATAGTGTCACTTGTGTAAGTAATACGCAGCCACATCAACATGGTTATACACTGAAGCGCCGAAGCGCCAAAGAAACTGGTACAGGTATTCAAATACAGAGAAACGTAAACATGCAGAATACGACGCTGCGGTAGGCAACACCTATGTAAGACTACAAGTGTCTGGCGCAGTTGTTAGATCGGTTACTGTTGCTACAATGGCAGGTTATCAAGGTATAACTGAGTTTTAACGTGGCGTTATAGTCGGCGCACGAACGATGGGACACAGCATCTCCGAGGTAGCGATGTTGTGGCGATTCTCCCGTACGATGATCTCACGAATGTACCGTGTACATCAGGAATCTGGTAAAACATCAAATCTCCGATATCGCTGCGGCCTTAAAAATATCCTGCAAGAACCAACGATGACTGAAGGAATCGTTCAACATGGCAGAAGTACAACCCTTCCCCAGGTTACTGCAGATTTCAATGCTGGGCCATCAACACTTATCAGCGTACGAACCACTCAACGAAACGTCATCAATATGGGCTTTCTGAGACGAAGCCCCATTCGTGTACCTTTGATGACAGCACGACACAAAACTTTACGCTTCTCCTTGGCCCGTCAACATCGACATTGGACAGTTGATTCACTGGAAACATGTTTCCTGGTCGTACGAGTGTCGTTTCGAATTGCATCGAGCGGATGGACCTGTATGTGTATGGAGACAACCTCATGAATCCATGGACCCTGCGTGTCAGCAGGGGCTGATCAAGCTGGAGGAGAGTCTGTAACGGTGTGCGGTGTGTGCAGTTGGTGTGATATGGGACCCCTGATACGTCTAAATACGACTCTGACAGGTGACACGTACGTAAGCATCCTGTCTGATCACCAGCATCCATTCATGTCCATTGTGCATTCCGACGGACTTCGGCAATTCCAGCAGAACAATGCGACACCCCACACGTCAGAATTGCTACAGGGTGGCTCCAGGAACACACTTATGAGTTCAGACAGTTCTGCTGGCCACCAAACTCCCCTGACATGAATATTATTGAGCCTATCTGGGACGTCTTGGAACGTTCTGTTCAGAAGAGATCTCCATTTCCTCGTACGCTTACCGATTTAATGGCAGCCCTGCAGGATTCATGTTGTTAATTCCCTCCAGCAGTACTTCAGACATTAGTCGAGTCCATGTCACGTCATACTGCTGCACTTCTGCATGCTAGCGGGGATCGTAAACGATATTAGGCAGGTGTAACAGTTTCCTTGTCTCGTCAGTGAATATCAGTAACTATAGAGTTCATTTTAGAGAAGAAACACGGAAAAGGTAGACAGTTCTTGTACAGCTTCAAGATTGCTACGTTAAGAGGCAGGGTTGTGAATCAACAACATTGAACTACAACCGTAGGATTAGAAACCATTGGTCTGCGTGTAGTTTTGCCTCGCAGGATAAGAAAGGTTTCCGGCCATAGATAAAAAATGAAATTTTCTTCATGTCACTAATAATGCTTTTCCGTCATTAACGAAACTTTCCACATGCGGAGAAACACTGCAGGGAAACAAGAATAAAGAAAAATCAATAACCTATCAGGTAAGAGAACAGAGTTTAGTTTATCAGCAGATATGTCTCATTTTGTAGCAGATCATTAGATAAATGTGATACTAGTTGTTAGATACTGTGAAATGTTCGAACTACTCTCTGTAATACGAGATAGGGGTTGTGAACGTGTTAACCGCATAGATCGATTGTCCACGTTTTTATCGAATGATCAGACTCCCACAGATTCCTGTGTTGTTATTTTAGGATTTGCATTGCTAATTTACCTACGTTTTAAATATGTTTTTGAAAAAGTAAAGGTTTTGAGAGATTAAGATGTAGTGAAGCTGCGTGTCAGAATTTGATTTAAGATGTGTGAAAGAGAGCTGGACACAACCTGAGAAAGCAAGTGAAGCACTCACAATACTTGATCAGCAGTGAATGTAGCTTCTACACGTACCGACCAGCAGCGGGTATATAAATGATTACATTTGCAACTCCCTGTGACAGTTAGAACTATTAGTGCGCATCAGTGCATTAGTGTTGTTCGTCTTTAGTGTGGTTACAAGGTCTCCTAAGCTGTAAAAGGGGCATGAACAGCGTCACATGGTGGGTGATCACTGTGAAGGACACGGTGATGCCACAAACTCGTATAATACATGTTTATTACCGCCTGGCAGATTTCAAAAGTGGCCTCATTGTGGGTCTCCATTTTGCCATCTGGTCGAATCGTACACCATCCAGATTTCCGGGGCGTTCGTTGTGACATTTGGCCGATGCCGAACGCATGGGAACGTGAGTGCAGGAATACTCGTCGTCAAAATTCCGGTCGATCATCAGAAGGCACGATCGCCGCGTTGTGCAGTAAACGCATCGTAATCCCCTCACATCTGCGCCTGCCACCCGAAAACAAGTAATGGATTCCCATATAATGGCTACTGTTATAAGCACAACACCAACGGCTACGTTTGGAGTGGTGCTGTGACTGGGATGCGGAGAATGGCGTCACAACGTGTCCAACGATAAATCGCGGTTCTGAACTACCCTGGCTGACCATCGTCAGCGAGTGATGACGATGTTTGGTTTGGGGGCGTTCAACTGCTCGGTTATCAGCGCCTGTAAAAAAAAATCCCAGTTTTTGCACAGTTCAATTCTTTTTCACAGTCCAGTCTAGCCACTGCAACGAATATTGTTTTTTTTTAAACATTAACAACTGTACACTAATAAGATTGTAACAATGACGAGTCTATGCTGATAGATTCAGAACCATCCAGCCCACCTTACATTTCAAGACGGTGGGTTACCCTGTACTGTTAATGAAATAAATAAATAATGAGGATGATGATGACAACAGAAATACCTAGTCCCGGAGAGAGAACATCCCCAACCCGGTTGGGAATCGAACCCGGGAACCCATGATCCACATGTAGCTATGCTAGCCACCAGACAACCAGCTGCAGACATCGTCAGCGAGTGTGGGGGCGATGAGGGAAACGGCTGCATTCGTCCAATGTTTTATTTGGCTCAGCGGCGTTCCTCCCGACGTCATGGTGTCAGAAGCCATCGGGTATAAGATCAGGTCATATTTGGTAGTGATTGAGAGAACTCTGGTGGTACGTCGGTACGTCACGAACATTCTGCGTCCTCATGTGTTAACTCTACATCTACGTTTACATCCATACTCCGCAAGCCACCTGACGGTGTGTGGCGGAGGGTACCCTGAGTACCACTATCGGTTCTCCCTTCTGTTCCAGCCTCGTATTGTTCGTGGAAAGAAGGATTGTCGGTATGCTTCTGTGTGGGCTCTAATCTCTCTGATTTTATCCTCATGGTCTCTTCGGGAGATATACGTAGGAGGGAGCAATATACTGCTTGACTCCTCGGTGAAGTTATGTTCTCGAAACTTTAACAAAAGCCCGTACCGAGCTACTGAGCGTCTCTCCTGCAGAGTCTTCCACTGGAGTTTATCTGTCATCTGCGTAACGCTTTCGCGATTACTAAATGATCCTGTAACGAAGCGCATTGCTCTCCGTTGGATCTTCTCCATCTCTTGTATCAACCCTATCTGGTACGGACCCCACACCGCTGAGCAGTATTCAAGCAGTGGGTGAACAAGCGTACTGTAACGTACTTCCTTTGTTTTCGGATTGCATTTCCTTAGGATTCTTCCAATGAATCTCAGTCTGTCATCTGCTTTACCGACGATCAACTTTATATGATCATTCCATTTTAAATCACTCCTAATGCGTACTCCCAGATAATTTATGGAATTAACTACTTCCAGTTGCTGACCTGCTATTTTGTAGCTAAATGATACGGGATCTATCTTTCTATGTATTCTCAGCACATTACACTCGTCTACATTGAGATTCAATTGCCATTCCCTGCATCATGCGTCAAATCGCTGCAAATCCCCCTGCATTTCAGTACAATTTTCCATTGTTACAACCTCTCGATACATCACAGCATCATCTGCAAAAAGCCTCAGTGAACTTCCGATGTCATCCACCAGGTCATTTACGTATATTGTGAACAGCAACGGTCCCATAACACTCCCCTGTGGCACACCTGAAATCACACTTACTTCGGAAGACTTCTCTCCATTGAGAATGACATTCTGCGTTCTGTTATCTAGGAACTCGTCAATCCAATCACACAATTGGTCTGATAGTCCATATGTTCTTACTTTGTTCATTAAACGACTGCAATGCAACTCAAATGCAACAGTAACGTATTGGCATTTTTCAACAGGACAAACACGTCGACGTATGGAATGTATGTCAGTAAACTGTCTGCGTGATGTTGAGGTACTCCCATGACAAGATAAATCCCCAGATCTCACCCAATAGAAAATGTGAGGGACCTCTTCGGATATCAACTTCGTCAGTACTGAGATTCTGAAGAACCAGTAACAACAGTTGTCGGCCAGCTTGCTTCAGGAGAGAATAAAACGACTTAATGACGTGAAGGACAGAGTTGGTGCAGTGTCATACTGGTAATTGTACTGATACTCAAAGTTTTTACAAATTTAGTTCGATATTGTCATCACTAAGATGACGTCACATATCCTTTCAGACCGTGAAGTTTCATTTCGTTTCCTCCTTCCATTCGGCGTGCTCCATCATTCGATACAGTGGAAATTATAAACATAAAAAGCACTTCCGAAAGAGAATCCTCAAGTTATGTATTGCATTCCGATTTTTATGTTTAAAAATTAATGATTTGTTTGGAGGAAATCACTCGCCGTTTTTAATACGGACGCTATATCTCTTTAGTTACAGTGAAGTTGAACTTAATTCACTTCTGCATAATGGTAAACACTGACTTAAGCCTACTCCCTTCTTGGAGTTTCATCTGTTTAATCGACTTAGAAGATGCCCCGTCAAATATTAATAATCCACCTGACGTGGAGTTTACATGTCAGATTTTCGTAGTATCTGGCTCGCTGATGGCCCTCCTCCCGCATTCCTGATTTACGTACTCCTTGGGCGACCACAATCACTCTATGCAAATCTCGCCGCGCTCCACCTAGGGACAATTCTGACGATCGTCCTCGGGAATTCCTGGAGCTAAATTAAGCGTTACGCAATCTCTTAGTTATCTCCAACCACTAAAATTCAATGTGGATCACCGGCGCCTATAACGAGGAGGAATATATAACTGCAATAGCACGTTTAGATTTGACAAATAATGAAATTTTTCCGGTGTCATCTGTTTGTGGACATTAAGAATGCACAAAATTACAACTGCTTCATTACGGATGGAGGAGTAACCTTAGACTCACTTCGTAAAATTCTTCAATGATTTACAAAGATTACTTCAGTCACATAATCCTGAAAACTATGAATCGCTTCTTATTTTAACTTATCATAGTTTATAGAGATTTTTATTACATTAATAGCGCGTTCATTATAGTTTAACCTCAAGTTAACAGTAGGAACAATTGTGTAGATGTCTGCATGCAGTGTAGCGTAGAGGTCAGCATCACCAACTGGCGCGCTGTAATTAGCCCGTTCATGCCTGGTCACCTGCAGTTATATGTTGTTTAGTATTTGCCATGTCTGGAAGATTCTTGAAATATCCTACGTTTGTAATGTTTTTATATTCTGTAATGTTAGATTCTTGTAGAACTATCAGCATTCAGGACTATTCAATGTTAGTATAAATAGCCGCACTCCCCATCCAGGGAATCGGTTCTGCTTGGCAGTACGTTGGTGTTCATAATAAACATGCTTTCAGTACTAAAGGTTATATTTCATTGACGACCCTGCTTTAGGATTTGAGCTTGAGTGCGTTTACGATATGACAATAGAAATTGGCTGATCGAGCTGGAGTCTGAGTAAGATCTGTCCATAATTCAGTTACAGCCTTTCACTGCTGTGTCTTTGTGACTCGTTCTCTTCATTGCATTAATTTCAAACGCCATCACTGTCATCCACATTAATAGTGCATTATTTATTACTTAATTTATTGTTAAACTATCATTTCATTTTATTAGGGTATATTTTCCAGTCCTAGAATAAATATCTTCATATAAACAGCGAGGTGGGTATCCATTGATCCAGCTCCCAACATGATTCAAATCAACTGCAGAAAAGCTATAGCATTAAAAAAAATCTAGTATTTGAATTAGATACCTCTTAACAAACGAGTGCGTTCTTACATCTACTCAATCAGTATCCCACTGTAAGCACTGTGTAATATTGTACTCTGTTACATTGTGGATATTGATGCTGATTTGCTGCAATAAATACAGGCTAGAGAGGGGTATGAATTATTACACACCAAATTCAGCATTAGGCTTGAGGGAAGCAACAATATTAGTTTCTTGATGAAAATGATCACTATGCTTCACAGACATTCCATCAGCTACATTAAAATTTATGTTAATTTATTCAAAAGAAATAATTGCAGGAACATCACTAGCAGCAGACTTTTCATTAGCAAGGGTAGTTTGGTCACTAAATTTCAGCCCTCTTCCATTACTATCATTTATATCCATATACAATTTTGCATCACTTTCAATAATGAATCTACTTCACATTTCATCTCCTTATTGTAAATATTTGACTTCTTTTATTGAGTAAAGTTTTCTACGCTTTTCAAAGAATATTCACCAACAGGAATTTCTATTCTCTCCCCATCTTAATATAGTTTATATTTTTTGAAATAATATTTCGAGATAAAAATAATGTACAAAAGCCAACTAGTGCAGCATTACTATAGTTGACTATATAGGTATTGTCAATCTTTTATAAGAATAGATAGCTTATCATTCAGGTGAAACAGGCAACTCATTTTCTACTACTAAAATATTATTAATTATAAGAAAATTGATTGGGAACCAAAAATAAGAATTCTAGAGAAAACATGAAAAATAAGTATGGCAATTTCTTACCTAAGTCTCTTAATTGTGCAATAATAGGGCCAAGAATATGTGGGAAAAACATTAATTACTGTAAATTATATTATAGTTCTTGGATGGTTAAACTGGTATAAAATCGATGATCTGTATGTTTACATTAAAAGTGTAATGCTGCCAAAACATAAAAAAATTATAAAAACGTGCAAATAAGTGGAAAATAAAAATAATGAGAGGTTACTTATTATTTTCTTGGAAAATAATGATGAAATTATACCGCTAGATAAATGTCAAGATAATTTTCTTGATGTATTTGATGAATGCAGTCTAGCAAACCAGGATGTGGTTAGATAATATTTTACTGTAGGCAGACAGAAAGGAATAGACTGTGATTATTTAGCCCAAAGATATTTAAAACTACCAAAACAATTAGTGAGATATAATCCCAATTTATTAATTATATTTGAACAAGATGATAGACAATTTAACTTACATTTACCATGAGTTTGTTTGTGCTGATTTAAAGTTTGATGAATTTAAAGAATATTGCAGTAAAGGCTGAAATGAGGAGAAGTACGGATTTTTTACAGTAGATGTGGCTAAAAAACTTAATAAAGGTAAATACAGATACCGAATTTAAGACTTTTTACAACATCTACTTGTTAAATGTAATAAATAAATTGATAATGTTTTTTCTATGGTAAATGGTTGCAAAATACCATTCAGAAGTTGTTCGAAAAACTAAACGAAATAGTAAAAAACTTGAGGAATTGACAAAAGGATTTAAGCTTTGGAAACAAAATCCATTACTAGAATATAAAAAATATGAAAAATAAAATCAGTCTGTAGTTAATGCAGTCAAGCAGGTAAAACAACAAACTGAAGTATTAGATGACGATGTTCTGAAAGCTACTGAAGAATATAGAGAAATTGGAAAACAGATATTCTATCCTGAGGAAATTTGGGATGTACCAGAAATTAGACATTATGACAGCTGTAGCAGGTACATAAAATAAATCAGTGACACAAGATGTACTGAATATATATATATATGAAGAAGGAAAAAGCATAAAAAACTAAAACATCAAGAAAAGAATGAAGAGGATGAAAATGCGAAAAAAGAATTAATGTATCTGAAAGAATGTTGCAGTACATCAACCATAGTGAAGACGAAGTTTTTTGACTGAGACCTGTTAGTTATCTTAATTCGTTATTTCATGGCCTGTTCAATTCAATGGAGATAAATTAACTGTTGGTGAAAAAGAATTTGAATGTACATATCGACTGATGAATCTTTTAACTAAAAACAGATGACTATGGTTTATCTGATCACTAAATTTGATGCTGTTGATTTATGGAGTTTTGTGGGTTTATTGTACTATTCAGTGGCATTATCTGATAATATTCCAAATACAATAAAATAAAGCAGAGATAAAAATGTAAGACTTCGATATAAAAAATTTGTTGATGACTATTTCCCAAAATTAAAAACTGATTTAGAATCAAGTCAGAATGAAAAATAGAACAAGGCTTAGTAAAAGAAGTATACTGAAAAACGAGCTGAATACGTTCGTATGAAAAATGTTTGTGAGTTAATCGATAGATGACCATGAATTCATGGAGAAGAAATGGCGACAAATAATATTTACCATAATTAAATATAGTAATAAAACAGTTGTTAATGAGTAAGTTTAGAGATTTCATTATCAACAACCCAAAGGAAATTGTATATGTAATCAAATTTCTCAACAATTTTTGTCACACATTTTGGAACAGTGACAAAAATGGAAAAGGCTTAGTAAATTGGAAGATTAATGGATATGGAAAGCATAACATCGACTTAACACTGAAGTATTAGATGACGATGTTCTGAAAGCTACTGAAGAATATAGAGAAATTGGAAAACAGATATTCTATCCTGAGGAAATTTGGGATGTACCAGAAAGTTAAAAGTCCACTACGTAGAACATATACATGACATGACATTGCATACAGACGTAATCTGGACTTAGAGAATAGAGACGTGGCATATTAAGAACTTCAGAAGGCACCAAAGAAAGATTACTTAGATAATTAGATGAAAGACTTGCTTTGACAAAAATGGTTGGGAACTGTAAAATTATTTTATTACAAAAAGTGTTGTATTTAAGTGAATGTAACATATGACACAATGTGTACGATTTTAACAACAAATAATATGTTGGGAGTATAACAATAACATTAAATTTAAGAATGATCGGTCTTTGAGATGATGGTAGGAAAGGGAATCCAGAACCTATTTCTCCCTACATAAAAATTTTAGTCTTGGAAATTTGACAACTGAAACTGAAAAATCTGTTATAGTTATGTCAAGGAAAGCCTCAGAATTGAACAGCAGAATGAAGGAGTTAAATGTGATAAGTCAGTTTTATTCAGTGCACTCTTACACCTACAATAAGATGTGAATTTTGGTAGCACCATATCAGTGCTATCTAAAAATATTAACCTTCATAGAATTTTTATACTGTATCAATGAATAATTTCATGAATTGATTGCAGTTGGTAAAACTAAGGCAAGAACATTTAATATTAAACTGAATAATGTTCAAATTTATAATTCTGATAATTTTTAACTGGTGCTCAAAAGAGAGAGAGAAATATTTTAAAAAACTGACTGACATTAATTTATTCATGACACTAAGCATAGCAGTTGTGAAGAGATTATTGAGTACCTAACAAAAACGAAAGTAGGGTTTGGGCTAACAAAGCACAAAGTCGGTTTTCTGACATCATTGTTGGCAGCACTACATTATTCCTCTATCCCTATGATTATATGAATAGTTGGAAAAATGTTAAGAAGCAGAGTTTCCATGGAGACAAAAATTTTACAATAAGCTGAATGACTGTGATATAAGTGATGAAGGTAAGGCCCAAGTAAAATTAGTTTTGGAATAATTTAGTATCAAAAATCTTGGTGAATTTCATGCTCTTTATCTTCTTGGTACTTTACTGCACTTGGTTTACCTTGAGATGGAATGCTAAAAATGACTAGACAACCACTTTAATTATTAAATGATTATGATATGAATTTAATGGTAGAAAAAGTAATAAAAGTCGTATATCCCAATGTTATGAAAGATACTAGAAGACAAATAATAAACATATGAATGATTATGATGTAAAAAAACATACCAAGTTATTCAACATATTTAGATGCAAACAATCTATATGATTATGCTATGAGTCACTAATTTCCTTGTGCTGGATATGACTGGTGTGATCCACAGTCTTTGATTCTATAAAAATAAGATAGATCTCAGACAATCCTGAAAGTGAGTACATATATGAAGCATATTTAGAACATACTAGAGAATTACATGATTTACATAAAGATATATCATTAGCTCCACAAAATAAAACTTCCTTGAGCCAGTAAAATAAGTTGTTGAGTACTGTGGATGATAAAAATAATTATGTAGTTCAAAATAGAAATCATAAACAGTATCTGGCTCTACAAATGAAGATTACAAAAAAATATGTAGAGCTTTAAAATTTAAACAATCTGACTGGTTTAAAAATATACTTCTGAATATATAATTGAGGTGAAAGCAAAGAATGATTTTGAAAAAGATTTAAAAAATTGATTAATAATTCGTTATTTGGAAAAATAATGGAAAATATCAGAAAGAGAGTGGATTTAAAATTAGTTTCAGATGGAGACAAACGTGAAAGACTTGTGGCAAAGCCTGACTTTGAAGGGAGAACAATATTTAATGAAACTCTTGCTGTCATTCACATGACTAATACTAAAATTGTGTTTTGTAAGCCAGTTGATAGTGGCATGAGTATATCAGATTTAGCTGATTAATCTAAAGAACTGATGTATGACTTTCACTACAGTTTTATGAAACCAAAATACAGTGAAAATATTGAGCTTTGCTATGGAGATATGGACCAGTTATTTCTACAACATACAAACTGAAGACTTCTATGAGAACTTCAGTGTTTGATGAATTTGATGCTAATGACTATCCCACAGATAATATATGCAATATTCCACAAGTGAAGCTCTCAGGAAAAATTAAAATATGACTGTAATCGAAAAATAATGGAAAAATGCTTGTGAAGTCATCAACAATGAACGGAAAAAATAAAAAATGTAAAAATATGTTGTTAGAAATAAAATAATTTAGAATATTATCAAATTGTTTGTTCAATAATATTGAACAATACAGAACTGCAAATTTAATACAGGGTATTATACATGTAATCTGTTCAGGTAACATAAATAAAGACATATTGAGTCATTATGATATATTTTGGAAAATAAAATAGATACATTGCCATATGGACATTACCTGTTGACACTATCATCTTCTTCACTGTTGAAATGTTTTCTTCTTTTGAAGTGAATAATGTGATTCAAATTTATTATGTACCATTTCTGCTATCTCATCAAAAGTATAAAAGTTTAAAGATTTTTTATTTGTTTTCTGAGTTGGTCATTTACATCCAAAAAATTAGTAATAAAAAGTAAAATACTAAATTTAAGCTGGCCAGTGTGGCTGAGAGGTTCTAGGCACTTCAGTCTGGAATCGCGCGACTGCTACGGTCACAGTTTCAAATCCTGCCTCAGGCATGCATGCGTGTGATGTCCTTAGGTTAGTTAGGTTTAAGTAGTTCTAAGTTCTAGGGGACTGATGACCTCAGCAGTTAAGCCCCATAGTACTCAGAGCCATTTGAAACACTTGAACTAAATTTAAATTTGATTAATAAATTTTTTTTCTGTTTATAAATACAGCCCCTACTCATTAAGCTTCTTGATGCAAGTAATTCTTACTTGTTTAAAACAAATTAGAGAGATAGGAGTAAATGTTCTGTATAACACTACTGGGTATGAATATTTTAATACTATATGTGCAGAAAAAAATTTTTAGAGCTTAATAACAAGTTTAAGAGTTTTTTACGAGACAGATATTTGATATTAATATTTAATTGAGAATTTTGGTTTCTTGAGTATGGAGTGGTTAATTTGAGATACAATGGCTGGAAGATAATGCAAAATACTAGTACTTCACTTCATGATTTCTGATTTTAGGTTTAACTAATTCCTTTTATTTTTACTGTTTATTGTTTATTATTACTATTATTATTATTATTAATCTTATTGATTGCCATCATTTGTCTCTCCTCAAAGTGTGTCCAAAGTGCCCAATTACTGATGAAATGTATCAAAATAAAATAAATTAAAAAATAAAATAAGGTTACAGAGGCTATCTTTATACAGGGGTCAGATTCTTGCCAAACTGGAATTATTCAGAAATAAATATATCTAAATTTGGCCATTTCGCTGCTTATTTATTTTTTATTATTCTTAGATAAAGTTAAGTTAGTGGCAAGAAAGTCAAATAGTAAGGTGAATGAGTGGCAAGAAAATACGATTGCAGAAATAATTTGTTGGTTCAGATCTATTTTTTTTTTCTATAGGAGAAATGATATAATCTACGAAATTCTGAAGAATTTTGTTTTTCATTTATGTCATTTTTTTCATAAAATAAAATGAGCTGGAGCCTACAAATTATTTATACTCACATAAAGCACCATGAAGTTTTTTGACAAGTCAGAAACTGATCGACTGACAGGCGAGTTACTGACTGATGTCTAATTACCGGAAGGGACGAGTTCTTCGACCAGTCAGCTACCCGAGATACGTTACTCTAGTTGACGGAAAAATATGGAAAAAGAGAGATAAATATCTCACATACGAAGCTTAAAGGCTACTAAGACTCACGAACAGAAACTGAAAACCTAACACACCTTGGCTAAAATACTTTTGCGCTGCAGAGATGATGGTACTACAACATTGTGTACTAATGTTTATAAATTTTTTGCACGCTAAAAATGGTTCCTGAATACAAACGTTCGCAAAATTCATCATTTGTTGATTAAAATAATCACAAAACAAGTAATAAGTTCGCAAGCCATGAACGTGTTGAGTTGGATCGAGCTATCCAAGGAGACATCAGAAGAATATTACCGGAAAGCTGGTATGTCATAGCAAACGCCGTTAGAAATACACAAATTATTGGTCAGTAGAGCAAACCGAAGATCATATCGAATGGAGAGCACCTGGGTTCCAGAAGTGTACCGCGGGGAGGATATACGCAGCCTTCACTCAGTGAGCATTTAGTCTGTGGCGCTACAGGGCGTCCTTCCCCCCTTTATTGCTGTTTCATTACCCTGTCTCCACACCGGCTGAGAATGCGCTTTCAACAGCTACAAGTCACCGACAAACGATTTGATAAATTTAAAACAAAGGAAAAAATTTAAAATGTTTTTATAAGTTCAATCTTTTCACAAAATTAAAACACAGATGGTGACCTGCGTTAGTTAGAAGTTAAAAGATTGATCTGTTGATATTTTCATAGACAGATGTGCAAAACGTACGAAAGAAACTAGGTTTCGCATCTTGCTTCACTGCTAAGTAACATACCTCGATTAAACTTGCACAATAGAAAGAAAGAACTGCTACGGTATAGTATAGAAGGTAACTCCAAGAAATACACAATGAGACCAACACAAACGAGGTTTTGATTTAAGACAAACATACACTGAAGTCACTGCGGTTTATAATAGTTCCTTGGAGATTTTATTTCTTGTGGGTGGCCAAGGAACATTTGACGAACACCGCCTCTCAGAATCAGCAAACAAAAACATCGGGCCGTGGCAGAAGCGGCGTCAATGAAACCACCCCTTCACCTGTTGCGTTGATTCCCACACATTTCGCGGTCGAAAACGAAAGCTTGAAGTGCAGAGCGCAACAGAATTACGATCTTGACAAACGTTGACACTGCTGACACCCCGTGGATGATCTGACCGTTCTTTAGAGTCATGGAGGAGCTGCAATTCCCCTAAACGTGGTCTAACACCTATGGAGTGTAGCACTACCACAATTTTTGCTGTGGTGTGCAGGGTGGAATAACTAGAGGCCGTTCAAAATCATTCGACGAAATTTGAAAGACATCTGAAGCAGGAAATGGGCGTTCATGCTCTTCAGTACTTTTGTTTCACTCCCCCCTGTGACAAGATCCTGAGGGACGGAGGCACTATTGAAATGGGAAAGGGGACCTCCCCAGGACGGCAAGACCCTCGGTGCTACCCGTGTTTTTGTTGGGCACTTTAAACATGTCCTTGTACAGAGACAACGATTCGCTGATTACTAGGTGTTGGTGTGACAGCCAACCATTTTGACTCACCCAAGCTGAGGGCCACTACGTTGCTGAGCCGGCACCTGCTGGTCACATGCGAAATCTAGTGTCGAAAGAGATGCCTGTCACGGCAACGCCAAGATATCAGAGAATGGCTGTGTCTATGCAGGAGGCCGTAGAAAAAGATGGCCTGAAAAGCGTATATATACTTTCCTTCTTTTTACCAGAGCGAAAATTGCGGTCGCGCTACGCTCCAGATGAGTCAGATCATCTTCGGTGGTGTTGTAACACCATGATGGTCTTAAAGAATGGTTACATCGCCCAACGATGTCGACAGTGTCAAAGACTGTCTAGAAGATCTCGAAGTTCATCACAGTGCACACTGTCGTTTTCCGTCGCGAAGTATGTGGGACTCAACGGTGCAAGGGAAGAGGTGGTTTCATTTATTCACTAAATGCCACCGACTAGGGCATTTTCTTGTCGATTCTGAGGGGTCGTGTGTCTGAAAATTTTCCTTCACCACACATAAGAGAACAGCATGATTCAGACGCTGGATGTCGCAGTTTTGACCTCCGTCCCATAAGCGTCAAGAGAAGTCATATTTAGGCAAGAGGGGTTGTGACGACTCTCCGTCACGCACCATACAGAGGTTTGCGGAGAACGTTTGTAGACGTCGATATAGATCACGTGAAACATCCATCCACGCAGACGTTGGGCAGAACTGTGGTGAAATTTGGTGCCAATGTGACACAATTAACCCACAACACACCTCATATGAACGTAAAGTTGTAACCATTTTCCTCATGCTTCGACACATAGTTGTTTGAAGCGTCGCCGAGTCCGAGGGTGGCGTCACAGGGTGACACGTTTTTGCTCCATTATAAGGGAAGGTCTTAGGCATCTATGAGACAAATTTCAAACTTCTGAGTCGCAATGTGAGACAGTAACGAGGTTTCGAAGAAAAAACACTTTAATTGCGTTGGGCAGTGCATATCTCGGATCTGCCTTGATACTTGTGCTAAAGGTGACTCGTGGTCTTTCAGTGTTGTACTGAGAAATGTATGAAAGTCACTGGATGTCAGGATTGACTGTGAGGAGAAAAAATATTTAAAAATATATACTTGTAACACTTTTTGTAACTAGTACCAATACACAGCAATTCGTAACAAGCAACTTCAACACACTGAAGCATGGCACTTCATTAATAGCAACTGCACTTTCACCAAAGTATACGAAGATTTCTCCAGATCATTAACATTTTTCTAACTGGGAATACGATTACAAACAATAACATCAGTGGCTTCTGGTAACCACAGATTCGAAGTATATAATTGTTTACTTGTGACGTTTTTGCTAGTATTGTCGTTTACATACAAGTTTTTCAGGTTGTGTGTTTAATTACGATACATTTTATGCATCAGCTACATCACTGTCGATAACCGCCAACGTTTGTTGAAACGTAAAGATTGCGTCGGCATCGAGACACACCAATGTTGAATTTGTATCTGTCCTGAGACGCCATGACCGGCCTCATTTGAACTCTTCTGTTGGGAGAGTTAATTTGGAGTTAGAACGGCTGCTTGGGTCGGGTGCGGGGGCTCATATTGGTGTGGTTCCTGTTGATTATCTCAGTAGGTGTGACTATACCAGGCACGGCCTACATCTCAACAGGAAAGGGAAGGGGAAACTGGCTGGGGTAATAGCAGGAAATTTAAGGGGGGAGGCACTGCTATGAATGGTAAAATACCAGTGGTTACAGGTGTTGGAGCAGCACCTTTTTTAGGATAGGTAAGACAGAAAGATGTCAAGTTCTACGAGAGGTCAGGATTGAAACAAATCTTCAGTTTAGGAAAGAAATTAAACAGCACAATTCTAGCACATTGGATCACCAATCACAGCTATCAATTATAAATTTTCACCAATCATCAGAAATTTTATCTCCACCATGTTGTATCTCAATCCTAGGTAATTGCATTGATGAATTAAAGTCACCCAACCCAATTGACATAATCTGCCTCTCTGAACACCATGTGACCACTGGTATAGGAACTAGGCCTAAGCACAATGAGAAACTCAGACAGGAGAGTACTGCAAATGTTAGAATAAGGAAAGGTTCTCATAAAAGTATAATTAAAAATAATGTAAGTATATTTCATCAAAATATTGGGAGTTTAAAGAATAAAGTAGATGAGCTTCTGGTTTGTTTACAAGATTTAGAAACTGAGAATGAAATAGATATACTATGCCTGTCTGAGCATCACATTGTTACTGATATGGATAAGGGAAATGTAAGTGGTTATAAGCTCTCTGCACATGTAATGAGAGAAAATATGGAGAAAGGAGGAGTTGCCATATATGTCAAAAATTATCATTGTGCAAAAAGTACAGAAACAAAAAAGTTTTGTGTAGAGAAACATATAGAATCATGTGCCTGTGAGCTTAAATTAAATAAAGGCACATTTATAATTGTAACTGTATATAGGTCCCCATCAGGAAATTTTCATCTATTTCTGAAAAATTTGGACTCCTTGTTGTGCTATCTGTCAGACAGGGGGAAGCAAATTATTATTTGTGGGGACTTCAATGTAGATTCTCTGAAAGAGGGTAATAGGAAGAATGACCTTGAAGTATTACTCGGTTCTTGCAATTTGACACCCGTTATTAATTTTCCTACTCGGGTGGTAAAGGATAGCAGCTCACTGATAGATAACTTCTTTATAGACCAAGATAAGTTTAACCAGATAAATGCTCAGCCTGTTGAGAATGGTGTTTCTGATCATGGTGCACAGCTAGTTACAATATATGACATAGCTCCATTCAGCAATACTAAACAGTCCTCCAAAGTAGTACGTTCAGTCAACGATTTAACACACCTGAGAAACAAGAATTAACTGATGAAATTGTCAATACTGTCTTTCAGAAAATTACTAAGTGGTTCCTTGTAAACGGACTCTCACTCAATTTTGATAAGACACAGTACATACAGTTCCGTACAGTGAATGGTATGATGCCATTAATAAATATAGACCTTAATCAGAAGCATATAGCTAAGGTAGAATATTCCAAATTTTTAGGTATGTCCATTGATGAGAGATTAAACTGGAAGAAACACATTGATGATCTGCTGAAACGTTTGAGTTCAGCTACTTATGCAATAAGGGTCATTGCAAATTTTGGTGATAAACATCTTAGTAAATTAGCTTACTACGCCTATTTTCACTCATTGCTTTCATATGGCATCATATTTTGGGGTAATTCATCACTGAGGAATAAAGTATTTATTGCACAAAAGCGTCTAATCAGAATAATAGCTGGAGTCCACCCAAGATCATCCTGCAGACATTTATTTAAGGATCTAGGGATATTCACAGTAGCTTCTAAGTATATATACTCTCTTATGAAATTTGTTATTAACAACCAAACCCAATTCAAAAGTAATAGCAGTGTGCATAACTACAATACTAGGAGAAAGGACGATCTTCACTATTCAAGATTAAACCTAACTTTGGCACAGAAAGGGGTGAATTATACTGGCACTAAAGTCTTTGGTCACTTACCAAATAGTATCAAAAGTCTGACAGATAACCAACAGGTATTTAAGAAGAAATTAAAAGAATTTCTGAATGACAACTCCTTCTACTCCATAGAGGAATTTTTAGATATAAATTAAGAAAAAAAGAAAAAAAAATATTAAAAAAATAAAATAAAGAAAACAAAAAAAACACAAAAAATAAAGTTGTTATATTAACTTAAGTTTGTTAAATTAACCTAATTATGTCATGTATTGGAAAATTCGACTCGTTCCACATCATTACGAAATATCGTATTCATGATCCATGGAACTAGTATTAATCTAATCTAATCTAATCTAACGTTATACAGTCATGCTAATGGACGCTTCTTCGTCCCCTGCGATCTTTCTGTCTTGGCTCTTACCTGCCTGCCGTGTTCACCCTAGGTTCCTGTTTACAAGCTTTTCCTTCATTTCAGTTATCTAATGTACCTATTACGAATCTCAGACATACTTCATATTTCTTCTGCGATTTATGAACAATTTCGATATTGCGGTTCCGGAACAGTACGAAGATTTCTATCTGATATTACAGAGATATAAGAAACTACGTGCCAAGTCCGTTGTCTGTTGCCATGATGCAGTTTTATGGATTTAAGTGTGATATTTATTATACTATATCTGCATGGTCGCAGGGGCTCACTTAAGTATAACTTACTGTCTTGAAAATTACGATGTGTTCCTTTTTCTTTTATAAATGTTTAAGTAATTAAAACACAGAAATATAAGTTCATATGAAAAGCTTGGCAAATAAAGAACAATCATAGTTTTCGAGATTAGAAAGGGAATTACAAAGAAGTTACCAGGAAACAAACTGTGATATTTACATAGATGTTTCTCATAAAGTGGTGAGACCAAATCTGGGTATAAATGAAGTTTTACTGGATTCTATAGAAGTACAAGAGTCTGTTCTATTTCTATAAAACTTCTCCATTAGCAATAACGTAGGTCCTAAACTAAACAGCGATAATCCTAAACTGTAATGAAGACCTTCCCACAAATTAATGAACTAAGTAAATGATTTTCAAGTTAAAGTAAGCAATAGTCTGTGTAAAAAAATTCTAGAAACATATTTAGTGTGATAATTGGCGTGAAGATTTTTCACCTGTTTCAAAATAAGACAACTGCAAAGAAATGAGTGTCTCAAGGGGTACCTTTCCAGCTAGTTTTCCAGTTTAGCTTTGTAATCTGTAAGGCAATTTATGTCTTTGGGTAAGTGATAATATACTTTACTGCAGTATTATTCACCCCACTGTGAATGTGTGTCAGTAAACTGTCTGCGTGATGTTGAGGTACTCCCATGACAAGATAGATCCCCAGATCTCACCCAATAGAAAATGGGAGGGACCTCTTCGGACATCAACTTCGTCAGTACTGAGATTCTGAAGAACCAGTCACAACAGTTGTCGGCCAGCTTGCTTCAGGAGAGAATAAAACGACTTAATGACGTGAAGGACAGAGTTGGTGCAGTGTCATACTGGTAATTGTACTGATACTCAAAGTTTTTACAAATTTAGTTCGATATTGTCATCACTAAAATGACGTCACATATCCTTTCAGACCGTGAAGTTTCATTTCGTTTCCTCCTTCCATTCAGCGTGCTCCATCATTCGATACAGTGGAAATTATAAACATAAAAAGCACTTCCGTAAGAGAATCCTCAAGTTATGTATTGCATTCCGATTTTTATGTTTAAAAATTAATGATTTGTTTGGAGGAAATCACTCGCCGTTTTTAATACGGACGCTATATCTCTTTAGTTACAGTGAAGTTGAACTTAATTCACTTCTGCATAATGGTAAACACTGACTTAAGCCTACTCCCTTCTTGGAGTTTCATCTGTTTAATCGACTTAGAAGATGCCCCGTCAAATATTAATAATCCACCTGACGTGGAGTTTACATGTCAGATTTTCGTAGTATCTGGCTCGCTGATGGCCCTCCTCCCGCATTCCTGATTTACGTACTCCTTGGGCGACCACAATCACTCTATGCAAATCTCGCCGCGCTCCACCTAGGGACAATTCTGACGATCGTCCTCGGGAATTCCTGGAGCTAAATTAAGCGTTACGCAATCTCTTAGTTATCTCCAACCACTAAAATTCAATGTGGATCACCGGCGCCTATAACGAGGAGGAATATATAACTGCAATAGCACGTTTAGATTTGACAAATAATGAAATTTTTCCGGTGTCATCTGTTTGTGGACATTAAGAATGCACAAAATTACAACTGCTTCATTACGGATGGAGGAGTAACCTTAGACTCACTTCGTAAAATTCTTCAATGATTTACAAAGATTACTTCAGTCACATAATCCTGAAAACTATGAATCGCTTCTTATTTTAACTTATCATAGTTTATAGAGATTTTTATTACATTAATAGCGCGTTCATTATAGTTTAACCTCAAGTTAACAGTAGGAACAATTGTGTAGATGTCTGCATGCAGTGTAGCGTAGAGGTCAGCATCACCAACTGGCGCGCTGTAATTAGCCCGTTCATGCCTGGTCACCTGCAGTTATATGTTGTTTAGTATTTGCCATGTCTGGAAGATTCTTGAAATATCCTACGTTTGTAATGTTTTTATATTCTGTAATGTTAGATTCTTGTAGAACTATCAGCATTCAGGACTATTCAATGTTAGTATAAATAGCCGCACTCCCCATCCAGGGAATCGGTTCTGCTTGGCAGTACGTTGGTGTTCATAATAAACATGCTTTCAGTACTAAAGGTTATATTTCATTGACGACCCTGCTTTAGGATTTGAGCTTGAGTGCGTTTACGATATGACAATAGAAATTGGCTGATCGAGCTGGAGTCTGAGTAAGATCTGTCCATAATTCAGTTACAGCCTTTCACTGCTGTGTCTTTGTGACTCGTTCTCTTCATTGCATTAATTTCAAACGCCATCACTGTCATCCACATTAATAGTGCATTATTTATTACTTAATTTATTGTTAAACTATCATTTCATTTTATTAGGGTATATTTTCCAGTCCTAGAATAAATATCTTCATATAAACAGCGAGGTGGGTATCCATTGATCCAGCTCCCAACATGATTCAAATCAACTGCAGAAAAGCTATAGCATTAAAAAAAATCTAGTATTTGAATTAGATACCTCTTAACAAACGAGTGCGTTCTTACATCTACTCAATCAGTATCCCACTGTAAGCACTGTGTAATATTGTACTCTGTTACATTGTGGATATTGATGCTGATTTGCTGCAATAAATACAGGCTAGAGAGGGGTATGAATTATTACACACCAAATTCAGCATTAGGCTTGAGGGAAGCAACAATATTAGTTTCTTGATGAAAATGATCACTATGCTTCACAGACATTCCATCAGCTACATTAAAATTTATGTTAATTTATTCAAAAGAAATAATTGCAGGAACATCACTAGCAGCAGACTTTTCATTAGCAAGGGTAGTTTGGTCACTAAATTTCAGCCCTCTTCCATTACTATCATTTATATCCATATACAATTTTGCATCACTTTCAATAATGAATCTACTTCACATTTCATCTCCTTATTGTAAATATTTGACTTCTTTTATTGAGTAAAGTTTTCTACGCTTTTCAAAGAATATTCACCAACAGGAATTTCTATTCTCTCCCCATCTTAATATAGTTTATATTTTTTGAAATAATATTTCGAGTTGAAAATAATGTACGAGGTGTATTCAAGTTCTAAGGCCTCCGATTTATTTTCTAATTAACTACTCACCCACAATCGATGAAACTGGCGTTACTTCTGGACGTAATCGCCCTGCAGACATACACATTTTTCACAACGCTGACGCCATGATTCCATGGCAGCGGCGAAGACTTCTTTAGGAGTCTGTTTTGACCACTGGAAAATCGCTGAGGCTATAGCAGCACGGCTGGTGAATGTGCGGCCACGGAGTGTGTCTTTCATTGTTGGAAAAAGCCAAACGTCACTAGGAGCCAGGTCAGGTTAGTAGGGAGCATGAGGAATGACTTCAAAGTTGTTATCACGATGAAACTGTTGTGTAACGTTAGCTCGATGTGCGGGTGCGTTGTATTGGTGAAACAGCACACGCGCAGCCCTTCCCGGACGTTTTTGTTGCAGTGCAGGAAGGAATTTGTTCTCCAAAACATTTTCGTTGGATGCACTTGTTACCGTAGTGCCCTTTGGAACGCAATGGGTAAGGATTACGCCCTCGCTGTCCCAGAACACGGACACCATCATTTTTTCAGCACTGGCGGTTACCCGAAATTTTTTTGGTGGCGGTGAATCTGTGTGCTCCCATTGAGCTGACTGGCGGTTTGTTTCTGAATTGAAAAATGGCATCCACGTCTCATCCATTGTCACAACCGACGAAAAGAAAGTCCCATTCATACTGTCGTTGTGCGTCAACATTGCTTGGCAACATGCCACACGGGCAGCCATGTGGTCGTCCGTCAGCATTCGTGGCACCCACCTGGATGACACTTTTCGCATTTTCAGGTCGTCATGCTGGATTGTGTGCACAGAACTCACAGAAATGCCAACTCTGGAGGCGATCTATTCAACAGTCATTCGGCGATCCCCCAAAACAATTCTCTCCACTTTCTCGATCATGTCGTCAGACCGGCTTGTGCGAGCCCGAGGTTGTTTCAGTTAGTTGTCACACGATGTTCTGCCTTCATTAAATTGTCGCACCCACGAACGCACTTTCGACACATCCATAACTCCATCACCACGTCTCCTTCAACTGTCGATGAATTTCACTTGGTTTCACACCACACAAATTCAGAAAACGAATGATTGCACGCTGTTCAAGTAAGGCAAACGTCGCCATTTTGAGTATTTAAAACAGTTCTCATTCTCGCCGCTGGCGGTAAAATTCCATCTGCCGTACGGTGCTGCCATCTCTGGGACGTATTGACAATACACGCGGCCTCATTTTAAAACAATGGGCATGTTTCTATCTCTTTCCAGTCCGGAGAAAAAAAATCGGAGGCCTTAGAACTTGAATGCACCTCGTACAAAAGCAAACTAGTGTAGCATTACTATATTTGACTATATAGGTATTGTCAATCTTTTATAAGAATAGATAGCTTATCATTCAGATGAAACAGGCAAATCATTTTCTACTACTAAAATATTATTAATTATAAGAAAATTGATTGGGAACCAAAAATAAGAATTCTAGAGAAAACATGAAAAATAAGTATGGCAATTTCTTACCTAAGTCTCTTAATTGTGCAATAATAGGGCCAAGCATATGTGGAAAAAAACATTAATTACTGTAAATAATATTATAGTTCTTGGATGGTTAAACTGGTATAAAATCGATGATCTGTACGTTTACATTAAAAGTGTAATGCTGCCAAAACATCAAAAAATTATAAAAACGTGCAAATAAGTGGAAAATAAAAATAATGAGAGGTTACTTATTATTGTCTTGGAAAATAATGATGAAATTATACCGCTAGATAAATGTCAAGATAATTTTCTTGATGTACTTGATGATTGCAGTCTAACAAACCAGGATGTGGTTAGATAATATTTTACTGTAGGCAGACAGAAAGGAATAGACTGTGATTATTTAGCCCAAAGATATTTAAAACTACCAAAACAATTAGTGAGATATAATCCCAATTTATTAATTATATTTGAACAAGATGATAGACAATTTAACTTACATTTACCATGAGTTTGTTTGTGCTGATTTAAAGTTTGATGAATTTAAAGAATATTGCAGTAAAGGCTGAAATGAGGAGAAGTACGGATTTTTTACAGTAGATGTGGCTAAAGAACTTAATGAAGGTAAATACAGATACTGAATTTAAGACTTTTTACAACATCTACTGGTTAAATGTAATAAATAAATTGATAATGTTTTTTCTATAGTAAATGATTGCAAAATACCATTCAGAAGTTGTTCGAAAAGCTAAACTAAATAGTAAAACACTTGAGGAATTGACAAAAGGATTTAAGCTTTGGAAACAAAATCCATTACTAGAATATAAAAAATATGAAAAATAAAATCAGTCTGTAGTTAATGCAGTCAAGCAGGTAAAACAACAAACTGAAGTATTAGATGATGATGTTCTAAAAGCTACTGAAGAATATAGAGAAATTGGAAAACAGATATTCTATCCTGAGGAAATTTGGGATGTACCAGAAATTAGACATTATGACAGCTGTAGCAGGTACATAAAATAAATCAGTGACACAAGATGTACTGAATATATATATATATATGAAGAAGGAAAAAGCATAAAAAACTAAAACATCAAGAAAAGAATGAAGAGGATGAAAATGCGAAAAAAGAATTAATGTATCTGAAAGAATGTTGCAGTACATCAACCATAGTGAAGACGAAGTTTTTTGACTGAGACCTGTTAGTTATCTTAATTCGTTATTTCATGGCCTGTTCAATTCAATGGAGATAAATTAACTGTTGGTGAAAAAGAATTTGAATGTACATATCGACTGATGAATCTTTTAACTAAAAGCAGATGACTATGGTTTATCTGATCACTAAATTTGATGCTGTAGATTTATGGAGTTTTGTGGGTTTATTGTACTATTCAGTGGCATTATCTGATAATATTCCAAATACAATAAAATAAAGCAGAGATAAAAATGTAAGACTTCGATATAAAAAATTTGTTGATGACTATTTCCCAAAATTAAAAACTGATTTAGAATCAAGTCAGAATGAAAAATAGAACAAGGCTTAGTAAAAGAAGTATACTGAAAAACGAGCTGAATACGTTCGTATGAAAAATGTTTGTGAGTTAATCGATAGATGACCATGAATTCATGGAGAAGAAACGGCAACAAATAATATTTATCATAATTAAATGTAGTAATAAAACAGTTGTTAACGAGTAAGTTTAGAGATTTCATTATCAACAACCCAAAGGAAATTGTATATGTAATCAAATTTCTCAACAATTTTCGTCACACATTTTGGAACAGTAACAAAAATGGAAAAGGCTTAGTAAATTGGAAGATTAATGGAAATGGAAAGCATAACATCGACTTAACACTGAAGTATTAGATGACGATGTTCTGAAAGCTACTGAAGAATATAGAGAAATTGGAAAACAGATATTCTATCCTGAGGAAATTTGGGATGTACCAGAAAGTTAAAAGTCCACTACGTAGCACATATACATGACATGACATTGCATACAGACGTAATCTGGACTTAGAGAATAGAGATGTGGCATATAAAGAACTTCAGAAGCCACCAAAGAAAGATTACTTAGATAATTAGATGAAAGACTTGCTTTGACAAAAATGGTTGGGAACTGTAAAATTATTTTATTACAAAAAGTGTTGTATTTAAGTGAATGTAACATATGACACAATGTGTACGATTTTAACAACAAATAACATGTTGGGAGTATAACAATAACATTAAATTTAAGAATGATCGGTCTTTGAGATGATGGTAGGAAAGGGAATCCAGAACCTATTTCTCCTCACATAAAAAATTTAGTCTTGAAAATTTGACAACTGAAACTGAAAAATCTGTTATAGTTATGTCAAGGAAAGCCTCAGAATTGAACAGCAAAATGAAGGAGTTAAATGTGATAAGTCAGTTTTATTCAGTACACTCTTACACCTACAATAAGATGTGAATTTTGGTAGCACCATATCAGTGCTATCTAAAAATATTAACCATCATAGAATTTTTATACTGTATCAATGAATAATTTCATGAATTGATTGCAGTTTGCAAAACTAAGGCAAGAACATTTAATATTAAACTGAATAATGTTCAAATTTATAATTCTGATAATTTTTAACTGGTGCTCAAAAGAGAGAGAGAAATATTTAAAAAAACTGACTGACATTAATTTATTCATGACACTAAGCATAGCAGTTGTGAAGAGATTATTGAGTACCTAACAAAAACGAAAGTAGGGTTTGGGCTAACAAAGCACAAAGTCGGTTTTCTGACATCACTGTTGGCAGCACTACATTATTTCTCTATCCCTATGATTATATGAATAGTTGGAATAATGTTAAGAAGCAGAGTTTCCATGGAGACAAAAATTTTACAATAAGCTGAATGACTGTGATATAAGTGATGAAGGTAAGGCCCAAGTAAAATTAGTTTTGGAATAATTTAGTATCAAAAATCTTGGTGAATTTCATGCTCTTTATCTTCTTGGTACTTTACTGCACTTGGTTTACCTTGAGATGGAATGCTAAAAATGACTAGACAACCACTTTAATTATTAAATGATTATGATATGAATTTAATGGTAGAAAAAGTAATAAAAGTCGTATATCCCAATGTTATGAAAGATACTTGAAGACAAATAATAAACATATGAATGATTATGATGTAAAAAACATACCAAGTTATTCAACATATTTAGATGCAAACAATCTATATGATTATGCTATGAGTCAATAATTTCCTTGTGCTGGATATGACTAGTGCAATCCACAGTCTTTGATTCTATAAAAATAAGATAGATCTCAGACAATCCTGAAAGTGAGTACATATATGAAGCATATATAGAACATACTAGAGAATTACATGATTTACATAAAGATATATCATTAGCTCCACAAAATAAAACTTCCTTGAGCCAGTAAAATAAGTTGTTGAGTTCTGTGGATGATAAAAATAATTATGTAGTTCAATATAGAAATCATAAACAGTATCTGGCTCTACAAATGAAGATTACAAAAAAATATACAGAGCTTTAAACTTTAAACAATCTGACTGGTTTAAAAATATACTTCTGAATATATAATTGAGGTGAAAGCAAAGAATGATTTTGAAAAAGATTTAAAAAATCGATTAATAATTCGTTATTTGGAAAAATAATGGAAAATATCAGAAAGAGAGTGGATTTAAAATTAGTTTCAGATGGAGACAAACGTGAAAGACTTGTGGCAAAGCCTGACTTTGAAGGGAGAACAATATTTAATGAAACTCTTGCTGTCATTCACATGACTAATACTAAAATTGTGTTTTGTAAGCCAGTTGATAATGGCATGAGTATATCAGATTTATCTGATTAATCTAAAGAACAGATGTATGATTTTCACTACAGTTTTATGAAACCAAAATACAGTGAAAATATTGAGCTTTGCTATGGAGATTATGGATCAGTTATTTCTACAACATACAAACTGAAGACTTCTATGAGAACATCAGTGTTTGATGAATTTGATGCTAATGACTATCCCACAGATAATATATGCAATATTCCACAAGTGAAGCTCTCAGGAAAAATTAAAATATGACTGTAATGGAAAAATAATGGGAAAATGCTCGTGAAGTCATCAACAATGAACAGAAAAAGTAAAAAATGTAAAAATATGTTGTTAGAAATAAAATAATTTAGAATATTATAAAATTGTTAGTTCAATAATATTGAACAATACAGAACTGCAAATTTAATACAGGGTATTATACATGTAATCTGTTCAGGTAACATAAATAAAGACGTATTGAGTCATTATGATATATTTTGGAAAATAAAATAGATACATTGCCATATGGACATTACCTGTTGACACTATCATCTTCCTCACTGTCGAAATGTTTTCTTCTTTTGAAGTGAATAATGTGATTCAAATTTATTATGTACCATTTCTGCTATCTCATCAAAAGTATAAAAGTTTAAAGATTTTTTATTTGTTTTCTGAGTTGGTCATTTACATCCAAAAAATTAGTAATAAAAAGTAAAATACTAAATTTAAGCTGGCCAGTGTGGCTGAGAGGTTCTAGGCACTTCAGTCTGGAATCGCGCGACTGCTACGGTCACAGTTTCAAATCCTGCCTCAGGCATGCATGCGTGTGATGTCCTTAGGTTAGTTAGGTTTAAGTAGTTCTAAGTTCTAGGGGACTGATGACCTCAGCAGTTAAGCCCCATAGTACTCAGAGCCATTTGAAACACTTGAACTAAATTTAAATTTGATTAATAAATTTTTTTTCTGTTTATAAATACAGCCCCTACTCATTAAGCTTCTTGATGCAAGTAATTCTTACTTGTTTAAAACAAATTAGAGAGATAGGAGTAAATGTTCTGTATAACACTACTGGGTGTGAATATTTTAATACTATATGTGCAGAAAAAAATTTTTAGAGCTTAATAACAAGTTTAAGAGTTTTTAACGAGACAGATATTTGATATTAATATTTAATTGAGAATTTTGGTTTCTTGAGTATGGAGTGGTTAATTTGTGATACAATGGCTGGAAGATAATGCAAAATACTAGTACTTCACTTCATGATTTCTGATTTTAGGTTTAACTAATTCCTTTTATTTTTACTGTTTATTGTTTATTATTACTATTATTATTATTATTAATCTTATTGATTGCCATCATTTGTCTCTCCTCAAAGTGTGTCCAAAGTGCCCAATTACTGATGAAATGTATCAAAATAAAATAAATTAAAAAATAAAATAAGGTTACAGAGGCTATCTTTATGCAGGGGTCAGATTCTTGACAAACTGGAATTATTCAGAAATAAATATATCTAAATTTGGCCATTTCGCTGCTTATTTATTTTTTATTATTCTTAGATAAAGTTAAGTTAGTGGCAAGAAAGTCAAATAGTAAGGTGAATGAGTGGCAAGAAAATACGATTGCAGAAATAATTTGTTGGTTCAGATCTATTTTTTTTTCTATAGGAGAAATGATATAATCTACGAAATTCTGAAGAATTTTTTTTTAATTTATGTCATTTTTTTCATAAAATAAAATGAGCCGGAGCCTACAAATTATTTATACTCACATAAAGCACCATGAAGTTTTTTGACAAGTCAGAAACTGATCGACTGACAGGCGAGTTACTGACTGATGTCTAATTACCGGAAGGGACGAGTTCTTCGACCAGTCAGCTACCCGAGATACGTTACTCTAGTTGAAGGAAAAATATGGAAAAAGAGAGATAAATATCGCACATACGAAGCTTAAAGGCTACTAAGACTCACGGACAGAAACTGAAAACCTAACACACCTTGGCTAAAACGCTTTTGCGCAGCAGAGATGATGGTACTACAACATTGTGTACTAATGCACGCTAAAAATGGTTCCTGAATACAAACGTTCGCAAAATTCATCATTTGTTGATTAAAATAATCACAAAACAAGTAATAAGTTCGCAAGTCATGAACGTGTTGAGTTGGAACGAGCTATCCAAGGAGACATCAGAAGAATATTACCGGAAAGCTGGTATGTCATAGCAAACGCCGTTAGAAATACACAAATTATTGGTCAGTAGAGCAATCCGAAGTTCATATCGAATGGAGAGCACCTGGGTTCCAGAAGTGTACCGCAGGGAGGATATACGCAGCCTTCACTCAGTGAGCATTTAGTCTGTGGCGCTACAGGGCGTCCTTCCCCCCCTTTATTGCTGTTTCATTACCCTGTCTCCACACCGGCTGAGAATGCGCTTTCAACAGCTACAAGTCACCGACAAACGATTTGAAAAATTTATAACAAAGGAAAAAATTTAAAATGTTTTTATAAGTTCAATCTTTTCACAAAATTAAAACACAGATGGTGACCTGCGTTAGTTAGAAGTTAAAAGCTTGATCTGTTGATATTTTCATAGACAGATGTACAAAACGTACGAAAGAAACTAGGTTTCGCATCTTGCTTCACTGCTAAGTAACATACCTCGATTAAACTTGCACAATAGAAAAAAAGAACTGCTACGGTATAGTATAGAAGGTAACTCCAAGAAATACACAATGAGACCAACACAAACGAGGCTTTGATTTAAGACAAACATACACTGAAGTCACTGCGATTTATAATAGTTCCTTGGAGATTTTATTTCTTGTGGGTGGCCAAGGAACATTTGACGAACACCGCCTCTCAGAATCAGCAAACAAAAACATCGGGCCGTGGCAGAAGCGGCGTCAATGAAACCACCCCTTCACCTGTTGCGTTGATTCCCACACATTTCGCGGTCGAAAACGAAAGCTTGAAGTGCAGAGCGCAACAGAATGACGATCTTGACAAACGTTGACACTGCTGACACCCCGTGGATGATCTGACCGTTCTTTAGAGTCATGGAGGAGCTGCAATTCCCCTAAACGTGGTCTAACACCTATGGAGTGTAGCACTACCACAATTTTTGCTGTGGTGTGCAGGGTGGAATAACTAGAGGCCGTTCAAAATCATTCGACGAAATTTGAAAGACATCTGAAGCAGGAAATGGGCGTTCATGCTCTTCAGTACTTTTGTTTCACTCCCCCCTGTGACAAGATCCTGAGGGACGGAGGCACTATTGAAATGGGAAAGGGGACCTCCCCAGGACGGCAAGACCCTCGGTGCTACCCGTGTTTTTGTTGGGCACTTTAAACATGTCCTTGTACAGAGACAACGATTCGCTGATTACTAGGTGTTGGTGTGACAGCCAACCATTTTGACTCACCCAAGCTGAGGGCCACTACGTTGCTGAGCCGGCACCTGCTGGTCACATGCGAAATCTAGTGTCGAAAGAGATGCCTGTCACGGCAACGCCAAGATATCAGAGAATGGCTGTGTCTATGCAGGAGGCCGTAGAAAAAGATGGCCTGAAAAGCGTATATATACTTTCCTTCTTTTTACCAGAGCGAAAATTGCGGTCGCGCTACGCTCCAGATGAGTCAGATCATCTTCGGTGGTGTTGTAACACCATGATGGTCTTAAAGAATGGTTACATCGCCCAACGATGTCGACAGTGTCAAAGACTGTCTAGAAGATCTCGAAGTTCATCACAGTGCACACTGTCGTTTTCCGTCGCGAAGTATGTGGGACTCAACGGTGCAAGGGAAGAGGTGGTTTCATTTATTCACTAAATGCCACCGACTAGGGCATTTTCGTGTCGATTCTGAGGGGTCGTGTGTCTGAAAATTTTCCTTCACCACACATAAGAGAACAGCATGATTCAGACGCTGGATGTCGCAGTTTTGACCTCCGTCCCATAAGCGTCAAGAGAAGTCATATTTAGGCAAGAGGGGTTGTGACGACTCTCCGTCACGCACCATACAGAGGTTTGCGGAGAACGTTTGTAGACGTCGATATAGATCACGTGAAACATCCATCCACGCAGACGTTGGGCAGAACTGTGGTGAAATTTGGTGCCAATGTGACACAATTAACCCACAACACACCTCATATGAACGTAAAGTTGTAACCATTTTCCTCATGCTTCGACACATAGTTGTTTGAAGCGTCGCCGAGTCCGAGGGTGGCGTCACAGGGTGCCACGGTTTTGCTCCATTATGAGGGAAGGTCTTAGGCATCTATGAGACAAATTTCAAACTTCTGAGTCGCAATGTGAGACAGTAACGAGGTTTCGAAGAAAAAACACTTTAATTGCGTTGGGCAGTGCATATCTCGGATCTGCCTTGATACTTGTGCTAAAGGTGACTCGTGGTCTTTCAGTGTTGTACTGAGAAATGTATGAAAGTCACTGGATGTCAGGATTGACTGTGAGGAGAAAAAATACTTAAAAAGATATAATTGTAACACTTTTTGTAACTCGTACCAATACACAGCAATTCGTAACAAGCAACTTCAACACACTGAAGCATGGCACTTCATTAATAGCAACTGCACTTTCACCAAAGTATACGAAGATTTCTCCAGATCATTAACATTTTTCTAACTGGGAATACGATTACAAACAATAACATCAGTGGCTTCTGGTAACCACAGATTCGCAGTATATAATTGTTTACTTGTGACGCTTTTGCTAGTATTGTCGTTTACATACAAGTCTTTCAGGTTGTGTGTTTAATTACGATACATTTTATGCATCAGCTACATCACTGTCGATAACCGCCAACGTTTGTTGAAACGTTATACAGTCATGCTAATGGACGCTTCTTCGTCCCCTGCGATCTTTCTGTCTTGGCTCTTACCTGCCTGCCGTGTTCGCCCTAGGTTCCTGTTTACAAGCTTTTCCTTCATTTCAGTTATCTAGTGTACCTATTACGAATCTCAGACATACTTCATATTTCTTCTGCGATTTATGAACAATTTCGATATTGCGGTTCCGGAACAGTACTAATATTTCTATCTGATATTACAGAGATATAAGAAACTACGTGCCAAGTCCGTTGTCTGTTGCCATGATGCAGTTTTATGGATTTAAGTGTGATATTTATTATACTACATCTGCATGGTCGCAGGGGCTCACTTAAGTATAACTTACTGTCTTGAAAATACGATGTGTTCCTTTTTCTTTTATAAATGTTTAAGTAATTAAAACACAGAAATATAAGTTCATATGAAAAGCTTGGCAAATAAAGAACAATCATAGTTTTCGAGATTAGAAAGGGAATTACAAAGAAGTTAACAGGAAACAAACTGTGATATTTACATAGATGTTTCTCATAAAGTGGTGAGACCAAATCTGGGTATCAATGAAGTTTTACTGGATTCTATAGAAGTACAAGAGTCTATTCTATTTCTATAAAACTTCTCCATTAGCAATAACGTAGGTCCTAAACTAAACAGCGATAATCCTAAACTGTAATGAAAACCTTCCCACAAATTAATGAACTAAGTAAATGATTTTCATGTTAAAGTAAGCAATAATCTATGTAAAAAAATTCTTGAAACATATTTAGTGTGATAATTGGCGTGAAGATTCTTCACCTGTTTCAAAATAAGACTACTGCAAAGAAATGAGCGTCTCAAGGGGTACCTTTCCAGCTAGTTTTCCAGTTTAGCTTTGTAATCTGTAAGGCAATTTATGTCTTTGGGTAAGCGATAAGATACTTTAATGCAGTATTATTCACCCCTCTGTGAATTAAAGACAGTTTTAAGGAGTACTATTGAAGGGTTTCCCTTGTAGTATTGTCCTTATGGATGTAACTGTTCCTTCTGCTCTCTAATAGATAATTTACAACAATTTTATCGAGATTGATTGTATGCTGTGATGCTTCATTTAAAATACCTAAATACTTAAAGAATTATCTGTTAGATGACCAAGAGTGAGCACAAAGTATCTTTCATATGTCGTGCAGTGAGGAGTATGTTTCTTAAAAATGAGCTACTCAAGAGAGCAATTGAATACAACGTTGGTGCTGTGGTCTTCAGACCCAACGATCGTTTGAAGCAGCCCTTCACGAAGTGTAACCTGTGCAGGCTTCTTCATCTGTGTATATTGACTGCAAATTACATCCATTTGAATCTGCTTAATGTTCCTCAACCCTGCTCTGAATGTAAACTGTAAATGTAAAATGTAAATGTAGACCACTCTCATGGCAATGACAAATAAGCTCTATTGTTTGAAGAAATACAGAATATAAAATTTATTATCAAAAGAAGGAAAAAATTTAATACTGTCCACAGACTGGAAAATAAGTAGAAAGAGTGACACAGCAGATGCTCTAATTAATTTTTTGTACTAAGATTCTTCAATAGCCCATGAATGATCAAGTTCTTGAATGCAATAGATTACTTTTACTTTGAACTATTTTTATCTCTCAGCATGTAGCGTTCAGTTGTCCAATGGGCTAGTTGTTCCGGTTGTGTGCACATGAATTCAGAGTGTTGAAAATAGTTACTTATGAGTGTGAGCACTTGTAGTCCTAATTCATTTTGTATATAACATGACACTGAATGTGCGAAGATACGCAAAAAAAAGCACTCAGCACTCAACGAGCTACCATTTTTATCAGCGCAGAAACCTCTTTAGCTCGCAGAGCGATCCTATTTATTATTATTCATAATTCTCAGTACACGCTCTGTAGCTGAGTGGCGATCCACCAGAGCGACTATGACTCGAGTATTTGAATTCGTGACACAACAAGATGGTAGCCGACCAGCGTGACATATTCAAATAAATCAAGCACAACGAATGACATGGTTCGGGCAAATGAATTCATAAGATATGAGTTGAACAAAGAATATATGGTCTTTAAGGACAACAAAAAAATTCTACAACCCCGTAGGGATAGTCTAACCAACATTCAGATTTAGCAACAAAGACCGGATCATCTGAAATACGTAATCCTGATTCCTTAAAGAATGGTCCCCACACTACATATAACCTTAACACTGGTGAATTTACTACAGCGCAGAATAGAACAAGGCAACAAGGAATGCAATAACCGTCTTCCAAGTATGTAGTGAAAGCAGCCTGTGAGCGCCTATTGGGCTGTACGGAATAATTTAATCGGCTGCCTACACATGGAGTATTAAAAGCAAGCATCCCAAACTAACCTCGCCACTTACAACTAGCTTTCATCCCAGCAAAATAAATCGGGTAAGTCTCACCCAATCCTTATCCATTGCAGCGCCTGTTGAATGGCACTAAATTCGCCAGACAGAAGTGGCTTATTTCTCAACATCAGAGACACAGCTGAAAGCACTTCTTCGTCTACACCATTCTAACTTCAGACAAGAAATGATCACCAGTAATGTAGAAGTACATTCCAAAAAGCCATACCACATTTTGCACATCTCCGAACGAACACTACTTTCTGAGAGAAAAACCTGTCCGCAATAGACTTAATTGTGTCATTGTGATCAAAGAGTAAGCAAAAGGTTTGCTGAGGACATAGTATCGATATATTGAAACTCTCTGGAGCAACATCTCATAGATTAGAGCAAATATAAACATCGCGATACAGAAAAAGGCAAAACATATTGTGCAGAAATGCAATGCTGGCTAGCATTCACATTTAAAATTATACGATAATGAAACCTACATACTCTTGAGATTTCTGAGATACCACTTTCGAGAATATTATAACATAATCTTTTGTTCTTGTTATGTGGTCTTCAATCTACCCTGTGCAAACCTCTTCATTACCGAATAAATACTACAACCTATTTCCATATGAACCTGTGTACTATATTCTTCTTTTGGTCCTTCTGTACAAACTTTACACCCCCAACACCTCCCGTCAATACTAAACAGGGGTTTCCTTAGTGTCTCAGAATGTGTTCAATCAAATGATCCCATCTTTTAGTCGAATGATACCACAAACGACTTTTCTCAGCAAGCTGTTCAGTACTTCGTCATTTGTTACGCAATCTAACCTAATCTTCAGCATTCGCCTGTAGCACATCACTTCAAAGCCCTCTACTCCCTTGGTGTCCGAACGAGCAAAGTGGCACAGTGGTTAACGCATTTGTGAGATAACGGGCGAGTTGTGGCACCCTGAAAGTATTCTAAGTTCGGAGTTGGCGTGGCCGCACGGGCCGCTCGGTAATCTGGGGCTTATCAGCAACCGCGTGGTGCCGGACGTTAGCCGAAGCAAGAGGGGTAGCCCCAGCGCGTTGGCCAGGCCGACCGCGTGGCTGGGAATTCCATGTTGACACTGTGATGAAGACTTTGCTTTGTGTCGATGAAAGAGATTTGTATGCTGGGAGTGCCAAATATAGCCGACTTTGTGAAAACACAATGGCAGACATTTCACAGTTTATGTAGAAATTGGTAATAGACAGAGGAATCATGATACCTTAAAAAGGAAAGTGTACATCACCATTATTTGCACGACGATTCTGATGGTGTAGTCAGATTTTCAATATCTTCATTAGTTTAAAGTTTAGTATCTGACTGTAAATTATACTAGTAACACCCAGCAACGAATTTCCAAAATCAAACGGTTCATTAGATTTTGTCGATCGACGTATCTTTAGAAAACTATTAGTGTAAACCTAAATTGGTGTGAATTAAGGCATGTAACTTGAATAGTACATGAGTTATTGGAGGTCAAAGTGGCCGAATACTATTAATCGCCTCAGGCCATAAATACACCACAGTTACACGTGAAAACGATAGCAGAATGCTTATAAATATACTTATTCGCCTATATATTTGTTTATATCCGATATATACTATTCATGAAGAAATTGGTCAAATATTTACTGTGTTTTAGAAAGTACAGAGACATTAGGCTACTGCCTACTTTGGCTTCTATTCCTTTGATATATGTTTATTTAATTTGTTTGTGTATTTAATAATGTGTGTTAGAGCGTGTTTATGGTCCAGCCCTAGTAATATTTATTTAATTTCACGTTATTTAAATGTAAATCTAGTATTTCGTATGTGTTTCAATATGTTTGTGAGTGTGCGTTGGCTTGGAGACAGGGAGGGAGCGCTCTAGCCAATCACAGCGCTCGTTACTACGGTAGGAGACTACTGAAGAACGGATAGAATCTATAGAAGTGGCGGAGGAGCATCGGGTCGCACATGATATGGGAAGTACTGAATAGGATAGCGCGACGGACGGTCGCACAAGACAGGCAGTGCTGGACGGGAAGGTGCGACGGACGGTTGCAGGAAATGCTCGTACTTGGAGAGTGTTGGGCAGTCTGCGCGTGGTCGCGGGAGACAGAAATATTTCGTAGTGCCGACTTGTGCACTTGTCAGATTTCGTGGCTTCTGCGGTGATGACGTAGTATGCGGTTAGAAGTGAATATCTCGTGACCTATGTTATTGTTCATAACTAATTACATGAAGTAGGAACCTATCGTTGCCCTGTTATTCAACATATATTTTATTTAATTGCTGGACCATCGAAACCAATAAGTCCTTTGCAGTAATGAACGGCATTCTTAAAGGTACTTCTGCTATCGTACTCATCATTTAAAGTCGTTAAAATTAGTATCAGAAGATTTTATTTAGATGCAATCTTTCATTTATAAATTTCTATGTTACATGCAAAATTCGCAATTGACAAGTGATATTAATCTTCGACCACTCGATTCATTTGTATATTTATATTGTATACTGTAGAATCAGCAGTATTTGGCTTGTAACGCGGGAACTACGTACCCCAGCCGCTAGGCAAGGAAACCAGCCACAACTTTTAACTTTTCAACTCTCAGTCTGAGGGTACGTAGTTGAGGGTCACTTTTTTTGACTGAAAGCCCGCACACTGGAGTCGCATTGTGGAGGAGAGCGATTCAAACTCGTGTCCGGTCAGTCTGATCTGGATTTTCCGTGAATTCCCTAGATCGCTTTAGGCAAATGTTGCGGTGGTTGCTTTGAAAAGGCACGGCTCATCTCCTTCCCCATACTTCCCTAATTCGAGCTTGTGCTCCGTCTCTAATGACCTCGTCGTCGACAGGACGTTAAACTCTCATCTCCTCCTCCTTCTCCACCTCCTCCTCCTCCTCCTCGTTCTTTACCGAACCCCTTTCCGTCCACGTTTCACTTCCGTATGCTCTACGATCTAGACAAATATCTTTGGAAAACGTTTCCTAAGACTTAAATTTAATTTCGATGTCAATAAACCCTTTCCTGTCCATTGCCAGACTACGTAGCTTATACTCTCTACTTTGGCCATCATCAGTTATTTTGTTTCCTATACAGTAAAACTCATCGTCTACTTTTAGTGACTCATTGTTTCATGTAGTTCCCAAAACATCACCTGATTTAACTGGGCTACATTCCGTTACGCTTGTTTTACTTTTGTTGATGTCCATCTTATATACTCCTTTCAAGACAGAGTCACTTCTGTTCAACTGCTTTTTCAGGTCTCACGGAATTGAAATGTTACCGGCAAACCTCAAAGTATTAATTTCTTCTTCCCGAACTGTAATTCCTTTTTCAAAATTTTCTTTGGTTCCCTTTACTTCTCCCTAAACGTGCAGATTGAATAACGCTGGCGATAGGCTGCAACCCTGTGTCACCCCTATCTTTACCTCTGCTTCCCTTTCACACCCTTCGACTTTTGAAACTGCCGTCGGGTTACTTACTAGTTGTATGTAAATCTTCGGTCGCTGTATTTTGCCTCGTGATACATTCGGGATTTCAAGAAGTTTATTTTAGACTATGTTTTCAAAAGCTTTCTCTAGATCTAAAAATGCTACAAACTTAAGTTTGTCTTTCTTTAACCTGTCTTCTGAGACTTTCTGCATTGTCAGTATGGTCTCACGTGTTCCTATATTTCTATGGAATCCTAAATTATGTTCCCTGATGTTGTCTCCTACAAGTTTTTTCTTTCTTCTGTAAATTATTCAGCCATGGTCAATTAAACTGATAGTTCGATAATATTCATATCTGTCATCACCTGTTATTTTTAGAATTGAAATTATTACAGTTTTCTTGAAGTATAAAGGTATTTTCCCCTGTCTCGTGCATCGTACACACCTAGTACAACAATTTTATCGTAACTGGTTCTCCCAATGGTATCAGTAGTTCAAAGGGAATATCGTCCATTCGGGGGCCTTGTTGCGACTCACGCCTTTCAATGTTCCGCTAAATTCTTCTCGCAGTATCATATCCCCCATCTCTTATTGATCTACTTTGTCTGTTCTTTCTATAACATGCCCTTCAAGTTCATTTCCCTTGCATAGCCGCTCCAAATGTGTAGTAAAACTTTTAGCTTTCTCTTCTTTGCTTCGTACTGGTTTCCGACTTGAACTCTTGCTATTCATGCAGCTGCTTCTCTTTTCTCCAAGCGCGTCATTAATTTTCCTATAGGCAGTGTCTGTCTTGACCGTAGAAATACATGTTTGTATAGACTTCCATTTGTTGTCAAGCTAATACTCACTAACCTCTAAGTCACACTTTTTAGTCGTCTGAATCCCCTGTCGCCTGTTACACGTGCTGCATTTTTTTGCATCTTGTCCCTTTATCAGTGAAATTTAGTATCTTTTATGTTGTTCAAAAGTTTCTACTAAACATTGTTGTCTCATCTGATTGATCATCTGCTGCCTTCAGTGTTCCATATCTGAAAGTCCTCCTCTTCTATTGTATTCCTGTCCTCCTGATTCAGTCAGTCTAATGCTTCTTCTGAGACTGTCAACAGCCTGTGGTTCTTTTAACTTATCCAACTTACTTCTTAATTTCCTATCTTCTTTGAATATCTTCAGTTTTAATACACAGATTATAACCAATAAACTATGGACAGAGCCCACATCTTGCCGTAGAAATGTCTTACAGTTTCGAATGCGGCTCCAAAATCTCTGTTTTATGATTATGCAATTAATCTGAAACCTTCCAGTGCCTCCAGATTTCTTCTACGTATACACTGTTCTCTCATGATTCGCAAACCAAGTGTTAGCGACGGATAAACTATGCATTGTGCAGAATTCTATTAGGCTGCTTACTCGTTTATTTCTTTCCCACAGTCCATATTCTGCTATTTTCCCTTTTCTTCCTTTTGCTATTGCCACTGGGAAAAAGAACTTTATTTGAATTATTAAATTTTACAAGACTGATTTAAACCTGTATTCTTTCAAAAAAAATGGTTCAAATGGCTCTGAGCACTATGGGACTTAATTTCTGAGGTCATCAGCCCCCTAGAACTTAGAACTACTTAAACCTAACTAACCTAAAGACATCACACACATCCATGCCCGATGCAGGATTCGAACTTGCCACCGTAGCGGTCGCGCGGTTCCAGACTGTAGCGCCTAGAACCACTCGGCCACCCGGCCGGCCTTGCATTCCTTATTAGAGGGTCTAGGAACAAGTAACACTATTGACGATGACTTTAAGTCGTCGCCTACTACGATACACCAATAACAAGAAGTTGATAATGAGGTAGTAAGACCTCTGTGTTGTAACTTAACGATGCATTAATTATTCTGCATTTCGTGAATGAACACTATACTAAATAACCATAGATGTTAAGGAACATTTTCGTTTAGCATTCGCTGCACAGACATTGATTGAGGTGAAGAAAAATTTCACTAGAGCGCAATTCCTTTTCAATTTTCAAACTAATTTATCAGGGTGATCATGCTAGCACAAATTACTAGCTCACGAAACGACTTAGTACACAGTCCAAACACTGCATATTAAGAAATTTATCACTGAAATAAGTTGAATAATTAATGAAACTCAAAAAAATGGCTAGAGGGTTACAAATACTGAACACATTAAGATACAAACAATTAATTACTGCCAGGAGCTCTTCTGCAGATGAGAAATGTGCCACAATTAGAGCTTCTAACTTAGATTTAAAGCACTGGGGTTTAAGATTCAATTTTTCCAGTCCTGCTGGAAGGCTATTTAAACCTATTGAGTAGTAAATAACTTTTGTACTATGCTTAGCTTTTGTACTATGCACATGTTTTTGACGTCTAGTGTTCACTAATTGAATACAGCTTTTAACTTAGATTTAAAGCACTGGGGTTTAAGATTCAATTTTTCCAGTCCTGCTGGAAGGCTATTTAAACCTATTGAGTAGTAAATAACTTTTGTACTATGCTTAGCTTTTGTACTGTGCACATGTTTTTGACGTCTAGTGTTCACTAATTGAATACTGCAGATTCATGTTGCCTAAAATCAATTTCAGAATGCAGTATCTGTACAGAAATGGTAGAGTCAGAATTCCGAAACACCCGAACAGTAACCTACGTGCAGTTCGCGGAGTGACACCGCCGTTTTCTGGGCTACAAATAACCTTGATGAGTGTATAAAGTCACCCCCACAATTGAAGCCCGTAAGACCTATTTTAGTGTAAGTAAGCAAACGAGTTTTCGAGTTTCAGTTTCAGACACAGAGCAACTTATTCTAATGGTTAAGTTAGTGGCATTCATTTTCCACATGATTTCTTGAACGTAATACTTCCAAAAAGGATTTAATCTACAAATGGTCGACTTTAATGACCATTTGACTTCCTTCGGAGAACGGTGTTTCAGTTCTATAACAGGCCAGTGTTTGAAATTCTATGCATATCATTTTATTGTTGTAAAGCGTTAATCTGTTGTTCGACAATAATGTGTCGAAGTTACCGTCTACTGGAGATCAGAAGCGGAACGAATACGAGTCTAATTTAGCAGATAGCACACTTTACAAATCAAGTCGTTGCTTTCACGTAAGTTCTGCACCGTCTTGCTTCCTTTCTTCCCGTTGCAGTGTGCCAAAAAAATTGTTCAAATGGCTCTGAGCACTATGCGACTTAACTTCTAAGGTCATCTGTCGCCTAGAACTTAGAATTAATTAAACCTAACAAACCTGAGGACACCACACACATCCATGCCCGAGGCAGGATTCGAATCTGCGACGTAGCGGTCGCTCGGCTCCAAACTGTAGCGCCTAGAACCGCACGGCCACTCCGGCCGGCGCAGTGTGCCACTCAGTCAGCGTAGTTGCTAGGTACGATGTTGTCACGTTTGCTTGCGGTGTGCCTCTGTGTTCCTTGGACGCACTGCGACCTGCGAATCACTTAGTGCGTGGCACACCAAGCAGTAGGTCGTGAGTGGACCATGGAATTTACCAATACAGAAGGAGCCGACAGGCTCATGGTGTACGGAGAGTGCAAAGAAAATGCAGTTCGTTCTCGTACGGTGTATGAGGCAAGATATACCAATAGACGTCAACTATCTCATCAATTATCAACGTCTTCAACCAGTTTCGTGAAAGTGGTAGTGGAAGACCTAGACAGTGTGATAGAGGGAAGAAAGTAACAACAGATGAGGGGGAAATTAATGTCCTTGCTGCTGTTGGTCCACACATTATATTCCACGCAATCGCATGAGGACATGACAAGAGTCAGGCAATGTCCTACGCATTCTCCAAAGACATAGGTTCCGTTACTGGCACATCTTTCTCCATCGAGAGCTGCGTGCAAACGATTATGAGAATTGTGTTAACTCCTGCACATGGGCACTAAGACAGGATACTCCCGAGGTAACATGTATCTTGTTCAGTTTTACCAGTCATGGCTACGTAAACAGCCGAAACTAATAGTATTAGTGTGTTGACAATCCCCATTATCTTCGTGAGCTAGGACGTCAGCGTTCATGGAGTGTAAACGTGTGGTGTGGGATAGTGAACCGTCAGTTCATGGGCCAGTGTTTCATAGATGTAACACGTAACGAGTAAAAGTAACGTAGCCTCCTAACAGACCGTCTTCCACGGGTGCTAGAAGACGTTCCTCTGCAGACTAAGAGGAACCTGTGGTACTAACGTGATGGCTATCCAACACATACTGCACGAAGTACTATAGCACGTCTTCACGAAATGTTTCCGCATCATTGAAATGGACGCAGAGGACACCCGTAGACTTTTTTCTGTGAGGAAAGCTGAAAGACGCTGTTTACAAGGGTATACCAACTACTCCCGATGATGTGCAACGACGTATTACTGCAGCCTGATAGGACATCTCTACTGAATTGCTGGCAGGTGTGCAAGTAGTCATTCAATTGGAGACTGTAATCGTATATTGTCGCTGCTGGTGGTCACTTTGACCACAACCTCTGATGTTCCATTGAATCGTTACTTGTGTTGTTCTTTGGAGTGTGCTAGCACAGGCATTGTACAAGTGTCCGTATGGCAACTTTTCAACCTACGATATCTCGTAAACGATTCTCACTAGAATCCTGCAACAAAAACCTCTGACATTGTAAACTACCCTATTTTTAGTTTGCTCATGTCAAAAGGCATTTTTCCGTTTAAAAAGGTGTATGTTCGCATAAAAAAATTCATTTTCTAGGTATTATTACAATCTCTTTATTGGCAAACATTACGAGCCCATGGCTACCAATCCACTTTGTGAAAACTGCACATCACTAGCACTTTCCATTTCCACAATATTTGCGGTGCAACTTTTAGATGGTTCATATACATACATTTGTATAAGAAATATATACAGCTGGATATATATACAGGGTGATTTTTTCACCGTGTACAAACTTTATGAGTTGATCGATGAGAGACGGAACAAAAAGGATCCAATCAGCGTATGTCTGGAAATACATGGTTTCCATTCTAGATACTCTATATTCAATCGTACTTTGCTACAGAGACTGCGGTCTAATACGCGTTGTACCACACGGCCACAGTTAAAGTATGTTCGAAATTAGTTTCCATGTGCCTCAACGCATGTGCATACGCGCTGAAGTATGTTCTGTCTCACACGTGCACAACGGCCACGCTGCTTCTGAACAGTGTCAAAGGCAGAATGAATACGCTTCTCCAGTGTCTCCACATCTGGAATGGGCTCTGCATACATGAGACTTTTGAGATGGTGCATACACAATGTCTTTGAGATGGCCCCATACCCAGAAATCCCACGGTTGGAGATCCGGTGAACGAGCAGGCCACGCAACTGAGCCTCCTCATCCGATCCATCGACCAGGGAAGACGCGATTGAGATGCGTCCGCACGTTAACGGCGAGGTATGCTGGAGTATAATCATGTAGCAGCCACACAACCCTTCGAATTATCAATGGCACTTCTTCCACTAGGGGAGGCAAAGTCACCCGCAAGAAATGCCGACAGTTCCTGCCTGTTACGCCACGTGAAAGGAAGACTGCTACCAAAATACGGTCACCAATTATTCCGGCCCACACTTTCTGACTGCACCGATGCTGATGATTTGCTGTCACCATAACATGGGGGTTCTGCATAGTATTCCACAGATGACTGTTACGGAAGATGAAGATACCAATCTGTATAAAGGTGGCTTCATCTGTGATTATGATGGATGATACAAATCGCGGAATCGTGGTTGCCTGGTGAAGAAACCAGTGACAAAACTGCTCCCGACATAGAAAGCCTGTTGCTAGTACGGCCTGCACACGCTGTAAGTGATAAGGGTAACAACAATTGTCATGGAGAATGTTCCTCACGGTCGTCTGGCTCACGCTGTACTGGCGGGCCGACTCCTGGTACTGACATGGTGATCGCGTTCTACAGTATTAATCACACTTTACTCCAAGTCTGGTGTCAAAACATTTTGGGTACGTCCTTCATAATTTTCTTCTTCCTGAAACGACCCTGTATCAGACATACGGCCAAACACTGTGGCAAACATTGAATGCTGTAGTTGCTGTCGGCCGCCTTTTGCCATTTGCTTTTCCTTAAGTAAACATAATGCCGGCAAGCTCTCGATTCCAATACGGAACCACTGTGTACAACGCTATATCACATCCACTACAAGGTGAGTCAGCAAGAGAAATGAATCGGACACAAGATTAGCAGTTACTATAGCACAAGAGGACGCATAACGTATGAGGAACACTACCAACTTTTAGGAGGAAACCATGCATACTGTAACTATGGTTCCACGGTACAGAGTGGATTACACAGCTGTCTTTCTAACAAAGTATGATTGAATAAATGCTCTCTAGCATGGAAACCATCCTCTCCCGGCCGTATGTCACTTTACGAGACCGGAACCGCCACTTCTCAAACAAATAGCTCCTCAGTTGGCCTCACAAGTGCTGAGTGCACCCCGTTTGCCAACAGCGCTCGGCAGACCGATGGTCACCCATCCAAGTGCTAACCAAGCCAGACAGCGCTTAACTTCTGTGATCTGACGGGAACCGGTGTTACCTCTGCAGCAAGGTCGTTAGCCTTTTTCGCTGGACATTCTTTCTTACTTTGGTCGAAATGTTCCGACATTTGCAGCAGTGTTTTAAGGTCCATAATATCAAACCCTTTTACTATGTCCAGGAATGAACTGGTTTTTCTGCGGATAATACTTTCTGAAACCAAAGTGTGAGTCTCATGACATTTGTTCCTGTCCCGTTTCAGTGCTGTCAGCATTTTCGTAAGAATCGTGATGTCATAACAATGCCCTTTTGCCAGATTTCACTTCCTACATATCCTTCCACCCACAACCCCTTCCTTCCACCACCCTTCCCTATCACTCCATTCCCTCTGAGGTCTCAGCAGGTCTAAGCCAAGTATCTTATGCATAAAATGGCGGAAATTTCAAAAATAGGTGGGAAATTTGAAATAAGCCAATTGACCTAAATGTAAAGTGGTTGTAATTCAGAATATCCAAAATGCTGTAACGTAGCACACCCGTATGCTGCCGTAAGTATAAATTTGTCGATAAAGGACCTTAACGCAGTCCTATGATTTCAGAAACTAGGGTAACTAACCTTAGTACAGTCTGCATGGTTGTCAGATTCCCTGTGTTTTTCCCAGCCCATTGGCATCACAACCAAAGACAGCCGAACTTAACACAGCTGCTTAGTATGCAAAACCAAGGCGCAGAACTTGTCAGACCCCCATGACATCTGATTCCACCCTAGTACCCTGTCCTATATCTAAATGGTGGGATATTAAAAAATACAGTAGTCCTAAGACTTAAATGGCATCTAAAAATTTTCTACACATCCTCTGATATTATAGTTCACAGACACAGCTTGCATGTTTTCCCCGATTCCACATGCCAACGATGCGACCTGATTTTCCCTTAGTAAACATTTATAGTAGAAACCAGGTGTGTGTGTGTGTGTGTGTGTGTGTGTGTGTGTGTGTGTGTGTGTGTGTGTGTGTGTGTGCGTGTGTGTGCGTGTGTGTAGTACGAGGAGGGCAACTGTGCCTTGATTAAAGCAAACGCAGGATGCACTGGGGAGGGCACCAAAGCTCCCAACACCACGAGTCCTTCAGGCCAGTGAGAGCTCCTAGCCCACGCACACAGATGATGCAAGCTACTACACGTGTGCTGGTGACTCTACAGCCTGACGCAAAGTGCTGGCTGCCATCAGCGGCCTATCATTCCTCTGGTACATGGGCCTTATAACATCAGTGTGCTCTCTGGTCAGTGGCAGATCCAAGTCCCCAGTAGATTCCAGCCTGACAAACCACAAGATTCGTCAGTGGCTGCCCCCATCTTACTGGCCTTTGGCACGAAAATATAATCACTGTCGTGACTGAACCTCCTGAATATTTTTGACAATAAAATTTTCCCTATTCTGTTGAAAGCTAACATATTAAACCATTTAATGCCTTTACCCAGATGCATTTATCGTGTTCCAGTCCTAAAACTGAGCAACAGCCAACATTTCTGGAGGAATATGAGGAAATCTATATCTGTTGACGTTATTGACACTTCAACATGAGAAAGCAGTTCAATATATTCACTGAAGCGCCGAAGAAACTGGTATAGGCATGCGTATTCAAATACAGAGATATGTAAACAGGTGGAATATGGCGCTGCGTTCGGCAACGCCTACATAAGACAACAAGTGTCCGGCGCAATTGTTAAATAGGTTACTGCTGCTACAACATCAGATTTTCAAGATTTAAGTGAGTTTGAAGGTGGTGTTATAGTTGGTCCATGAGCGTTAAGACAGCACCTCCGAGGTGGCGATGAAGTGAGGATTTTCCCGTATGACAATTTCATGAGTGTACCATGAATATCAGGGATCCGAAAACATAAAATTTCCGACATCGCTGGGGCCGGAATAAATCCTGCAAGAACGGGACCAACCTCACAGAAGTGCAATCCTTCCGCAAATTGCTGCTGATTTCAAAGCTGGCTGCTGATTTCAAAGCTGGACCATAACAAGTATCAGCTTGCGAACGATTCAACGAAACATCATCGATGTGGACTTTCGGACCCGAAGGCCTACTCGTGTACCCTTGATGACTACACGACACAAAGTTTTATGCCTCGCCTGGGCCCGTCAACACCGTCATTGGACTGTTGACTGGAAATATGTTGCCTGGACGGAGGAGTCTCGTTTCAAGTTGTATCGAGCGGATGGACGTGTACGCGCACGGAGACGACCTCGTAAGTCCATGGACCCTGCATATCAGCAGGGGCTGTTGAAGCTGGTGGAGACCCTGCAGTGGTGTGAGGCGTGTGCATTTGATGCGATATGGGACCCCCGATACGTCTTGATACGTCTCAGACAGGTGACAAGTACGCCAGGATCGTGTCTGATGATCTGCATCCATTCGTGTCCATTGTGCATTCCGACGGTTTGGACAATTCCCCAATAACAATACGACACCACACACGTCCAGAATTACTACAGAGTGGCTCCAGGAAATATTTTCGGAATTCAAACACTTCCGCTGGCCATCAAACGCCCCAGACATGAACATTATTGAGCATATCTGGGATCCTTGCAACGGGCTGTTTAGAAGAGATTTCCACCTCCTCGTACACTTACGGATTTAGAGACAACCCGTCAGAATTTATGGTCTGAATTCCCTCCAGCACTACTTCAGACATCAGTAGAACCCATGTCTCGTCGTGTTGCGGCTGTTTTGCGTGCTCGCGGGAGCCCTACACCATATTATGCAGGTGGACCAGTATCTTTGGCTCTTCAGTGCATATTTCTAGGTTTTCACAGCATGGAGGCCAAACAGATTCGAGGGTCACCGTGTGTGTGTAGCGGGATATGATTTTGGAAGATCTGCCGCTATCATGAACTTTCGTGACGTCGTGGACATTAACGGCCCACGGACGTTTGTGGAAGCACCAAGCGGCTACCACCTAAGTCACTGCATTGGACTGTGCCAATGCCACATGCTATATACCATTCCATACCGGAACTCATGAAACTACATCTAAACATGAACTTCCCTCCCCATTTGAATCGGGATACTATTTGATTGGACAGCGAAGCTATTCTGAGACGTGTAGATGTTTTGCTATCGAAACTGTGTTGATAAGCGACTGTAATCTTAGCGCTGCTTGGAAACTAGCATTGAGCTTCATTAAGATGATTCTCAGGGAAAAAATTATCTGGTGACCAGGGCGGTCATAGACTGCCAACGCCGACACGCGGCCGCTGCTGCGAACCGCGGATGGAGGGGCTCGCGGAGCAACGGATATTAATCGGCCAAAGCTCTCAGGACGTCAGTTCGTCACCGCACATGGCAATGGCGACATGCCTGATCACCGAAATATTGTGCTCCTTGGACACTATGAACCGGCAGTACACCCTTGGATTGTTCGATCAACAAATACACCGGGAGAGACTGAAGAATCACATGTACTGATAAGGCTTAGAGAATCGTCATTTGCGACAGACTGTTCAAAATTGGCTCTGAGCACTATGTGACTTAACTTCTGAGGTCATCAGTCGCATAGAACTTAGAACTAATTAAACCTAACTAACCTAAGGACATCACACACATCCATGCCCGAGGCAGGATTCGAACCTGCGACCGTTGCGGTCGCTCGGCTCCAGACTGTAGCGCCTAGAACCGCACGACCACTCCAGCCGGCCGACAGACTGTGGAAGGGTTTACTGCCAAAACCATAAATCTCACGTAAGGAGTGCAAAGACAAGAGAAATCGGGGACCATAAGGAAGGGTGTAACCGTATCCCTTTGCTCGATTTCAGAGTAGAAAAGGAAAGTGACACGATTGGTAGTAGTGAAAGGTACCCTCCACTATGTCCCGTATGATGGATTGTGTAGTATGTACGTATATACTATTTGAAGTTAGATGTAAACATAAAATAATCAGTAGTGAAGGTGAATGGAGGACATAGGTTTATGGGAATGGTTCTGGGAAATTTGGTGCATTTGTAAAGAAAAGGCTTACAGAATGCCAGTGCCGCCAGTTCTAGAGTACTCATCCACCGTCTTGGTATCGCTGTCTAGCAGTCATCATAGGAATCATCAAATTATTTTAGAGATGGGCTACTTCGATTATAACAGGTCAATTCAATAACACGAATATGTGGTAGAGGTGACCTGGGAACTCAGATGGGAGGTTTGGAAGGATGTGATAGATCTGTAGACCTTTGAAACTGTTATCAGTGCACACAGCTGTATACAGGTGGATGGTATCGTTAGTAACACAAATGCACCTTGACCTCAGTTCATGTCACGTGAACGAGAAAAGTATGTCTGTTGTCAAAATAAGGCAAGCAATGTGGGATCATTTATAAAGAAATTGGAAAACGCATGATCAGTCAACCTTGTGAAGAATGTGTCAAAAATCACATGTTGTCATTGCAAACCTAGAAGCGTAGTAGAGAAAAGAGTTGTGATGTCATCAAGGGGGAACGCGGAAAAGCTAATTATGCAGCGGAATAATTGGGAATAATACAATATTTTCAAATGATTAGTGGTACTTAATATCGACGACACTTTGTTTATGTATTTCGTTGGTGACGTACTTTTCCAGTTTCTGGAAATCTCGAAAATGGTACTTGATTTGAAATACATAGCGTTTACATATCTCAATCCATTGTTATTAGTTGTACATACAAAAATTGGCTGTTATCAATATGCATCTCACTGCCCAACGAGACTCAAATGTTCAAATGTGTGTGAAATCTTATGGGACTTAACTGCTAAGGTCATCAGTCCCCAGGCTTACACACGACTTAAACTAAATTATCCTAAGGAAAAACACACACACCCATGCCCGAGGGAGGACTCGAACCTCCGCCGGGACCAGCCGCACAGTCAATGACTGCAGCGCCCTAGACCGCTCGGCTAAACCAGCGCAGCCCAACGAGACTCAAGCAAGTTCCTTGGAAGAAATAGAAGCATGCTGGGCCATAGAGTGTAAGGTCTGAATTTAAGAGCATGCTGCCGACGACATACAACAACGATGAATAAAGACAAAACGGAACAGTTGCTCATCCCAACCCTCTCTTGCAACAACAGCCTGTCACGCCCCTCTATATATACATCTGAGGTAGTTACATCATTTTGTGTTTTACAATGTTCATATGTCATCAAATGTGTTCACAGGATATCTATATCATTTATAGCGGACTGAGCTCCAATCGGAAACGAATAGTTGATACCATCTGCTGTAAATGCAGTCATAAAAAGTCTATACACAATAAATATTTCTGCACGATATCTAAATAAATTCTGACGACTGTGGAGGACACATAACACTCTACCGCATACATCAATATGTTTCACTATAAGCGCAGTCTGTTACTGGCATGTTGCAGTGAAACTATTACAAACTATCCAGGTTACAGTAAAATCGTAACAAATTTTCAAATGTTAAAGCAAAATCGTAGCAAAATGATTCACGTTACAGCAAAATTGAGAGTAGCTGCACATGACACATCAACGTTAAAAAAATTCCCTTTTTATTGTGAAATTGTGACGAAGTACACCATGTTACAGTAAATTTATAAAAATTTACCTACGTCACACATGTCACGTTATTACAGCAAATTGGTAACAAATTCCCCAATACATTATCATACTACACCAAAAATTGTAACAAATTACAGATTACACCACTATTTTAATAGAAAATCCAAGTTAACGGATTTACGCACACATTCCGACACCTGATTATGTCCTCAGTATTGAGTGTGACAACCTCTGGTAGCAATACAGTCCTGACAACGATGGGGCTTGCTTTTAAGCATGTCATCAGTCTCATATTGAGGCCGTAACGCCCAATCTTTCAGCAGTGCTGCTCTCAAGTCTTGGAGAGTGGTTGGTGCAAGTTGACATGATGCATGCCACCCCCTAGTGCATCCCAGACATGTTGTATGGGATTGAAATCGGGAGAGCTATCAGGCCAGGCCATGCGTGTAATGTCTTCCGTTTTCAAGAAAACGTCAAACACCCTTGCTCTATGAAGTCGAGCATTATCGTCCATTAATACGACGTCTGGGCCCACAGCATATCACAAAAACCGTAAATGAGGTCCCGAGATCTCGTTATGATACCTGACGGCAATTATACCTTGCCGCTTCACCCCTACAATTTCACGAAGATGAGTTCTTGCAGTAACTATAATCCCTGCCCACACCATTAGGGATCCTTCTCGATCTCGGTCTCTTTCCACAATGTCTGGATTCCAAAATCGTGTTCCACATTCACTCCAGGTGCGAATCCATCGATAACCGCTCTCCAGACTAAATCAGGACTCATCTGTGAAAACAACATTTGCCCACTGTTCGACCATCCAGGTGGCATGCTGATGATTCCACTCTAGACGTTTCCTTCTGTGAAGATACAGAGAGACACAGCATGGTTTAAAGTCCACTCTCCCGCAGCCTTCTATGCACTATTCATCTAGATACAACACGTCCAGTGGATGGTGCAAGTTCACATACCAGTTGCCATGCAGTACTAAGGCGGTAACGTCATGCCCTTACAGCCAAATAACAGTCCTCTCTTCTAAAGACACACATGATCACCCCTGCCCTGATCTTCAGGATACAATTTCAGTCTCTAAACTGTTGCCACATTCGAGAAACAACAGAACTATTCACATTAAGCCAATCAGGCCAAATCAGTTTGCGACTGTCCTGCGTCCTTTCTTTCTATGGCTGTCCACCGCAGGGAGTATGGTAGCCATCTGTGTAAACGGCAATTTTGCATGTGGGGCTACCCAGAAAACACTACCTCGTTTCATAGATGCCCTGACATCATGGTTGGAATGGTTATCCCTTGACCGGAATGCCATCTTCCATGCAGAACGCGACTCTACGGGCATTTGGTTGACAGTTAGTCTTTGCGGGCCACTCTCGCTTTTGATACGGTGTCATGCTGCTTCATATTCGTTGGGAAGTTGATCTTTATTACTTGGTTATATATCTGATACTTTCTGACTTCATTGATATGATGAAATCGTTGGCACTAGATAACGCTCTCACTTGTGTGTTCTAGTGAAGGCATAGCAGTAGGTTTTACCTGCGTTTGAAGGAAGAGAGTGCGGAGTTAATTGACTGCAGTAAAAGCGTACGCCGGCTAAGAGCTGAGGGGAGCTTTTTTCTGTGGAACCTGGGTGAAAACGTTTGCTGACGGACAAGTCCCTTGGTCTCACTGTGCAGACACAATGGGTGGCGCCGGTCGGTCGGCGGCCGCTTCCAGGTTGGCTCACTAGCGCCGAGGAGTCGCTGCAGCTATGAGCGGGGCATTGTAAGATCAGATGGCCAGCAAAAAAACAGAGTATCGGCTCTTGTTAAGAAGAAAGCGGATGAGACGGCTGGGAGTTTCTGCGAATTCTGTGGGACAAAGCAGTGGCGCCCAGGTGTCCAGAATATTGAAAGCATTTGTAAGATATAAATGTTTGTGTGGCGTCTCTTTAGCCATCTTTTGTTGTGTGATGTTAAGAATGAATAAATCAATTGTTATTTAGATCACAACTTCTCCCAGTGTTCTGATTTACATTATGTTTGCCATTTTATTAAAGTCTTTGTTGCAGTTGATAGAACCGGAAGCTTGGAAATATGATTATATCATGGATTAGACACAGGACGGGGAAACAGGGGTGTCTTGCTTTAAGTTTGGAGGCCAGTGTAGTTAGGGAGTGATATTTGGTCGAAAACTGATATTTTGGCTTTGTGCAAGCACGTTCAAAAATATAGCTCTGAGCACTATACGACCTAACTTCTGAGGTCATCAGTCGCCTACAACTTAGAACTAATTAAACCTAACTAACCTAAGGACATCACACACATCCATGCCCGAGGCAGGATTCGAACCTGCGACCGCAGCGGTAGCTCGGCTCCAGACTGTAGCGCCTAGAACCGCACGGCCACTCCGGACGGCCAGGCACGTTCATTTTTGCAAAGAACGAAAGAGCAACGAATCACGTTTAGTAATGTTATTTATTCAGACCTGTTTGTGTGAAAAAGCAGCATTATTAAAACTTGTTTGTTTGTGTTTCCATCTTTGCAAGAATCAACATGTATAATGAAAGATTATTTGACGGGATTTGGAAAAACTTTCATCTTCTTGCTCTCTTTAATAATATCAAACGGATTGGCAATCTCTTTGAAGAGACAGTAATATTGGGATCTAGATGAAGTGTTAATTTAAACGAGCAGCTCCTCGATATTTCCTGTGACTCTGAGTTACAGAAAATTACTAACTCATTTTCACCGATACGTCTCTCGGTATAATTGAAGGCTTCATTTCCCAATGCCATCGACAGAAGTGGTAATAACGTCATTACCTGTTTCGTCCGCGTGTTTGTACAGAAAGACTCCTTCATCTGCACTCAAATAAAAAATAAATTCAGAATCAAACTTCTCGTCGAATGTAATTTCAGAGTCCTTAATTCTGTGGTGTGCCATGCACAGCAGACGGGTTATTCTCACAGAATTGTAATAACGGGTCGAGGAAGTTAGTTCTGTAATTCTGGTTATCAGAAAATTGTAAAATATTGTAATATTGCATACTAGAGCCACCTATTGCGTAGAATTCATCAACGTCCCTTTTGTTGCTACAAGATTAAATGTTAACCACAGGAAAGCATCAGGGCTGTTAAAAACTTGCTCGGAAATCTGTTACGTGAATAGTACAATAATTTCTATTTTTTAATAAGTCAGTTGACCAGACATATCAGATTAGTATGCAAGGATATCACAGCTCGAAGACGTTTAGGGACTACTACTCTTAGGTATGTGCAAAAAATCTACACAGCATCTCACTTGTACGATATAGGCGCTAAATTATCTGTTGGGTACAAATATATTTGTTAAAATTAAAAGATAAACTAATGATGGCCACAAAGAGGAGACAAGAAAGATATACGAAGCTTATTGTAAGCTTTCTTGATTCAGGTGAATATAGACATCTTTCTTTTCTCATAACGCTATAACACCGCCTGGATGAAGTGTCGCTTCAGGTGATGGTCCTACGGTACTAGTAATCACACAAACAAATGCACTGACCTTGTTTCCATTTTTTCATTTAAAACGTCCCGAGGGTATACTTTCAGTAGTGCTTTTCCCTGCATATGATTGAAAATATTCAGACACAACTTCACCTTTAAATACGTTGTCATATCACGATTTGGGTGTTCAATATATATAACAGAAGTTTCAATTTTATTTATTCATAAATGTTTCATTTTACGTATAAGGTAGTAATCGTCTCGTTACACTGAACAACAAATTTGATGTGGCTGTGTGTAAATGATTTTGAGTTACATTTGAGTACAAAATGATACAAAATCATAATCTTCATAAATATTAGCTCTAGTTTTTTAAAAGTAATCTACATTTTATATAAATAACTCACTAACTAAATGTACTTTAATGTTCCAAGATTCAGCACAACAAATTTTAAGTGAATAATTACTTGAATTATTATAAATTTCAGTGCCATTTTGGAAGTACCAAAGTAAAATATTAAGAAAAAATGAAGGTAATATTAGATGAATGAAACTACTTCGTAAGTCTACTTTGTACCAGAACTATGTAAAGCACAAAAGAACATATACAAATTAACAGCTCAGAAATGTATATAAAGGATTACAAATTTCAATTGTCCATATATACAGTACATACAAATACTTATTTTGTTCAGAGATAAATTCAGAAGATGACCGTATCCGCTTGGATTGACGTTTATACACATACTCGGGAACATCACTTATGACAGTCCAGCAGTAATCTGCTAAAATAGTTGGGCTCCACTTTCCACGATACCTCTTCTTAAATGTGGCAATATCTTGATGAAATCGCCCCCCATGTGCATCGCTTACTGCACCACAATCTTTGAGGAAGAAGTCAAGATGACTATGTAAGAAATGCATTTTCAATGACATGTTGTAACCAAGTTTTTCATAAGATGTAATCATTTTATCTACAATCTTCTTGTAATTTATTGCTCGTTTGTTCCCTAAGAACTGTAAACAGGCTATCTTAAAACATTCCGATGCATGCTTCTCCTCACCTTGTATGGTCCCATCACAAGAATGGTCTCCAAAAAGATCTCAAATCTGTGGGCCTAAAAAGATGCCCTCTATTACTTTGGCATCACCTAAGTACGGGAATTTTTGCCTTAAGTACTTAAATGCGTCACCATCTTTGTCCATTCCCTTAACAAAGTTTTCATGATACCCAACTTGATGTGAAAGGGCGAGAGCGGAATCTTTTTAGGGTCTGTATCTGCATCTACATATATACTCCGCTAGCCACCAAGCGGTGTGTGGCGGTGGGCACTATTCGCGCCAAAGTCATATTCCACTATTCCCCCCAACCCCTCTGTTCCACTCGCGATTCGCGAGAGGGAAAAACGACTCTCTGAAATCGTCAGTGCGAGCTCTAATTTCCCTTATCTTTGAATGTTGATTTGAAAGTTTTTGGTAATAATATATGCTCTACATCCTCGGCGAAGATCGGTTTTGGAGTTTAGTGCGCCGTCTGCCTGCAAGTGTGTCTCACTTCAAAGTTTCTAGGAGATCTGTAACACTCTCGCGATGGCTAAATGTACCAGTCACGAATCTTGCCGCTCATCTTTGGACCTTCTCAATCTCTTGAATCAGACCCAAGTGATAAAGGACCCATACAGAAGAATAATACTCTAAGACTGGACGAAATAAAGTATTGTAAGCAATTTACTTTGTTGAAGGACTGCATCGCTTCAGGATTCTATCAATAAACCGCAATCTAGAGTTCGCCTTACCCGTTAGTTGTGTAATCTGATCGTTCGATTTGACATAATTTCCAATAGTCACACCCAAATACTTGACGGACGTTACCGCATCCAAAGACTGCGCACTTATTTTGTACACGTACATTAGTGGGAATTTTCGCTTTGTTATACGCAGTAGGTTACACTTACTATTATTGAGAGACAACTGCCAGTCATTACACCACGCATTTCTTTTCTGCACATCTTCATTGATTTGTTCACAACTTTCGTGTGTTACTACTTTCCTGAAGACTACCGCATCATCGGCAAACAGTCTAACGCCGCTGTCAATAACATCAACCAGATCGTTTTTGTAGATCGTAGAAAGCAGCGGACCTATAACGCTGCCCTGGGGCCTGATGTTAGGCTTGTTTCTGTTGAAGTCTCTCCATTCAGGACGTCATACTGCTCTCACTCTGTTAGAAAACTTTCTATCCAACCGCATACGTCATCGGATAGACCGTAAGCGCGCACTTTTTGGAGCAAGCGAAAGTACAGAACTGAGTCGAACGCCTTTCGAAACTCGAGCAACATGTCATCAAACTAGGAGCCGGTATCTAGAGCTTGTTGTATATCATGCACAAAGAGGGCCAGCTGTGTCTCGCATGACCGCTGTTTCCCAAAACCGTGCTGGTTTCTGCAGATGAGTTTCTCAGAGTCTAGGAAAGTCATTATGTCTGAAGACAAAATCTGTTCAATGATTCTACAATAAATCGATGTCAGTGAAATTGTCCGGTAATTAAGTGAATCTGATTTTCTGCCCTTTTTATAGATTGCTATGACCTGGGCCTTCTTCCAGCCCCGTGGAACTTTCCGCTGTTCCAATGACCTCTGATAGATGATGTATAAGAATAGTGCCATATTTTTAGCACAGTCAACATAAAATTTTACGGAGATATCGTCTGAGCTAGATACCTTCCTGGCGCCCAAGGATCTTAACTGTTTCACAATCCCAGATACACTAAACGCTATGTCAGCCATCCTTGCGTTTGTTCGATAATTGAAAGGGGGAATGGTGCTGCAGTCCTCTACCGTAAACGAGTTTTTAAAAGCTAGGGGTAGAACTTAAGCCTTGTGTTTATCAACATCCGTTACATTACCCGTGATGTCAGCAAGTCAAGGTATTGAATTATTTGTAGCGCTCATAGATTTTACGTAGGACCAAAAATTTTTTGGGTTATTTTTAGAATCTGCAGATAAAATATTCCTTTGAAATTCGTTAAAAGAATCTCTTATTGATCTTTTGACAGCTGCTTTCATTTCGCATAATTTCTGTTTACCTGCGGGGCAGTGACTACGTTTAAAACAATTGTGCAAAATTTTATGCTTTCTCAGCAACTTCCTAATATGTTTGTTGAACCAAGGTGGATCCTTTCCCTCCCCTGTATATTTGCTAGGCACATATTTCTCTAGCACGTGGTGGACAATACCTTTAAATTATGACCGAAGATGCTCAATATCTTCGTGTCCCGCGGTGAATGCTTGGAGCTGACTATGAATATATTCATTATTGACACATTTATTTGCTTCCCGAAACAATAAAACTCTACATTCTTTCTTTTGTGTGTGTGTATGTGTGTATGTGTGTGTGTGTGTGTCTGTGTGTGTGTGTGTGTGTGTGTGTGTAACTTCCACTGACACAGAAACCACGACATTGTGGTCGCGAATACCTCCTTCTAGAATAACTTCCTCAAAAAGGTCAGGTCTGTTGGTCGCCAAGATATCTAATATGTTCCCCTTTCGAGTTGCTTTTCTAACCAATTGGTCAAGATTGTATATTGAGAGCACTCCTAGAATAACTTCACGCGACTCTTTGCTTCTACCCCCCGTGATAAACGTGTAATTTTCCCAGTCAGTGGACGCCCGATTAATGTCTCCACTTACAAGTAATGGATAATCTGGATATTTATTTCCTATATACTTAAGACATTCCCTGAAACGTTCTTTGAAGTTGGTTGAGGATGCTGGTGGCCTATAAAAACATCCCAACACAATGGTCACTCCTTGTCTGGTTGACATCTTTATCCAGAGTATTTTACAGTCCGAGCCAGTATCGATTTCAACTACGTTTAAACAGCTTTTAACTGCAATGAACACGCCTCCTCCCATAACATCAGTCCCACTAGAGGTTCACTCTTAATGTTCGTTATATCTGGTTCAAGAGGTTTTATCGTGGACCATTCGTGATTACTGTAATGAGATGCACGAGGTCGGCTATCCCATTCACGGAGAAAGCAGCTGTATTTAGTATACCCAAACTGATACCTAATAGCACTGCAACCACTTTCAAGTCACCACTTGAAGGCGTCTAGTAAAATTCTCATTTTTTGGTATGACTTTCATATGCACGCTATTCGCAACTGGGATAGAAGGAAGCTCGTGGCCAATATGTAAAATCACTGCTTTTAAGCTCAACTTTGACGAATCAGTAGTCTCCACTCATCAGGGTTATAATTATTTCTGAGAGCCTTCATTATATCATTTATGTCTACACATGCCACAAGACTATCTTGCATGTTAAAAAAGGGGTTGAATTAGTGCTCTCTTCTGCGGTAGAACGAAACATTTACATTGCAACGCATTTTTTGTCGGCCAATTTCGGTTGAGAAAATACGAAATTTGTTGTTGGACATCATGCAACACTCCCGCTGCAGCCCATGTAGTTCAGGAAGTTCCGAGAGGTGGCAGTGCTGAACACAGCATTCGACATCTGTAACGGAGGTGCTTTCCTAACAAAGAACTGACATTGAGTTTCTTCCAGCGCATTGCAGATATTCACAGGCGTTTGCAGAATGTCTACGGAGACTGGGCATTGAACTAAAGGACGGAGAATCGTTGGATGAGACGTCTGTCATTATCGCAGGAAGGTCCGTCGGATCTGCCGCGTGGCAGCCGGCTGCAGTCAGCTGTGGCTCCTGTTATGATGGAACATGCGGACACACTAATTCGAGGTGGTGGACGGATCACAATGAAACACCTCGCTGCGGAACTGGACGCCTCTGGTGGTAGTGCCGACACACTCGTCCACCAGACAGGGTACTCAAAGACGTGTGCCCGCTGGGTTCATCGCAGCCTAACAGAACACTATAAAGTGCAATGAAGGACTATCTGCTTTGCGGCGCTAGGAGTATCGTGAAAATTTTTGTACGACGTCGTCACGGGCCATGAAACGTGGCTTTATTACTTCAAACAGGAAACAAAAGAGTAATCCATGGAGTGGCGCCAAACCACCTCTCCCCCGAAGAAACAGTTGAATGCCGCACCCTCAGCCATTAACGTCAAGGTGACAGTCTTCTAGGGCTCTCACTCTCTGACTAAGTTACTCTGTTTGATGTCCTCCCTCATGGTGCAACGATACACTTGCAAGTGTATTGGGCTACTCTTAAAACATTGAAGAAACGATTACAGCGTGTTCATTGCCACTTCTTCTCCTTTACAACACAAGGCCTCACGCGAGTCTGCACGCCCGAAACAGTTGAATGCCGCACCCTCAGCCGGTAACGTCAAGGTGACAGCCTTCTAGGGTTCTCACTCTCTTACTAAGTTACTCTGTTTGACGTCCTCCCTCATGGTGCAACGATACACTTGCAAGTGTATTGGGCTACTCTTAAAAAATTGAAGAAACGATTACAGCATGTTCATTGCCACTTCTTCTCCTTTACAACACAAGGCCTCACGCGAGTCTGCACGCCCAAAACAGTTGAATGCCGCACTCTCAGCCGTTAACGTCACGGTGACAGTCTTCTGGGGCTCTCACTCTCTGACTAAGTTACTCTGTTTGATGTCCTCCCTCATGGTGCAACGATACACTTGCAAGTGTATTGGGCTACTCTTAAAAAATTGAGGAAACGATTACAGCATGTTCATTGCCACTTCTTCTCCTTTACAAGGCCTCACGCGAGTCTGCACGCCCGGAACAGTTGAATGCCACACTCTCAGCCGTTAACGTCACGGTGACAGTCTTCTGGGGCTCTCACTCTCTGACTAAATTACTCTGTTTGATGTCCTCCCTCATGGTGCAACGATACACTTGCAAGTGTATTGGGCTACTCATAAAAAATTGAGGAAACGATTACAGCATGTTCATTGCCACTTCTTCTCCTTTACAAGGCCTCACGCGAGTCTGCACGCCCGAAACAGTTGAATGCCGCACTCTCAGCCGTTAACGTCACGGTGACAGTCTTCTGGGGCTCTCACTCTCTGACTAAGTTACTCTGTTTGATGTCCTCCCTCATGGTGCAACGATACACTTGCAAGTGTATTGGGCTACTCTTAAAAAATTGAGGAAACGATTACAGCATGTTCATTTCCACTTCTTCTCCTTTACAAGGCCTCACGCGAGTCTGCACGCCCGAAACAGTTGAATGCCACACTCTCAGCCGTTAACGTCACGGTGACAGTCTTCTGGGGCTCTCACTCTCTGACTAAGTTACTCTGTTTGATGTCCTCCCTCATGGTGCAACGATACACTTGCAAGTGTATTGGGCTACTCTTAAAACATTGAAGAAACGATTACAGCGTGTTCATTGCCACTTCTTCTCCTTTACAACACAAGGCCTCACGCGAGTCTGCACGCCCGAAACAGTTGAATGCCGCACTCTCAGCCGTTAACGTCACGGTGACAGTCTTCTGGGGCTCTCACTCTCTGACTAAGTTACTCTGTTTGATGTCCTCCCTCATGGTGCAACGATACACTTGCAAGTGTATTGGGCTACTCTTAAAAAATTGAGGAAACGATTACAGCATGTTCATTGCCACTTCTTCTCCTTTACAAGGCGTCACGCGAGTCTGCACGCCCGAAACAGTTGAATGCCACACTCTCAGCCGTTAACGTCATGGTGACCGTCTTCTGGGGCTCTCACTCTCTGACTAAGTTACTCTGTTTGATGTCCTCCCTCATGGTGCAACGATACACTTGCAAGTGTATTGGGCTACTCTTAAAACATTGAAGAAACGATTACAGCGTGTTCATTGCCACTTCTTCTCCTTTACAACACAAGGCTTCACGCGAGTCTGCACGCCCGAAACAGTTGAATGCCGCACTCTCAGCCGTTAACGTCACGGTGACAGTCTTCTGGGGCTCTCACTCTCTGACTAAGTTACTCTGTTTGATGTCCTCCCTCATGGTGCAACGATACACTTGCAAGTGTATTGGGCTACTCTTAAAAAATTGAGGAAACGATTACAGCATGTTCATTTCCACTTCTTCTCCTTTACAAGGCCTCACGCGAGTCTGCACGCCCGAAACAGTTGAATGCCACACTCTCAGCCGTTAACGTCACGGTGACAGTCTTCTGGGGCTCTCACTCTCTGACTAAGTTACTCTGTTTGATGTCCTCCCTCATGGTGCAACGATACACTTGCAAGTGTATTGGGCTACTCTTAAAACATTGAAGAAACGATTACAGCGTGTTCATTGCCACTTCTTCTCCTTTACAACACAAGGCCTCACGCGAGTCTGCACGCCCGAAACAGTTGAATGCCGCACTCTCAGCCGTTAACGTCACGGTGACAGTCTTCTGGGGCTCTCACTCTCTGACTAAGTTACTCTGTTTGATGTCCTCCCTCATGGTGCAACGATACACTTGCAAGTGTATTGGGCTACTCTTAAAAAATTGAGGAAACGATTACAGCATGTTCATTGCCACTTCTTCTCCTTTACAAGGCGTCACGCGAGTCTGCACGCCCGAAACAGTTGAATGCCACACTCTCAGCCGTTAACGTCATGGTGACCGTCTTCTGGGGCTCTCACTCTCTGACTAAGTTACTCTGTTTGATGTCCTCCCTCATGGTGCAACGATACACTTGCAAGTGTATTGGGCTACTCTTAAAACATTGAAGAAACGATTACAGCGTGTTCATTGCCACTTCTTCTCCTTTACAACACAAGGCTTCACGCGAGTCTGCACGCCCGAAACAGTTGAATGCCGCACTCTCAGCCGTTAATGTCACGGTGACAGTCTTCTGGGGCTCTCACTCTCTGACTAAGTTACTCTGTTTGATGTCCTCCCTCATGGTGCAACCATACACTTGCTACTCTTAAAAAATTGAGGAAACGATTACAGCGTGTTCATTGCCACTTCTTCTCCTTTACAACACAAGGCTTCACGCGAGTCTGCACGCCCGAAACAGTTGAATGCCGCACTCTCAGCCGTTAACGTCACGGTGACAGTCTTCTAAGGCTCTCACTCTCTGACTAAGTTACTCTGTTTGATGTCCTCCCTCATGGTGCAACCATACACTTGCTACTCTTAAAAAATTGAGGAAACGATTACAGCGTGTTCATTGCCACTTCTTCTCCTTTACAACACAAGGCTTCACGCGAGTCTGCACGCCCGAAACAGTTGAATGCCGCACTCTCAGCCGTTAACGTCACGGTGACAGTCTTCTAAGGCTCTCACTCTCTGACTAAGTTACTCTGTTTGATGTCCTCCCTCATGGTGCAGCGATACACTTGCAAGTGTATTGGGCTACTCTTAAAAAATTGAAGAAACGATTACAGCGTGTTCATTGCCACTTCTTCTCCTTTACAACACAAGGCCTCACGCGAGTCTGCACGCCCGGGAGGTTTTCATATAACGACATTGGACTGTTCTTCCTCATCCTCCACACCTACCGACTTCCGTCTGTTTGGCCCAATGAAGGATTCTCTCCGCTGGAAGCAGCACGTGGTTGATGGGAACGTTCAGCAAGACGTTGGCTCTGATGTCGACCAGTAGAGTAGTACCATGCGGGCATAGAGGCCCAGTATGGTGGCGTAAGGCCATCGCATTGAAAGGAGATTATGTTAAAAAATTGGATTTTGTAGCTAAAAGAGTGGGAAATAACATAGTGTTGGCCTCCTAAGTAAAACCAACCGGCTTTCACATAAAAAATGTGTTTTATTACTTATTGAACGCCCCTCGTAAATATCCGTAACTTGGTCATGTTAGTTTTAATTTGCTACCGTATATTTCTAGCACTCTTCCCTATATCACTCGAGAACTCTGAAATACGACGGACCCGATATTTCCAATGAAACTCTCGCAACACTGAATGCATAGTTTTTATACGTGTCTGTCCACATGCACACGCACCACTGTCCATGTCTTGCACCGCTTAGGGAAATTGACTGTGCGGCTGGTCCAGACGTAGGTTCGAGTCCTCCCTCGGGCATGGGTGTGTGTGTTTGTCCTTAGGATAATATAGGTTATGTTCTGTGTAGGTTTAGGGACTGATGACCTTAACAGTTAAGTCCCATAAGATTTCACACACATTTCAAAATTTTTTTCATTAGATAAACCAGACCCCCTGCCCTTCGTCAGTTACTTCTGTGACACTGCGATAAATTGTTGATGGGTGAAGAAGCAAGTCTCTTGCAGTAGTAATGGCGTATTGTGCTCCTAGTTTTAGTGGTGTCTCTGCAAGCTCTTGAAAAATTTTTCCTAGGACTGTATGATTAGGTTGCAGATATCTTGCACACATTCTTACACAATTTAACAGGACGAAGGATTTTGCTAGCATCGCACGGTTGTATCGCAACATGATACTATTACTACCATTACGGAAGGATATTAAAATACAACAGGTACTACAGTTAACAAAACCTACGAAATTATTTTGCACATCTACTACATTTATAAAATTTTCCTACATCATGCTTTCTCCCTATTACTTCATTCGTGCGTACGTTACCTACTCCAGTTTCAGGAAAACTTCGTAGACGTTACGAGGAGCAGTGCTGTTCGAAATGTTTTTCTCGCGTAACAGTGATAATGTACGATAACCCAAAAGCGTTGTCATGGAAACCGAAACAGTAGCGAATTGCTTACATTGTGATCGCATCAGTGTCTTGCACTGAGCTATCTGCGTATGACTGCATTAATTGGAGACACACCAGCGGATTTTAGCGACGGGCTGTAGATATCTCCGGTGGATTCCGGGACGCCTGCAGTCTCTGCATGAGCGTCAATGGGGCCACGACCTTGAGGCCATTAGCTGTAGTTCTCGAAAATGGCGATCTGGCCTAATTATCTTCTCGTACCCTTGCATATTCATCAGCCAGTTTCGTAAAGTCTATGTTTTCTTGTGGTTTTCATGTAACAGCAGGTTCTACTTCCTTACAGTATGGCGAAGGAGTGAACCGTTGTCCAAATCAAAAAAAAAAAAAAACACCTATGAAATTGTGCCACTAAAGGCGTAACAGGATCCTTGTCCAGGCCGTGAAGGTCCAAGGGATGTCATAGGGACGCGGTATGAAAGGTATGTAGTGATCACACTTCTCTCCCAACCGTTTCGCGAATTTTCCAGATCGTGGAGCCGCTTCTACTCGATCAGATAGCTTCTTAATTGACATGACAAGACTGAGTGCACCCAGTCTCGGTACTCCAACCACGAAAAATTCCTTGGCTTTTGAGGGAATATAACCGGGTCCTCCGCATGGAAGCCATCTACGCTGACGATTCATCTATGGAGGCGGACTTGCGAGAGACATTGCTTGTTGAAAATCACATATGAACAGTACACAAAAAATAGAGCATACAAAGAGGTAGCTGAAACATTTTAGATGATTTCCAACTGTGGACCAAAGTGTAATAAAAACGAAGCTATAAATATGAGGTTGAGTTCAGAAAAGAGCGCAGAATGGTGGAGGCTTCTTGAAGAAGCGAAGTAAGGAAGAGATGAATGGTACAAACCACTAAAAATTGCTTGTGATATAAGGGCCAGTCACATTAATGTGACCACCACCTACGTTCGACGTCAAAGTGTAATAGCCACTCACAGATTGCAGGTGGCAGCTCTAGCACGGCAGGGTATATACATCAAGTCAACGGGCGGAGGGATTCGGGAAACAGTGCAGTCGTTGTAATGCGGAAATGGAGCCATTTACCTGACTTCTAGAGAGCCATGATAATTGGCTTTCAGGCCAATGATTGTAGCATTCCCAAAACGGCTAAGTTTCTAAACAGTTAGCATTCCGCCCTAGTTAAAATACTTATATATCATCCACGGTAAATGGTGCTATCCAAAATCTGCGGAAAGACAACTGTGGTGCAGCATGGGCCATAGATGACAGGGGTGACTGACGACTGTGGAGATGTGTACTGCTGATTCGACGTGTAAGCATTGAACAATAACAAGAGGCTACTAACAGTGTCCTTCCAACGACCGTTTAGCTAACGTTGCTGCGGATGGGCCTCTGTAGCACGTTCATGGTTCAAACACCCATGCTGATTGTTGTTCATCGGCGCAAAGGGTGGAATTCGCACGCCAGTACCGCAACTGCACGTCCACTAAGAAGCGACAGGTGGTCTTTACAGAAGAATCACGTTTCACACTCCATCAGACAGATGGCCGAGGTGAAACGTCTGAAAGGAAAGGGTCCGGATCAGAGGAGGGAACGTTACGGTTTGAGGAATGTTTTCGTGGCAGTCCCTGGTTGATCTCGTCTAGAAGCCACAATGGATCAACACAAGTATGTATCTATCCTTGGGGACAACGCCCATCCCCATATGCAGTACGTTTCTCCTCTGCAAAAAGGCAATGCGGCGTGTCACACTGCTCGCAGTACACGTGCGTGGTGCGAAGAGCACGAAGATGACTTTACTGGACTCTCGTGACGACCACACAATACAGATTTAATCCCAATCGAGCATTTTTGGGGCCACATAGACCGGACTGATTGCGCCACGGATCTTCAGACGAGAAACCTGTTACAGCTGATCACAGCAGTAGAGTCGGCATCCGTATCGGTACCTTGCCGAACATCACTGACTCTCTTCCTGCACGTCTCGCAGTGGTCCGTGCTGCGAAAGATGGTTATTCCATCTATTGGCAGGTGATTACAGTTATGTGTCTGGACAGTGCATATTCTGTATTGTATTACTCACTACTGCGTTACACCCATTATTTTACAAGTGTTTCAAGTATTATTTGCAAAGGATGAAGAACACCCTTTCCTACCATATGAAATATTGACAATTCGCCATGGAGTGCATACGATTCAGAAAGAAATCCCCTTGTGTTTGGTCAGTTTCTCCCGCATTCCTAGTGCTTTCTGTTCCTGTTTTATACTGAGCCACGAGTCACGACGGCGCATTGCGGCTAGCGCACTTCATTCCCGGAACACCTGAGCTCGACCACCACTGCTGCGGGCATCAGAACGGAGCGGTCGGCTGCAGGTGGACTCGAGCACGTAAATCTGGCACGGTTCTGTTTCGGACAACTGGACTTTTTAATTTCTCTCCCTTTAAACAAAGGACAATTTTCTATACGTAGTAAATGTGTCTTGTGACATCGTAGGGCTGCATTGACAACCGATATCCCGAATTTCCTACCATGCAGGCTGTGCTAGGGTCAGTTATCTTAGATTGTGACGAAATAGGGTTGTGCTTAAGTCCAATATCCTCGATTTTATACATCAAACAGTTTGACTAGGTCCAAAATCCTGGATCAGCGTCCTGGTTTGTGACCTCATAAAACTCATCTAAGGCTCGCCATCGTGAATTTTTGGATACTTCCATCATTTTGCACTTACGACAGTTACCCACAGTTTTATAATTTCCCACAATTTAATGTGTAGGGCAACAGATGTAGGTCCGTACTGGTACCAGAGGAAATGGTTGAGGTGGCAGTGAGGGGGATGGGGGAGGAAAGGGGGGGGGGGGGAAGGCAGAATCCTAGCAACCATGCACAGTGTCACTGCCAACAACGTCATCGGAGATCTGATAACAGTGCAGACTGTGCTGAAAATGGCATAATCTAATTAATCGTAGTGTGTACTGAAATATGCCTCGATGATCTTATACACTGTTTTTAGCAAAACGGTTAGAAAATGCCAATAACAAAGACAGTAACCATTAAATCTCTACATTATCTCTTTCTTTTTTTTACATTGTGCTTCCACTAACTTGTACTGAACCTGTCAGAAACCTGCTGATACGTGAAAGACTCATTGTACAAATCATCGAATACGTAACTAATACATGGTGGAGTTATCTTCACAATCCTACTTGACATTTCATAAAGCTCATGGATGTCTTTTGCCTTGGGTGATTTATGGTTGATTCGAATTCATATTTTCTTCCATCCTTTACGTGATATAGCTGTATCAGAACACCAGATTACAAGAGTTTTGCATACATACTTACACAAATAAAATTTTAATTCAATTTTCCGAGGTTTGCGAATAAGTGGTTATTAAATGATGAGCACAACCGTGGTGGATGACTAACTGTTTCGTTCTCACACTGGAGAATTGTAATATCCTGTACAGCCACATCATTCCCTGATACCATTTTCTCAATTGACATTATAGTTTTAATGTTTCTATAAGAGCATTTATACTATAAGGATGTAATACTCTGTTTCAGCATAACTGAAGGTATTCTTTAGCCTTTTGCGGTACTTTATGTAACGAAATTTTGCCAATAGGCTGTCATTTATATTATGATAGAGTTAAAATGTTCTCCTCAGTAATATTCTGTACTCGTCGCTCGTTAGTGCTGCACATCTGTCATCCAATTCTTTCAGAGAGAAAATGCTATTAAATATAGTTACAACTCTTTGTAAAAATGTATTATCTTGGTCGTACTATCTGTTTTAACTGTGGACTTCGTTCAAGGTTTGCTCTTCAAGATTGGCTTAAAATACCTGCACTGCAAGTTGTTCCACATCTCTCTAACATTTGTTTACTGGTTTGGGTCTTGAAACTGTCTCAGTTTCTTTCAGTACTAATACCTGAGGATCATAATCTGACAGGCCACTAGTAACTTTTCTCATACTGTGCTCACCAACTAGAGAGCAATGTAAGAAGACATGGTCAATGGCAGTGCTGCTGTTTCCCTGAACTCTATTTGGAAGGTACACTATTTTTAACAATTTTCTTTTCTTTCGAAAGTCAGTCAGAAAGTTCCTATTTAAATACCTATACAAAATTAACCTAATGTTTTTCTTAAGGACCGACCCTAAATTGGTGTCAGGTCTGAAGAGGAAAACAGTGTAGTCTAATTTGGAAAGCTATGGATCTCTACTATTAAATGATTTCTTGGAGAATTCATCCACTTTTGCATATAATTAAAATATTTAGTTGTTACAACATTTTGATACGTGAGCTCATTCATATGAATCATTAAATTTGGCATAAAAGGCCTCTCTTACCTATTACAAAAAGTCTGTCAACTTTCTTCAAGTGTGCTAGCTGTGTTTCAATTTAATGTATACAATTAAATTAAAATGATTATATAATTCCCCGACCGCTTGAGAGGGCCTTATTCCCCTTCCAAGTAACCAAATACAAAGTCTGTAAGTGATATTTGTTGACAGGAATCTTGCACAGTATTTGATGAGAGATATGCTTTAATTCTTATCCTGAATTACCAGAATATTTCTAAGAAATACACTCCTGGAAATTGTAATAAGAACACCGTGAATTCATTGTCCCAGGAAGGGGAAACTTTATTGACACATTCCTGGGGTCAGATACATCACATGATCACACTGACAGAACCACAGGCACATAGACACAGGCAACAGAGCATGCACAATGTCGGCACTAGTACAGTGCATATCCACCTTTCGCAGCAATGCAGGCTGCTATTCTCCCAGGGAGACGATCGTAGAGATGCTGGATGTAGTCCTGTGGAACGGCTTGCCATGCCATTTCCACCTGGCGCCTCAGTTGGACCAGCGTTCGTGCTGGACGTGTAGACCGCGTGAGACGACGCTTCATCCAGTCCCAAACATGCTCAATGGGGGACAGATCCGGAGATCTTGCTGGCCAGGGTAGTTGACTTACACCTTCTAGAGCACGTTGGGTGGCACGGGATACATGCGGACGTGCATTGTCCTGTTGGAACAGCAAGTTCCCTTGCAGGTCTAGGAATGGTAGAACGGTGGGTTCGATGACGGTTTGGATGTACCGTGCACTATTCAGTGTCCCCTCGACGATCACCAGTGGTGTATGGCCAGTGTAGGTGATCGCTCCCCACACCATGATGCCGGGTGTTGGCCCTGTGTGCCTCGGTCGTATGCAGTCCTGATTGTGGCGCTCACCTGCACGGCGCCAAACACGCATACGACCATCATTGGCACCAAGGCAGAAGCGACTCTCATCGCTGAAGACGACACGTCTCCATTCGTCCCTCCATTCACGCCTGTCGCGACACCACTGGAAGCGGGCTGCACGATGTTGGGGCGTGAGCGGAAGACGGCCTAACGGTGTGCGGGACCGTAGGCCAGCTTCATGGAGACGGTTGCGAATGGTCCTCGCCGATACCCCAGGAGCAACAGTGTCCCTAATTTGCTGGGAAGTGGCGGTGCGGTCCCCTACGGCACTGCGTAGGATCCTACGGTCTTGGCGTGCATCCGTGCGTCGCTGCGGTCCGGTCCCAGGTCGACGGGCACGTGCACCTTCCGCCGACCACTGGCGACAACATCGATGTACTGTGGAGACCTCACGCCCCACGTGTTGAACAATTCGGCGGTACGTCCACCCGGCCTCCCGCATGCCCACTATACGCCCTCGCTCAAAGTCCGTCAACTGCACATACGGTTCACGTCCACGCTGTCGCGGCATGCTACCAGTGTTAAAGACTGCGATGGAGCTCCATATGCCACGGCAAACTGGCTGACACTGACGGCGGCGGTGCACAAATGCTGCGCAGCTAGCGCCATTCGACGGCCAACACCGCGGTTCCTGGTGTGTCCGCTGTGCCGTGAGTGTGATCATTGCTTGTACAGCCCTCTCGCAGTGTCCGGAGCAAGTATGGTGGGTCTGACACACCGGTGTCAATGTGTTCTTTTTTCCATTTCCAAGAGTGTACGACATGTTCGAACCGGTGAATATGATACAAAGAAGACGTTAGATAGGTCCAAAAGGGGATCTTAGTTCATCATCATCATCATCATCATTTAAGACTGATAATGCCATTCAGCGTTCAGTCTGGAGCATAATCCCCCTTATAAAATTCCTCCATGATCCCCTATTCAGTGCTAACATTGGTGCCTCTTCTGATGTTAAGCCTATTACTTCAAAATCATTCTTAACCGAATCCAGGTACCTTCTCCTTGGTCTATCCTGACTCCTCCTACCCTCTACTGCTGAACCCATGAGTCTCTTGGGGAACCTTGCTTCTCCCATGCGCGTAAGATGACCCCACCATCTAAGCCTGTTCGTCCTGACTGCTACATCTATAGAGTTCATTCCCAGTTTTTCTTTGATTTCCTCATTGAGCACACCCTCCTGCCATTGTTCCCATCTACTAGTACCTGCAATCATCCTAGCTACTTTCATATCCGTAACCTCAACCTTGTTGATAAGGTAACCTGAATCCACCAAGCTTTCGGTCCCATACAACAAAGTTGGTCGAAAGATTGAACGGTGCACAGATAACTTAGTCTTGGTACTGACTTCCTTCTTGCAGAAGAGAGTAGATCGTAGCTGAGCGCTCACTACATTAGCTTTGCTACACCTCGCTTCCAGTTCTTTCACTATGTTGCCATCCTGTGAGAATATGCATCCTAAGTACTTGAAACCGTCCACCTTTTCTAACTTTGTTCCTCCTATTTGGTACTCAATCCGTTTATATCTCTTTCCCACTGACATTACTTTTGTTTTGGAGATGCTAATCTTCATACCATAGTCCTTACATTTCTGATCTAGCTCTGAAATATTACTTTGCAAACTTTCAATAGATTCTGCCATCACAACTAAGTCATCCGCATATGCGAGACTGCTTATTTTGTGTTCACCTATCTTAATCTCACTCAGCCAGTCTATTGTTTTCAACATATGATCCATAAATAATATGAACAACAGTGGAGACTGGTTGCAGCCTTGTCTTACCACTGAAACTACTCTGAACCATGGACTCAATTTACCGTCAACTCTAACTGCTGCCTGACTATCTATGTAAAGACCTTTAATTGCTTGCAAAAGTTTGCCTCCTATTCCATAATCACGTGGAACAGACAATAACTTCCTCTTAGGAACCCGGTCATATGCCTTTTCTAGATCTATAAAACCTAGATACAATTCCCTGTTCCTCCCGTAACACTTCTCCATCATTTGCCGTAAGCTAAAGATCTGGTCCTGACAACATCTAAGAGGCCTAAACCCCACACTGATTTTCATCCAATTTGTCCTCAACTAATACTCGCACTTTCCTTTCAACAATACCTGAGAAGATTTTATCCACAACGCTGATCAAAGAGATACCTCTGTAGTTGTTACAATCTTTTCTGTTTCCATGTTTAAAGATTGGTGTGATTACTGCTTTCTTCCAGTCTGATGGAACCTGTCCCGACTCCCACGCCATTTCATTTATCCTGTGTAGCCATTTAAGACCTGACATTCCACTGTATTTGATGAGTTCCGACTTAATTTCATCCACCCCAGCTGCTTTATTGCACTGCAATCTATTGACCATTTTCTCCACTTCCTCAAATGTGATCCTATTTCCATCATCGTTCCTGTCCCATTGTACATCGAAATCTGAGACATTACTGATCGTATTTTCACCTACATTGAGCAACTCTTCAAAATATTCCCTCCATCCGCCCAAGGCATCAACAGGATTCACCAGCAGTTTTCCTGATCTGTCCAAAATACTTGTCATTTCCTTCTTACCTCCCTTTCGAAGATTGCTAATTACACTCCAGAATGGTTTTCCAGCAGCTTGACCCAAAGTCTCCAACCTGTTTCCAAAGTCATCCCAAGATTTCTTCTTGGATGCTGTAATTATCTGTTTGGCTTTGCTTCTTTCTTCAACATAACTTTCTCTGTCTACCTGAGTTCTAGTATGCCTTCTTTTTCCTTTTACAGGCTGCCTTGACTGTGTCATTCCACCAAGCTGTTTGCTTCATCCTACCTTTACACACTACTGTTCCATGACATTCTTTGGCCACTTCTAGTACTGTGTCCCTGTACCTTGTCCATTCCTTTTCCAGTGACTGCAGTTGACCACATTCAACTAACTGGTACCTGTTGACCACATTCAACTAACTGGTACCTTCCTGAGATCACTGTTATGTACTTGTGTCTGATTTCCTTATCCTGAAGTTTCTCCACTCTTATCCTCCTACACGTGGACCTTATCTCCTGCACTTTCGGCCTCACACTGCAGATTAAATAGTGATCAGTGTCGTCAAAGAATCCCATTAATACACGTGTGTCCCTCACAGCCTTCCTGAATTCCTGATCTGTTATTATATAGTCAATTACAGATCTGGTTCCTCTGCCTTCCCAAGTATACCGGTGAATGTTTTTATGTTTAAAAAAGGAGTTTGTGATTACTAAGCCCATACTGGCACAGAAATCCAAGAGTTGTTTCCCGTTCCTGTTGGCCTCCATATACTCTCCAAATTTACCCATAACCTTTTCATACCCTTCTGTTCGATTTCCAGTCCTAGCATTAAAATCACCCATGAGCAGAACACTGTCCTTGTCCTTTACTCTAACCACTATATCACTGAGTCCGTCATAAAAACTATCCATCTTATCTTGATCTGTCCCTTCACATTGCGAATATACTGACAAATCCTAATTTTCTTGCTAGACACTGTCAAATCTATCCACATCAGTCGTTCGTTTACGTAACTTATTGCAACTACGCTGGGCTCCATTTCTTTCCCGATGAAAAGCCCTACACCCCATTGTGCTATTCCTGCTTTGACTCCTGACAGGTAGACCTTGTATTCTCCCACTTCCTCTTCTTTCTCACCCCTTACCCGAATGTCACTAACAGCTAAAACGTCCAGCCCCATCTTACCTGCAGCCTCTGCCAGCTCTACCTTCTTCCCACAGTAGCCCCCATTGATATTAATAGCTCCCCATCTCGTTACCATTCGTTTGCCGAGTCGTATCTTAGGAGTCCCTGGTTTGTCAATTAGAGGTGGGACTCCGTCATCTACAAAGGTCAGAGGCATTTTGCTCTGATTGTTGTCAGTATCATATTTAAAGTACCAGGGAAGCAGGTTGCTAGCCTTGCTTGCCCCGGGTCCCATTGAGTTTTACCCCTAACGGTTGATGGACTAACTTGTGGATTTGGTAGTCTTTGCCGTCTGAGCACAAAAGTGGCCACGACTCGGAATATGTCCTAGGTGCCCAGCCTTATTCCAAAGCTACTGGTATCCCGACTTTCAGGACCATTTACTTGGCCACTCATACGTTGCCCGTGGTTCATGAACTAGGACATGATACCAGGAACCCACACCATGAACCTTCTTAGTTAGCTTCGGTAATGGGAAGCTGAGCAAAATAGCTACCATATCGCAATATGCAATTCAGTAGCGTGACTGAAATGGCTGCTCTGTTGACGACGCTATAAAAACTGATAAAAGTAAAGATAAGGTAATGAGTTGAGTCGTAACTTTCAGGAAATCATTAATAGCGTGGTACATCTGCTATTTCATCACAGAAACGACGATTATACAGTAAATAACAGGCAATCCACGGGTAACTACGACACTGAAAAGCTTAAAATGACAGTATGGACAAGTAACGCAAAGAGAATGTGGCACAAAAGTGGTTAAACCAGAAAGAGAAATATTTATTGCTTCTTGTGACTGCTCCATATAAACAGGCTGTATAAAAAGCGACCCAGATATAATAGGCAATATGTTTAATAATGTCAGGAGGTCTACAAGTTAGGTATTATGCGAAAAACATTTCCTAAAGTAACCTATATAAGCGATCAGAAAACAGCTAGAAGAATAAATGGTCTGGAATAAACTAATGTGATTTAATGAGACATAAAACAATTTATTAGGTCGTGAGAATATCAACAGGGATTCGAGAAGGGCCGACACCTACAGTTAAGCTTGATAAACGCTTGACGCAGTGCAACACGCATGCAAAATACTAATGATTTGGTAATGTAGGAGCTACCACTAAACTAATGGTGTTATGATTTCACAAGTTCATTGCAGTAATTGTTTTATGTACTTAGCGTTGGAATTTAATATGTTCAAAATGGTTCAAATGGCTCTGAGCACTATGGGACTTGACTTCTAAGTTCATCAGTCCCCTAAAACGTAGAACTACTTAAACCTAACTAACCTAAGGACATCACACACATCCATTCGAACCTGCGACCGTAGCGGTCTCGCGGTTCCAGACTATAGCGCCTAGAACCGCTCGGCCACCTCGGCCAGCTATTTAATATGTCATATAACACCTAGTTTATCGTTCCACAGATCGTGTAAGCAACCCAGGTTTTAGTGTAGAAAACTGGATCACACCTGACAATACTAACCAAAAGAATGCCAGTACCCTGTTATAGTTTAGAGTCCTAGCATCAGGATGTAACTACAAACCCTCCTTGCTTCCTTCTACACCTATAACCACTGAATCCCAACACATGGAGCCATTTTTGACAATTAAATGCACCAATATATTTATTACAGAAAAGTCTCCAACCAAAGTAACTAAAAACTGTATATAGCGAACTATAAGAGCCGTGAATTCTATCTGTACCGTATGGGTGCATCTACCAACCCATTTCACACATTAATAAAATTATTAGATAACAGTAAATTCACTCATCATAATGGATCAGGAGCCAGGCCGAACGAACACTTATCTAGCAAAAATAAACGAAGTTTTAAACAGTAGTTTCTGTCAGGGAATCAAACTGCCTCTTAACTTGTCTGAAGCCTTTAAAGCGATAAATGAAACCAAGAAATTTAAGTTAATCATAGTTACTGTGAAACACATATCTGCTACTGGGCAAGTGCTCATAGCTCTTAAGATATGGATTTTAGAGGATGTATTTACAAAGCTTTTTCTTGTTTTTCTACTTAGTACCATCTCAGGAAACAAAAGTATTATCATACATATTCCGCTATCAGAGGCCTGACAATGATTTCGTTTATAACTTTCGACTCGATCAAAAATGGCTCTGAGCACTATGGGACTTAACATCTGAGGTCATCAGTCCCCTGGAACTTAGAACTACTTAAACCTAACTAACCTAAGGACATCACACACATCCATGCCCGAGGTACGATTCGAAGATTCGAACCTGCGACCGTAGCAGTCTCGCGGTTCAGGACTGAAGCGCCTAGAACCGCACGGCCACCACGGCCGGCTCGACTCGATCATTTTCTGAAGAGGGTCCCTTACCTCAACTTGATACATTTACGTTTCTCCATCATCCCTGAAAGTTCTCAACGTCATCAAGCACTCACCCTGCGTACTTTATAATAAAGGATTATTATGCTTACGAAAAGAAAGGGTTCGTAAACGTATAACATAAATGAATAACAGAATATCAATCCCATTCTGCAAAATTCTTTCACAGTGTCATAAATGTTATGGAAAGTAGTATGTCAAAGGTAGATGTTCGACGGTACAAAACTCCTTTCATCTTTCTGACCATCATTTCCGCCCTTTTTATTGATCATGAAAACCACACATTGCATGTTGTACCACCATACAGCGAGACCTTCAGAGGTGGTGGTCCAGATTGCTGTACACATCGGTGCCTCTGACACCCATAGCGTGTCCTCTTGCATTGATGCATGCCTGTATTCGTCGTCACATACTATTCACAAGTTCGTCAAGGCACTTTTGGCCCAGATTGTTCCACTCCTCAAAGGCAGTTCGAAGCAGATCCCTCATTGTGATTGGCGGGTCACGATGTCCATAAGCAGCCCCTTTCATGCTATCCCAGGCATGGTCGATAGGTTTCATGTCTGGAGAACATGCTGGTCACTCTAGTCGAGAGATGTCGTTGTCTTGAAGGAAGTCATTCACGAGATGTGCACTATGGGTGCACGAATTGTCGTCCATTAAGACGAATGCCTCGCCAATATGCTGCCGATATGGTTGCACTATCGGTTGGAGGATGGCATTCGCGTATCGTACAACCGTTACGCCGCCTTAAAAGACCTCCAGCGGCGTACGTCAGCACGACATAATGCCATCCCAGAACATCAGGGTACCTCCAACTTGCTGCACTCGCTGGACAGTGTGACTACGGCGTTCAGGCTGACTGTGTTCCCTCGAAACACGTCTCCGACAATTGTCTGGTTGAAGGCATTTGCGACACTCATCGGCGAAGACAACGTGATGCCAATCCTGAGCGGTCTATTCCGCATGTTATTGGGCACATCTGTACCGCGCTGCATGGTGTCATGGTTGCAAAGACAGACCTCCCCATGAACGTCGGGAGTGAAGTTACGCATCATGCAGCCTATTGAGCACATTTTGAGTCGTAACACTGTGAGTTTACGAGCTTTGCGCTCTCGTTTAAATATATGGCCGAAAGAATCAGCTTACAGGAATTGTGAAACAAACACTGTCGTCCACGACCGGATGCCACAAAAACCGCAGATTCACCACGAGATGGAGCAACTCACAGGCGTCTATTGTCTATTGAGGCCTAAGCACTGTAGTGTGCGAAAGAGACAGTCGAGAATCTACGTCATAGAGAAACCCAGTAGAAGCCGTGTGGCCAAGGAGACGCGGCAGTGTTAAATATGGCGGACCTAAGATCGGCGATAAAGTGAAACATTTATGAAAAATTTTTAATTCTGTACTAATGCAGGGAATCAAGCCACAGTAATGTTAATCTACCATCCATCACAAATTTTCAAAGTGATCCCAATAAAACTTGAATTTTGATCATATCTATAAAAGTTTAGGATTTACTGTCAAAGTGAAATTAACAAGTTTTGTAACAAAGACCTGAACGCAAAAATCCGAATTCTTTGCTCGATCTTAACGATCGACATTTCATATAGAAGTGCATCATTAAAATGACAAACATTGTAAATACCAACTCTGTAACGTTATTTGTTTAAAGGGTATAGTAAAAAATTTAAATTATCAGTATTTACAGTTAAGCATCAGATCTTCATTTCCTCCGTGCAAAACAGATGGAACGATGACAGCATGATACCTTATTGAATCATTAGGTAATAGAATATTTGTTGTAAAGTTTAGTGCATAATAGCTACTTTTGTTCTTTATTTATTTATCAGAAAGGACTTGGTGCAAGACTACTGGCCGTGGCATTAAGCTAATAAGGAAGTTTTAATGGTTTTATGTAAAAGAATTTAACGTTTATTGTGTAGTGGATATTATTGTTACTTTATTTAGAACGTGAAAGTTGTAAAGCTTTGATTATTTAAATACGTTAAAATGTAAACTAATGTAGAATAAGCTGTAGCCAATCAGATGGATGGCTTCAGGAAAGGGATCTGCACTAATCAGTTGAGCGACGATGCTCTGCACGCCGCAAACGCGGCCGGGGACGAGCTGAGGGACAGTACTGGACGAGACGTGAAAGCGGACGGTCGGTCATTAGACGGCTAGGAAGTGAAACGACTTAGACAATTTCACGTCGTGTGGTACAGTGGCTCTCTGAGCGGTGAGCAGCCGCGCGGCTGGTGTGATCTCTAAATTTTCGTCTGGAGATACTGTAATATTTTAAGGAAAGTCATTAAGAAGTCGAGAAGCTTATGTGTTCTGACGGAAATTAATAAAGCGAATAGTAAGATCAAAACTATATGGAATATTGTCAAACGGGAGACGGGGCAGCTTGACAGTGCAGAGCATACCATAGCAATAAAACTAAATGATGATGTAGTCAGTATTTTTAACAATCACTTTCTGAATGTAGCAGCAAAAATAGGGTTAAAGGGTTCAGTTGAAGAACAAAAAAATAAAAAGTTAAAAATGTCATTCCCCAGGACTTTAGGCTTTTAGAAATAGCACCAACATCGCCCACTGAAATTAAGGGAACTTTAAATATACAGAAAAACAAGAGTTCCCGGCGGAGGTTCGAGCCCTCCCTCGGGTATGGGTGTATGTGTTTGTCCTTAGGATAATTTAGGTTAAGTAGTGTGTAATCTTAGGGACTGATGACCCTAGCAGTTAAGTCCCGTAAGATTTCACACACATCTGAAAAACAAGAGTTCATGTGGTGTTGATGGAGGCTCTAACAGAATTTTGAAGTGTTATTGTAATTTAATAAGTGGAGTCCTTAGTGATATATGTAATGCTTCTCTGGCACAGGGAATTATTCCAGACAGATTGAAATACGCAGTCGTCAAACCTCTTCATAAGAGTGACTTAAATAATTATAGACCAATCTCACTGCTGACTTCATTTTCTAAATTATTCGAAAAAGTTATCTATTCAAGAGTAGTCTCACATTTACGTGAAAATAATTTACTCAGCATGTCATATTTCGGATTCCAGAAGGGTTACTCGACTGAGAATGCTATCTACACATTTACCTATCAAATAGTACAAGCCCTAAATAACAAATTATCGCCAGTTACTATAATCTGTGATCTTTCCAAGGCATTTGACTGTGTGGCTCATGTGACATTCTTAGAAAAATTCAGGTTTTATGGAATTGAAGGCTATATACACAGCTGGTTTGAACCATACTTAACGTACAGAAAGCAAAATAGTTGTAGTGAAAAACACAAATAATGTGGGGAGGGTGGTAAATTCTAGTGAATGGGGAGTTATCACAAAGGGAGTCCCACAGGATTGAATTTTCGGTCCTCTGCCGTTCCTTATTCATGTGAATGATGTCTCACTTAACGTTCAGCAATCAGAACTAGTACTTTGTGTAGATGACTCAAGTGTTATAATAAATCCCATTCTAGAAAAAGCAACTGAAAATATTGTTAAGGATGATTTTAAAGAATTATTATGTGGTTCTCAGAAAATGGACTCTCGCTTAATTTTGAAATAAACTCACTATATCCTGTTCTGTACACCGAATAGTGTCATACCGACAACTGATATAGCATATGAACAGGGCTCAGTTAACAGGGTAGATTTTGGGTGTTCACACTGATGACAACTTGAACTGGAAGAAGCATACTCCTGAGCTTCTCAAAGAATTAAGTTCAGCTTCTGTCGCTCTTCGTATAATTGCTAATCTTGGTAATAAACAGATCAGCCTCCTAACGTACTTTGCATATTTTCACTCAATAATGTCTTATTGAATGGTTTTCTGGGGTAACTCACCACTTAGACATAAGGTATTGATTGCACAAAAAAGAGCAGTGAGAATAATTAGAGGTGTTCACCCAAGGACGTCATGTAGGCACCAATCCAATGAGTTAGGTATTTTAACTGCACCATCAGAGTACATATATTCGCTAATTAAATTCGTTATAAATAATCCATCACAATTCGCGAAGAACAGTGATGTTCGTACGTATAACAATAGAGGGAAAAAAGACCTTTCCCATCCTTTATTGAAGCTGTCAGTTGCTCAAAAAGGAGCACATTGTTCAGTAACAAAAATCTTTGATCATTTGCCCAACAACATAAAGTGTCTGGCAAGTAGCAGATCAAGTTTTAAATCTAGCTTAAAATCACTTCCTTTGGACTACTGCTTCTATTCCATGGACGAGTTTTGTTTCAGAACTGGTAAAAGAAGCAATCTTATCTCTAAATATATTTGCAAGTGTAGAACTAAAAATTTCAGTAATATTAATATTAGTACTACTCATGTGTGTATATATATCTTGTAATTTGACTTGTTCCACATTATATCTATAAAATAATCGTGAAAATGATCTACATAACATGACATAACTAACCTAAACTAAACTTACTGCAGCAGCTACTTCAAGTATACTGTTAAGGCATATCCTGCTCAGTTCTTTGAAAAAATAACACCTCACCATGTGTGACACTTGTTCCGCAGTTGCTAGGCAGCAGGAAGTAGCCAAGAGAAAAACACACATTAATTTAAGTGTTTTGTTAAATATGACACAAAATTAGACTTGTGTTTCGGGATGGGATTGTGAACGATTGAACTGTGTCAAATGGATATGCGCTCGAGAGCAACAGTAACTCTAAATACGACCACTTTCGCTATTAGTTTGCTTTCTGAACAAACATTATTCTAACCAAATCGCATCTGTGTGTCCTACATCATTTATGGGTTGTTAATTTTGTTCAAAAGGTTCCAGTGGCTCTAAGCACTATGGGTTGGTTCAAATGGCTCTGAGCACTATGTGACTTAACATCTGAGGTCATCAGTCCCCTAGAACTTAGAACAACTTAAACCTAACTAACCTAAGGACATCACACACATCCATGCCCGAAGCAGGATTCGAAGCTGCGACCGTAGCAGTCTCGCGGTTCCAGACTGAAGGGCCTAGAACCACTCAGCCACACCGGCCGGCAAGCACTATGGGACTTAACATCTGAGGTCATCAGTCCCCTTAGATGTACTTAAAACTAACTAACTTAAGGACATCACACACATCCATGCCCGACGCAGGATTCGAATCTGCGATCGTACCAGCAGCCCCGTTCCGGACTGAAGCGCCTAGAACCGCTCGGACGCAGAGGCCGGCGTTAATTTTGTTCCTGATATTACTTTTGACTGTTATTATATGTTATATTAACTTTCTATTTCGCAAACTTGCCATCAGGCAGACAATTTAACCAACGGGTCACCAGTGTCTAATTTAGGACGTTTAATGAAACACATGTTGTTCATCCTCTAGACGAGTTTGAGCCAAGACGTTTCGATGAAGGGGAATCTCATGTGACCCCAAACATCTTTCTGATGTTGACTCGTAACACGACGTCCTGTGGCTGCACGAAGAGCATTATTCAACATGGTGATATTGCTGTCAGGGTAGCTCCTACGAGCTATAATCCGTAGGTAGCGGTCATCCACTGCAGTAGTAGCCCTGTATCTCCTCCATGTCCGAACAACATCGCTTTTGTTCGCTGCAAGACGCCAGGACACTTCCCTTGTTGAGAGCCCTTCCTGGCACAAAGCAACAAAGCGGACGCTGACCGTCTAGCCGTGGTTGAACTACAGACAACACAAGCCATGTATCTCCTTCCTGGTGGAATGACGGGAACTGATCGGCTGTCAGACCCCCTCCGTGTAATAGGAGCTGCTAATGCCGGGTTGTTTACATCGCTGGGCGGGTTTAGTGACGTCTCTGAACAGTCAAAGGGACTGTCTCTGTGACACTGTAAAGTAGTTGCTTTAATTTGCTATGAAAGCGGCGCTGATAGACAATAAAAGCGGGTTAAAAGCTGTGAGCTGTCTGGGGAAGTTAACCTTGCATTACTGCGCAACTGTTGCACCAGGTATCCAGTCTAGCTTACCAAATTCCCAACCAGACTAAGATTAATTATAATCTTTTAATAGTCATACGACAACCGGTGATATATATATAAAAAGAGAATGTAAATAAAAAGAAATAAATCAGTTTATATTTGGAAATTTATTTTAACATTGATCATTGAAATTTCAGCATATTAAACTTGATTCATAACTAAACTGGTGCCTTATTTAGGATTGTGAAAATGTGAGATTGTAATCTTACAGAACACATCAAATATGGAGTCAAGATTGGGAGACTGCATACAACACTGCATTCATAAAATAACACACAAAGAACGTTGAAACATGTGCAAGAGGAAATTAATCACAACCAACCGATTCAATTTTCACCCAAAGAAGTTACGTCTGTAGCACAATCCTGTCCGTCATGTAATTACCACACACTGGTATACTAAATTCATACTAACTCTCTGTGAAATCTTCCCGAAAAGAATAGCTGAGGGCTATTTTGATGATTACACCACATGCTTTACGTGGTCAACTTGGTTTACACAAAGAGTGTAACTCCACAATAATTTTGATAGTTAAAATAACTTAGATCGAATAGCAATTTACAAAAGATAAACCTCGGACTGGTTACTATCGTCTTACTATTAACCTGATGGGTCAAACAATTGTATAAGCACATGGTACTGGTCTCACAAAGTACACAGGCGGTGGGTTGAACATAAATAAAAGTTGCTATATTGAAAAATATTGTCAAGACGAGACGTTATAATCACACGAGCATTCGCATTTAAGATTGATGATCTTAGTTACAGTTACTGATCAACACGTGGTTCCACTTTACTCACAAAGTAGCGACAAAGCAACTACCGGAATATATTCTGAACTTCACACGCGAATTACACTGCGTTGTAATTTAAGATAACATTAGATATTTTAGAGCTAAACCTGAAATAAAGGTGATTAAATTTTCGGTTAGGCTGAACTTAAGAAATCCCATGTCCTACGGACTTAGCAGACACGCGCTTAGCCGGAGATCTTACCACTTCAGACGCTCGCCGAGGACAGACTGCGCTGGGATCCTACCTGAGGGGTGCCTCACAAATACAAACGGAAGTGACCATAGAGGCAGCTTCCTATACCAACATGACAAGGGACGGGCAGGACCATACTAAGGATAGAAACCTCTTTGCTTTTAGAAAGCGTAGCTACCTGTTCCGATGTTGGTCCTACTGTTCTTTAGCAGACAGGCTTGTCTGTTACCATCCAGCATGCAACTAGAAATACATTTGCTCATTCATTCTTTCACACAGAAGGGAAAGGGGATGACAGTATCTTATCATATACAGTATATAAAAGAAAGCGGATGTAGGTTCCGTATGAGACTGTGTGACATGAATTACATATAAACTGTGTTGTAAAGTGTAGTAGTGTGGCAGATCGTTCTTGTTTATGTGTAAAAGTAACACGTTTCACTGCTCAGTCTCCTCCCAGATAGTCAGAAACACCACAGTAAATTTAGAAGAGGAATTTATGCCGTAAATGACAACAGATTTAAGAAATCAACATGAAAGGAATCCAACAGAGACCTTTCAACACAATATCCACTTTCATTGTCTGTCTTCCTGAGTTCTGGGAATCGGGATGATTCAAAACTTTTTTGATGTTGTATACCTTCTTTCATAACTTTCACAAAGATCTTGCGAAATTTAGCATTGCATCTCCATTTTTCCCTACTTCAGGTTTGATAACCTCAACTGGTGATGTCATTATAGGGCCATGTATGAAGTTTTGGTAATGACAAACTTTTCCTTGCATGGATCTTAGAATTATATGGTGAAACAAAGTATGGCAACCGAAGATCCCAAACATTGTCGTAGGTGTTAACACAATGGCGTTTTCTCTATTCTGCTATTCGCTTTGCGACGAGGCAGTTAATAAATGAAAAAGTGCGCTGGCAGAGTTCACACCAATGTGCATATGCAAATGTAGGTTAAAAAATGTTATTGCATATTTTGGCTCTCACGTAATTCAGGGGATGATTTCCACACTTGGTGCATTAGTATACTACCACACCCGCGCATTTGTTATAGTTTTTGAATTAATTATTCACTCATACATGAGTACAGTTTATGCTAGGGAACAAAAATTAGGCGTTTACTATAGCAAATATCAGTTTTTCACGACACAGTTCCTTCACTATTTATTGGCGTTGTCCTTTTCTTTCACACAATAAAATTACCACTGGTGAGACGGTTTACAGTTTTACTTTAATAATAATTTGACTCCGAGCTCCCAGTAGCAGTAATTTAGGCTGACATAATCCAAAGTTATCCAATCAATTCCAAAAGATCCACAAGTCCCACTGCCCTCTTTTTTCTAACAGTTTTTGCGTGAAATCACTGATCGCCACATGTTCACTTACGACTATGTGTACCTCATAAATCGTACTCACACAAATAATCGTAGCACTTCCACTTCACCAAATATATGCTTGCACACTTGAACTATTAAACAGTACTCTTTATCGAAATAAATCAGCGTGAAAAAGTATTCTCAAACGATCACATGGGCCACCCTTAAGTGGGGCTTGCTCGCCACCCACCCTCCAAAACGACTGACCAACGACTGACCCTGGCCAAGATGGCCGCTCGCTCATATTGTCAACTCCCTCGTTACGCAAGTACCAGCCTCACCAGTTAAGGTTACAAATTTTGATACATACATCCCTTGACACAAATAAGTACACCATTAGAACCGCGCTAAAAAGTACGTCTTATTTACTATGTTACATTAATTTCTAGGATTATTCTAGCGCCCGTAAATCAAGTTTTAGTTTTTGCAAAATTTCGCCACTTAGCGCAAATTTGTTTGTTGACATACGTGCTGCAAATTTTTAACATAGAACTGCATATAGCACCGTTTGTAAACGTAAAATATAGCGATCTAGATATTGCGCTGCTCGAAATCTTCATATCTATAATAAGTAATTAATTGAGTAGGTTAGAAGCACAACTCACATGCTCCAAAAATATAAATTTTCACAAATGACTAAAAACCTGTTTTACATGCGTCATGCGCATGTCCCATATATTGACATCAGTATTTGCAAGAAAAATGGCTATAAATCATTATGTATATTTCCGATTATGTTTGCTTATTGGGAAATTACAATTATTTAAGGTTATATTATGGATCATGTCAGTTTTGTTAATGAGCTATGGAACATGTAAGTTTTGGATCTTGTGAGTTTTGGTACTGAGCTGTTTGGACGATGTTGGTTTCGTGGGAACTATCGTGTTGCGACTCGATATGCAACACTTTTTGGTTCCAACCGCAAGCCACTTTCTCTTCTACAATGTGTATATAATATTACAATCCGATGTTAATCGTCATAAATACCAATTAATCATCTTTTATGGACTTTGCTTGTGTTAGTTTACAAAAGATATTCTCTAGTTTGGAATACCGTTTGCAATTTCATAAAAGAAATATCTACCGTGCACATTTCTTCAGTTTAATGATCAAAGAAATTTACAAATTTGCCATTCATGAGAACTAATTATTGATCACAAAGAAAAGTAGACGATTATAATCAAGAAAATAATTCAAACTGGTTAAGCATTCTTTGAGAAGAAAGAAACTATCAAATACCAAAAGAAAATAAGCTACTGAAATAAAACAGAACAGAAAACACACTCCATTGGCATCAATATTTACTACTATACAAGACAATTGCGCCCAGTGAGCTAATCGCTGATTGGTCAAGATGAGGTACACGACAAAATTCACAAGATCGCGCGGATCATGAGACTTCTGAAACTAACCATGAAGTTTAACGCCGGTTTTCTCTAGGATCTTGTGACAAATGTAAATAACTGTTTCGGTAATTATGTTCTGTATATAAAGCTATATGAGAATATGTCGGCATCTCAATTTTCATTATTTTGGAGCATGTGAGTTATGACACTAACCTTCACAATTATAGGCGATAAATGTTAATAATAATTTGCAAACAATGAAAACTATTGCAAGTCAAGCGTATAGCACATCTTAACTAGTTTAAATTACGTGTGATCCCACACAAAATATTATATAGTGCCGTTCTGTACGTCATGAATTTTCTATTGAATTTTATAAACAATTTTCCCGCAAATTCTGTTTATTGCTCTTTACGGGCTTAATTATTTACGAATCTTAACATATGACTATGGCACTCGATCCGCTATGACGAAACGTTTTTAATGAGTGCTCGCTGATCCCTGTAAGTCGGTATTTACTATTGTAATTAATCTTTCAGTATTCGTGATATTAACCGATTTTGAGGTTACTATAACTTATGTTCAAAAAATGGTTCAAATGGCTCTGAGCACTATGGGACTCAACTGCTGTGGTCATTAGTCCCCTAGAACTTAGAACTACTTAAACCTAACTAACCTAAGGACATCACACACATCCATGCCCGAGGCAGGATTCGAACCTGCGACCGTAGCAGTCGCATGGTTCCGGACTGCGCGCCTAGAACCGCGAGACCACCGTGGCCGGCTATAACTTATGTGTCTCGTGACTTAAAATATAGATCGATTCTTCAGAAGGTGCATATTGCTGACCACAATCCACTGCCGCATCGCTCTTCACCGTAATTTTAATAGTTTTTGCGTAATGCGCGAAAAACCGAACAATGCCCCAAGCTGCAGGCCACGTTGTCGCCCGGTCGCGGAGACCGACCGTTGCAAATCTCGCGCGGGCGTGGCACGCGCTTCCGCGAATCGGTCGCCGTTTAGCGCGCTCGCTCTCCACGAAGTGATCTTTGCATACTAGAAACGTCCATCTAGTAACGAGGGTTTGTACCGTCACAACCTGTGACATATCTGTGAGTCACTTTCCATTTCCTTTCTTTTAATCATACGTTTAATATACTGAAGACCCCTAAAGGAATGCCAGTGCCATCTGCACTGACAAATTCTTATTAAAGTTCGTTTCCCGTGTGAAAGTTTCTTGAGCTATGAGTGTTGGAACTGATACACAGGAATCACATATGTGACAACTGGCACAACTTCGTGTGTGAGTGGCTTCAGCATCTGTTACGACGTTGTAAGAACGCTTTACTGTTGTGTGGGAGTTACCAGATGAAAAAGATAAAGTTTGTCTGAATGTAAATAATAGTTTAAGTATTTCTGACACTTGTGAATGTAAACTGTAGCTGCCATTGTGCTGCTGTATACACTGTGATCCACTGTTGTAACCTATTGTGTTTAAGGAGATAGAGAGAGACAGAGGGGTGAGAAAATTCTAAATATTGTTGTTTTCCGTAAATGTGTTCGCGTCAGACTGACCAATGTGGCTACCCTATAAAGAGGATAAAGATTCTGAAGGGACACACACACGCCTGCAATATTATGGCAAGAGGAATAATTAGAAACCGGTGGTATTTGTGGCTATCGGTTGGAAATTTCATAACGTGGAGCAGATATTTTGGTTGAGAATATAAATGTATAGACGTTCTATATGAAGGATCTAATGAAGCAGTTTCTTTGAAGCCACAGAACTCCTGAAATAAATTGCAACGAATTCGCCTGTTCGACAGATAAAAATTACAGTTATCTATGCACATTAAAGTTCCATTGTTAATTGTTAATCACACAAGGAGACTGCCAGCACTAACAAAGAGAGAAACTGAAATGTACAGTCATGGAAGGTAAAATCAGAAGTGTCTCTGGCATTAATGATATACAGTTATTTATGTTAAACAACCATTTACTTCAGAACTTGGTTTTTCCTAAGTGGACTGAGTAACAATTCTAGATTACACTATTATAACTTGTTTTTCTAACTGCAAATCAACTGCCAATTCAAACTGCAGTAAAGTCACAGAATGAACATACGAGGTGGTTAAATGAATAATTGAACTTTCTCATTAATTTGTCAAGCTGCTTTAGTTTCTCACTGTAGTGTTAACTGGCTGTTATATCAAATGACCTCTAAATTACAAAGACTAGAACTAATAGTGATAAATGCTGCATGCTACCAATGCTTCTACCAACAAAAGTAGATAATTAATTTCTGTTTTGGACACTGACTTGTGAAATGAACATTTAGGATCATATATTACTGTTGAATGTTTAATTTGAGTTGATGTTTTCTGTTTTTCTGGAAATTAAGTGGATCAACATAATAGCAACCAAAAAGTCTGATGCCGTATGCCATCAGGCTCACAAAGGCCATTATTTTTTGCACTTCTAATATCATTTCTAATTCGTAAATACCTGTGGCGTTATATCGCACACAATTTGCTTTGAATTATGTAGGAATACAACCATATCAATCGGACTCTTTTTCATATACAAATAGAGATGCTTTAGGATTGTAGTTGTACTACTTGAAAGACTGCGTCAGGCATTACACATTCTGTGTGTTCTTCTATTTTCCAGTGAGTATAACGTGCTTGTCCTGAACACATGAGTACATTTTGAATCACATGGCGGTTTCATTAATTCCAACTTAAAATAGATGTCCCAATCTGCATTTAATGTTCCCAGAACAACAAACTTTAGTAACAAGTTATTCGCCATTGCCTTCAGTATTGCGTTTGCTTGCTGATTTGGGTTAGCTATCATTTCCTCATAGCGTGAAAAATCGTCTGTTATTGTTAGCATGAAACAATTCCCTGCTGGTGTCTGCAGAATCGGATCTAGGATATTAATACCAGTTAATACCAAAGGCCAACTAGGCCCTGCCAACACTACAGTGGAATATGCTGATGGTTCAGTTCAGCCTGTTGTGCACATGGTGCACAGTATCGTACATGTAGCTCCAAATTCTGTCTGTATGTTATAATACAAATCCCTTACTTAATTGTCTATAAATTACCAAAAATTCGTATGGTTATTATTACGTTGTTCCAACTGTCTCACAGTCTAGACAACGTTGAAATAAATATGTAAGGCAGCTTGGATCATGTCATTTTATAAAATCGGGTATACTGCTGGTATTCTGCGTCTTTCCAACACGTTATTTCCACGTCGCAACTCGGCGTCTTCATCAGGAGCTTCCTCAGACCGATCAACAAGCTGGCCGGGTACCTTTTTTATGCCAGGGCCTTTTCGTGTGTTCCCTTAACTGTCCACGTCAGATGCGGCTCTTTTCCACGTGGTGGCCGTCCATTAGCGTTCCTCATTAAATTCACACTCACCAGGCTCGTTCCTAGCACTATCGTAATGCTGTAGATGTTCCTTACGCTGTTAGCGACCACTGCGGCTTTCTCTCGTGACCGTGTCATTTTCCTGCCCTTCTGAGTTCGGCGTGCACCTCCAATGTGCGCTTACTGCGGCGTCGGGCTGCTGAACGAGTTGCATTTTATTTTCGCGCATCCTGCAGCGATCTCTCGTGGTGATGGCGCACATCTGGAGTTCTGATCTATGTATGCTCTCATGCTGTGTAGTGTCTCAGGTTTCAGGTGGGTGATGTTGTTCCCTATCTCATCAGAAACTACTGTGTTACTACTATGCGTGAGCACTAAATCAGCGCCGGCCGGTGTGGCCAAGCGGTTCTAGACGCTTCAGTCTGGAACCGCGCGACCGCTACGGTCGCAGGTTCGATCCTGCCTCGGGCATGGATGTGTGGGACGTCCTTAGGTTAGTTAGGTTTAAGTAGTTCTAAGTTCTAGGGGACTGATGACCTCAGATGTTAAGTCCCATAGAGCTCAGAGCCAGAGCCACTAAATCAGCAGTAGCAGAACATTGCCTGGATCTTCAACACACCAAGAATTACGACAAAACCAGGATCCTGGCTCAATCCTCTAGATTATCGAATAGTGTCATTTCTGAATCTATTAAGATGGCAGAGAAACTGATCATGCGGGAAGCAGGATACCAGCTCAGTACGGCGTGGAATACGGCTTGGGAACTACTACAGAAACAACAGAAGAAATTTCCCCTCACCTGTGATGAACCTCACATGTCCATGGCCGCAATTGGCGGGATTAAATCTCTTTTACGGGACCAGGTGGCAACTATCTCCTCGTGAGACAACCACAGCGGTTACAAATAAGATACGTTACCACATCGCCCACCCAGCGGTTATAAATAACATAGGTAACAACATCGCCCACCTGAAACCTGAGGTATAACACAACCTGGGATCGGACACAGACCAGAACTCGAGAACGAGAGATCGCTTAAGTTTGTGGACCAATCTCAGTAAACACCTGACGAAGACGCCGAGTTATGATGCGGAAATACCGTGCTTCGAAGACAGGGAAAGCTGGCAGTATTCCCGATCCTAGAAGATGAGAACGAATAGCCGGCAAATCTAAGAAATTAACTTTCACCATATTTGAAAATAAATAATACTTATCTCTTAAAGTTTGCGAGGTGCCGGGGCTAGCAGTGTATTTAACACTAAATTCTTCTAGAATCTTCATATATAAAGGATGCCCTAAGCCCCCCCCCCCCCCCCCCCTATTCTAACTCCGACTTTTGCTGTTGCACATGGATTAAAAAGAAACGCGAACTGACTGTAATCGACCCTGCAAGTGGAGTAGAAAAGAGTTTGGCACCTGCAATAATTTAATTTGATAAATAAGTTAAATAAAGGAAAGTTTCATTAACGAAGTGAGAAATGAAAGGGTTGCTCTACCGATTAACAGAATGACACTTCTGTCCAAATAACAACATGATTTATTATGACTAAAATCAAAACAATAAACGAAACACAAGAAACATTTTACAATACATCAAATTGGCTCAAATTGGATACTCAAATAAATGCTGTGAAGGTGAAGTTGTCCATAAACTAGATTGTGACAGTTATGACGAAGTGGTATGTGGAGCCAATTCCTTGCAGCTCAAATCTTAAGAGAAACACACAGCCAACCCAACATTAATTGCTGCTACAGTAGTGAGAACTCAGACAATGAACACCCAAGACAGAACAAAGTTAGAAAAAGACGAACAGGCGCGCTCTGCTTAGCTCTGATTATCACCTAGGAAAATCCCTATCTGCCGGTGCTGCGGACATACATTACCAAACTGTCTTCTTAACTGCAAGAACACGATCTGGCCTACCGGAGGCGATGGCTGCTTGCTTCGACGTCCCGTCATGGTGATGATAATGTCGCGAGTATAGCCCGAAACTAATTATCCTGGTCTGGTTGTTCCAGACTAAAGACTTCCTAGCAATACAAATGCGCCTCTGAGGGAGATGAACAAGGCTCGCCACATAATCACTGACGGTACAGTGAATGATTTTAACAAGTGAAGTCACACTGTAACTCCAATACAGTCAACTTTAGCCAAAACTGCTGAAGACAGAGAATATAGGCCGCTTGTACGCAGAACGCTCAATTGACAACTGTACTCGGAAAGTTACGTTGAAGTCGAAACTTCAGCAACTTCGTCAAACAGTTACAATTAAATAAAAGTATATTAGACAGCCAACGGAAGGCAGGCTGTCCAGAGCAGCGAGTGCTCAGTCTTGTAACCTACTCCGACCGAAAGGCGAGAGCCAACTCCCTCAAGAGCACCTGTACAAGCCGAACACAGAACATTCCTGCCCCCACGACAGTGGCCCTGGTTAACCATTCCAATCAGCAACTCTAAAACCGGCGGAAAATTCCACTCTATTGCCGAAGCACTACCATTCCACCAATGGAGATTCTTGGCGCCAATTTCTGCGCCGATTTTGCTACATCATGGAGCTATGCCCTGAGCAAGCCAATAACAGTTACGATTTTGCAGAAAACGCGGGAACTGCCTGGGAACACAAGTAATTCCCATGCCTCGCTGGTAGCCCGCCTTAAAGTGTTTTCGCTAAGTTTCTGCGAAGTAACGGAATCTCTAGCCCAGCCGCTCCTTCAGGCCCCTGCGGGCGTGCCTTTTGACAATGTCGGCGTCTGGAAAGCATTCACTCGACTCCCTCACACCCGTCGGCTTAACCCTTCCAAGATCAGCAAACCCCGCCTGTCACCGGACCACCCGGGTGACGAGAGACGCTGCGTGGGAAGTCCACGTGTGAAGGAATAGCGACTTTTCGCCGCTTGCAATTAGAGAGGAAGATCGAATTACTCAGACTAAGATAGAAATATGAGAGAGGGTTTCTGCCACCTCTCAAGTTCGTCTTTGTGTCAGGGCTGCTCACCATGTTACTGTTTAACAAACTGAATAGATTTTGACCTGGATTCGCTTAAATTACAAATCGCTGGAATATTATGTTGCTTTTATCAGTTTTCTTCTATCATTTGCACGTTCTTTAAACACAGTTTACTCTCTCATATTTAACATTTTTCAAAAATATATTCTTCTACTTGCTTGAGTCATACAAAGAACATAGTTGGCTACAGCTCAGAATGTACGAAACCCAACACATGCTAAACCCACTCTACTCTGTTTTATCCAACTCTAACACAGTCTGAAGCAAATGACGGACTTGGTGCCAAGATACATTAAGTTATACGAGCCCAGTTTACAGTACCTTCTGGAACAGGGGAAAGCCCAAATTAGTATTAACAGGACTGTCTTAATTTAAAATGTATTTTAGATTTAATTTATACATTGTTTTACGAGAATAATTGATTAAGAATCTCTTTACAGGCGTTACGATTAATAAAAAAGAAGCAAATATTGACGATGTGAACTATAGTAGCTTCCTGTTATTTTATAAAATCGATTTCGTTTTCGATAGTAAAATTAGAAAAATTATAAATGAAATCAGGTATTTAGTTTACCTGAAAATTGAAGCATGACGGTGTTATACTTACTGTAAATTTGTTGTCAGATCACTTACGTTGACAACTGTGATTACTGATTTTCATGGTACAAGATCTGTATTACGAAACAGATCGATATACTGTACATATAATGAAAGTACATTGAGAGAAAATTTTTGTTTGCAATCAAATGTATTCAGAGATATCTTCAGTTGAGAAATATATGATTCAAGCAAGAAAATTTAAAAGAGCCAGTCCACACTTTTTACGAAATCAAACATTTCGGTTAACTTGCGGAACTTCCGAGTAGCCAAGGTTCATTACTGTGTACACCACCAGTAATATTCTGATGTAAGCTTCTCGGGTTGTTTTTGGGCCCCCATAAACTATCGTGTGCCTGTTTTGACATTTCTTCCTGTAATAAGAGAGGAATTTCAATTTGGTCGCCTTACTGAGCTGAAGGAAACGCAAAATGTGGATGGATATGAAGACATTTTACAGCACTGTGTACTGCGTACAGCGGAGGAATACTTCGCAGATGGCGACTGTTTGCATAAGCATGACAATGCACTCTGTCATAATCAACATCTATAAGGTTTGTTTGTGGACAATAAGATTCCTAAAATGTATGAAATTGTAACCAATGCAGGTAGGTCGCTAATCAATCAACTGATATTGGCTGAACTGGTTTTTACATGTTTATTATATTGTTTGTTAACCTGAACTTCTTTATTGCATGTTTACTACGTGGTAAAGAACTTCACCTAACATCTGTTCACAGTTATTAGCGACCTATCGCCATTGATTATAATTTTCATGTTTCAAGATGATCGCAAGCTTCATGCATGATTTTCTGTCGTATTTAAAATAATCCTGAAATGGACTAGCCTGCCCCGATTTACAATGATACAGTTTTGGATAACTCAGAACGTTCACTTCGCTCTATATACCTGTGCCCAACAAAGCAGCCTTGTGTGGCTTCAGCTCTTGAGCAATAATGGGCTGCCATTCCTCCACAGACATGCGGAAACCAGACTGGACGTGTTCCCAGAAGTGTTCAAGCCCTCATGGAGGCGAAGGATGAAGACATTCCATATTAATGTCCACTAATAGGTGTCCGAATACTTTTGATTAGACAGCATAGGCCTGTAATTATGTGCATGTGTCCGACAATCCTTCGTTGAAAGCATGAATGACATGAGGATCCTTTTTCTCTTTGCTTTATACACTTTGTTGTTCCAGAGATCTACGAATAAACTGCTTTGAAATGGGGAGCAAGTTATTTCCAATGACCTTCAGAGAACTGCACAGGTACATCTTCTGGTCCAAAACACTTTTCACTATTGAATGATTTTATTTGATTTTCCATTTCGTAATCAGCTGTCTCAATTCTGTCATTTTGGCTGGCTGCGATCTTCTGCAAAGAAATATTTTCGGAACAGAATTCTGTATTCCAGTCTTCTGTCTGTGAGCTATAGTTTCTTTTGCCAGATCGTTAATGATTGACAAAATATCGTTTGGTCTATTAACTTCGCGTAAGACAAAAGTTCCTTTTAGGACTTTGAATCAGATCTTGTTGCAAATCTTTTTTCCGAATTCGCTGGACCATCACTGCATTGCATTATTCATGCTCACTTGGCGTTCGTTCAGTTTTTCGTTTCTGAACGAGGCTTCAACTTTGCTTTAATCGGAGACGTAGAGCCTTTGCTTTCGTGTCACCTTTGTAATACGACTATCGAACTACAGCGAATTTTTTATCACTCGAAACATAGTTTAACACGTTCTGATCTAATGGGTGCTATTTGAGTAAAGAATCGGAATTAGTTAATTGCTCAGAATAATAACAAGCATAATATTGGCTATAAAGGAATGAAATAAGTTCTCCAACAAAAGAACCATTTGTGATGTGAGGCTAATACACAAAACAGTATAGGAGGACAGAGCGACTATTTCACAGAATTTTGTTGTTGTAAGCTGGTACATAGTATTTCCTGTCAAAGTATGCCCCTTTCCTTCGGAAACATCCACTATTACCTTACGCCTTGCATAGAGTACTACAGACAAATTAAAAATTCAGAGTTAGTACATTTCAGTCGTGACTTCAGTAGCCAGAGGCCGTGAGACTGGAGTCTGCAACACGGAAACGATTGCCTGTGTGGGAACGGGCTTTGTATGCAGGGGACGGCGGCGGGCTCCAGTTTATGGCTGGCGTGTTTAATAAGGCGCCCAGCCCGGTAATCCCGCCTTAGTGCCAGTCAGGGGACAATATCGCTGCTCCTCATGTGTACCCACCAGATACAGCTTTTATAAGCCGCGTCCGACCTGCCGCAACATCGCAAACATAATAAGAAATGAAAAAGATATCAAAACTGGTATAACATCCAAACGCGGGAATTAAAAGGCCACAGTTATCAGTCATAAGATACGCAATTCTCTCTCTGTCTCTTACGTCTTCTCCATTTCTCTCTCTCTCTCTCTCTCTCACTCCTTCTTTGTGTCTCTGTCGGCCATCGCTTTCGTTTTGAGTGCCACACTTGTTTCTATTATGCTGGATACCCAAGCGTCATTTATATCCTTGTTATCTTTTTTATATATTTATGTCTTGTAGTTAATCATATTTCCTAGATGTCACCTTTGGTGTTTCTTCGCGCTTGTCTCTACACAGGCGATTCTCGGACACGGCAATGCAAACTATTACAACAATGAAGTCTCTAACATTTTGAAAATGTTAAGGAGAGTACACATGTGTTTACGAATTGGCAAAATACTCTCCTCCTTGTGTACTATCATACGCCAAACTCTCGTTTCGATGTATGGAGCGGTTTAAGAGATATGAGGGATGTTGTGAATATTTCATTCTCGCGGGTGTGAGATCGGGAGTGAGCGCGCTACATAGGATAAATTTTCTCGAGATCGGAGGCAGATAGAGATCCTCCCAAGTCTAAAGAAAAATTCAACATGTTAGTTAAATTTCATAGGCAGCAACGTATGGTGTAATATGCACCAAACGCAAAATCATAGCGACCCCTATTTTTCTTTGGAAACTTTTCGGATTTTGCGTAGCGTCTTACTAAAATGTGTATACCACAATAAATATAACCATTAGCGAGATGATGGGCACTGCGCCACGAAGCTGACATACAACGCTACAAGAAAGGTAAAAATGAAATATTTTTAATGAGTACTTCCTGTAAAATCGTTTGAGAAAGATTAAAGTTTGCGCGCGCTTCGTTTCCGTCAGCGCAGAGCGTCGCCAGCCGGCAGTTGCAATGTAATGTACACTTCTCAGTATGCGTTGGACCCGCGCGACACGTGCGGAACGTGTGCGTTGCGCTGTAGCGTCATGTCACGTCACACGTGCTATACGCGTCTCAATTTGCGCTTAGCCTAACGTAACAAGTTCTTACCAGATAACATTCAGTACAGTTTAACAAGCGGACGTATATCACGGATGCTGCAGGAAGAAGCCTCAGCTATGAATCACGCGTAGATGACACTTTCGTCCGTGGGAACGATCGCAAATAACGAATGGTAGGAACGCAAATTCATGCCTCCTACGAATCTAAATAAACTATGACAACTGTTAACAGCATTTGTTCAAACATGGTACACCATCTTTTGGTATTCAGTGAAGGATCTTGTCAAAATTTCAAAATTGTACCTATAATAGTTTCGGAGATTGAGAAAATTACTTAAAAGTCAGAAAACCAACATTTAGGTCTAAAAAATCAGTTAGGAACAATAACAGTTCGTCTTTTGTTGTCATTTAAAGTCATCCGGAGTTCTCAATGTATAAAAATAATTTAGCTGGAATTTTTCTCCGCAAAGCTTTAATTACTTTGCTTTTTGTAGTGTAAAAAACCATTCAAAATTATTATTCGTTTATTATTTTGTTGTGTGTATAAATGGGAATGAGTGACAGAGTGTATGTGAGACATACGTAAAATTTAACATTACTTTCTGTAAAACATTACGAATCTGGACTGTGGAAAAGCTGTATGGTAACCAAGATACTAATGACGTATGTCAACGGGTGCATGCCTTTGTAAGAGAGCAACCAGAACAGCAGTCTGAAGTGTAATAAGTTCCTAAAGTTATTTGAAGATTATTTTTCATTTCGGTCATTTTTATTAAACAATGTATTTGTGTTTGCATTTGGAATGACGTAAATGACTTTCTGAGGAGTAGCATCGAGAGAGTCAAATGCCAGCAATCGGACGCGAAAGGTCATGGTAAATGTCACCGTGTTCATTATGAGTAAAATGAAGAAATATTGAGTTCTCGCGTTTAGTCTGAGTCGTGACTAAAGCTGTCGCAATTACGAACATTTTGATGAAAGTTTGAAGTTTCTTGTTTGTTTTGTTGGGAAGTTACTAGTGTGTGAACTTTCGGCCTTAGTGAAAATTCCACATGGCATATTCTGTGATCATTTATGGAGTATTTGGCGAGCACGTCTTTTATGTAAGACCACCGAAGGAGACCGAATGTAGAACTCGCAAATAGTGGTGAATCAGAGACTATGACATCTCAAGCATGAACGGGTCGGACTTGCGTAGATTTCTGGCTGCTTAGCGTGTGGAATTTGTTGTTTGACTGGGAACTGAAAATGATAGAATAGTACGTCACTAAATGTGGACTAGATAGCCATAAACATGTGTTATTAAGTAATAAACATGATTGGTCTTGAAATTTTAGGACGCGTATTTCAGTAAAAAATACACCATACTACGACCTGAAATCATGATAAATAGGAATTTTCAGGAACTGTTTCCACCACTAGAGTCACGCAGACTCTGCTGGGCAGGTATTAGGCTACGTTTTCTTCAACGCGGCTTTTTCGCTCACTAATAAGTACCTACGATTGCAGAGCGAAAGGACGTCGAGCGGCCGGCCAGAGTGGCCGAGCGGTTCTAGGCGCTTCAGTCTGGAACCGCGCGACCGCTACGGTCGCAGGTTCGAATCCTGCCTCGGGCATGGGTGTGTGTGATGCCCTTAGGTTAGTTAGGTTTAAGCAGTTCTAAGTTCTAGGGAAC